>NC_060124.1:176250940-176560440 GCF_021461395.2 Schistocerca americana | reverse complement strand
ATTACTTCACATGGCAATAAAACATGAACTGGCATACAATATCTGGAATAGATCCACAGTTAAAATCCACATAAAAGGTGTAAAGAGTAAAATGGGAATGTGCTATCCTGGGAAAGTAAACAACACACAGTTGTGTAAAAGCCAGAATAAAAAGTTTAAACACAACATCACATCGATAAATCGAAACCTTCCAGGATGACAAAACATTTATACCATAACCATTGTAAGGGGTGAATTAGGGGTTCATTACTATTCGCTAGCGCACTTGAGCAATGTAATTTCAATGGATTGCTCACGCGCTGCCTGCGATATGGAATATCTACGCTACAGTAGAATCGCAGGTCAGACTAGTGTTCCAGTAAGTCGAGTTTAGTAGCTCTCAAAGAGCAGTCGTGTTTTGTAGCTCGCACATAGCACGTGAGTTCTGGAGTTCGGACAGGGCAGTCGAGCGGTTGACTTGTGTTTGGGCCGGTAGTGCAGAACGATGGCAGTGCCTGAGCGATGTAGTATAGGCTAATAAAAATATATTATTGTTCTTTGTTGCCACGCGCATATGTCAATTGCCACAACTGATTTAACCACAATTGTAATGTTAAAGTCCCATGTAATTCCTTGCAGAAATGTTTCAATAATAACTTTTGTTCTGAAGAAAACTTTTGCCAGTCATTTACCTGACTTTAAAGATTTTACGAATTTTTTCCTGTGCATACTCATGTTGATTAAGCAAAATAAAATCAGTTGTTTTCCTACAAAACAAAACCTAGTGGCCAGCATTGCACTGGGTTGTTCAAAAAATGCCTCTGAGCACTATGGGACTTAACATCGGAGGTCATCAGTCCCCTACAACTTAGAATTACTCAAACCTAACTAACCTAAGGACATCACACACAACAATGCCCGAGGCAGGATTCGAACCTGCGACCGTAGCAGTCGCGCGCTTCCAGACTGTAGCGCCTAAAACCGCTCGGCCATCCCGACCGGCCACTGGGCTGTGCCAAAAATTTCTTATAGGAGCAGATATATAGATAGCGTTTCCGGCGACATCATTGTGAGGTAAGAATTACTCAGTTTATTCAGGATGATTTCACAGGGCCATGACGCAGCGCTACTGACGTCAAAACTTATTAATCTCGATATGCAATCGTTTTTAATGGAAGGTCACATTAAAACTTGAAATTTTATTATTAGAAAGAAATTTTTCTATTGAGAACTTAAACAAGATTTTTCTGTTGGTAGCTTACACTAAAAGTGAATATTATAACTGTTTTTCTGTTGGGAGGTTACTCCGTAAGTGTAAGATAATTAACAAAATAGTGGCTATTAGTTACAAACTCGATAGTTGATAACACATCCGACGTAGGATCTCAATGGCGCCGCCTCGGGGGTTTTTGTTTTCCTGTTGCGGAGCTTCCAGAAGAAGGCCCAGTCTTCTGGCCGTTTGTGGCCGGTGTACACGACCGCACGCCTAGCTGCTTTGGTTGATATTTGAGGTCTGAACTTCACGTATCATAAATGCAAAAAATACACAAATCCTCTCGTTGTCTGCTGCATTCTGTCCTCTTGTGTACCAGTAGCCCAACTCTGTAACGATCTTCTTCACCGTTTCATGGAACTAAACAACGTCTCTAGCTTCAAAAGACAGGTACAGACATTTATATTGAACCAACAAAATCTTCCGCCTTTGCTGTGTACGCTCCCTGTACCATATTACAGATAAGTACCCTTCTTTGTCTCAAGAGCCTCATTTCTCCAAAGGCCCTAACTAGTGTAGTGTACCCGAACTTCTCTCCGTTTCCTACATCGATAAATATGTGGACGATCTCTGGTGCAAACACAACAAAATTCCCTCATAAAATACTTTAAAAACATTATTTGGTCTCCTCTTGTTTCACTTGCGATAAAATATTCGAATATTTTATTGAGAACTGTGAAGAAGCAGGGAGGAAAGCGTATGTCAGCGGTTTAAATAAAGGTTCTTGGCAGAGGAGCTTGGTTTTAGAGCAAGGTTGGTTCGAGGAGGAAGAGATATTTTAACAATGTCTGAATTGTGTAATTGTCCGCGGTTGGAAAGGAAAACTTCGCTACAAGGCGAACACACTCTAGTTAAACCCTACCGCGGGTCAGAACAAAAGACTATTGGTAAAGTTTACAGAGCAGAGCCCCGATCAATTGGAAGCAGAGATATACTGGCTGGGAATTTCTCTGTGTTAGATTCCCTAGAGTAGCGCTTGACAAAGTTTTTCGTTTGTAGAGACCAGTCAGTCTCCAAGGAACCTAAACTACGCCTCCTGCTTTTAATTATACCAGCGTAACCACAAAGGGCTTTTGAACTGACTGTATTAACATAATAAGTCCTTCGAAGAGTTTTTACGGGTAGCAGAAAAGTCGGTTTCTGTTAGCGTAGTTCGTTGAGCAAGTACGATTCTTTTTTCCGACCTCTTTTTCTGCGAAGGTCCTGCGGGGATCTTGTGGAAGCACAGTTACATAGCAGCATAATGAGATATAATTCTGGATACTGCTGTGAGTGTTAGCGTCTAAGAATTGATAGGGCAACATGGCATCTTCTTCTTTCTAATCATGTGATTCTTCGTGAAAAAGAAAAGTAATGTTAACAATTTTTTCTTACTGGTAACCGCTGTTCTTTCATGGGCAGTTGCTGTATGCCATTAGTAAAAAGTATTTTCTACTGGCTCATTTCGTCAACACGTTGGTGTAATTAGGCTGCTTGATGGGTTTTGAGCTCTGGAGGCCCGCCAGCAGCATGATTACACTTTGTAACATGTTTTTCTTAATGCCCGATTGCGAGGTCATAACTAGGAATCGTCTGTCTACACCCTTTTTATTTAGAAACTCAAGTATTGAACTTACCACAAAAAAGGAAATACTAGAAATATACCAGTATTCTATATTCGCCATTCTAGCACAATATTCTTCTTATTAAACAAAACAGAAAATTGATCTTATATTCTTCACTAAGCACAAATTGGAAATCTTCCTAATCCATGCCATGAAAGCAGACATAAGGTAAAAAGAGAGCAGTGGAATTTTTGCTGTATCTCGTCCATCTGATGGCCAAAGAAACTCTTCTGTTTACATACATAATGTATGATTAACTATATGTTGACTTTGTTGTATTTCGGTTCTTCCGGTTCTTATTTCCGAGTGGAAACTACACTCGTGCTCATAAATTAAGGATAATGCTGATACATGGTGAAACAACGTTCTGGTGGGCGGTTTGCGGGTTTAAATCCCCTCGGGGTACAGCCGTGTGGTGCATTTGACCTGCGGTCGTCGCACGGTGGCGCTGGGAGCAGTCCACATACGCAGAGGGGTATTGGTGCATGTCACAGTACAGTGCAGCGAGCAAGTGTGCAGAAGTTTTCAGACGTGCTAATGGTGACTGTGTGTTGAAAATAGCTCAAAGAATAGAAATTGATGACATTACGGGTGGAATACTAGGGCGAATGGAGGCTGGTCAAACACAGGAGGTCATAGCACAGGTTGTCTGTGTGCCACAAAGTGTGATCTCGATATATCTCACCATCAGTGCCCTTAGACGGCCATGGAGTACTGCAGGTAGCCTTGCTCGGGCCTTACCGAAGCCACTGGAACAGTTGTCTCCAGACGACTAAACAGAGGTGGTTTATTCGCCCAGAGACCTGCAAGGTGCATTCCACTGACCCCTGGTCACAGGAGAGCCCGTAAAGCCTGGTGTCAAGAATACAGTACATGGTCATTGGAACAGTGGTCCCAGGTTATGTTCACGGACGAGTCCAGGTATAGTCTGAACAGTGATTCTCGACGGGTTTTCATCTGGCGTGAACCAGGAACCAGATACCAACCCCTTAATGTCCTTGAAAGGGACCTGTATGGAGGTCGTGATTTGATGGTGTGGGGTGGGATTATGACTGGTGCACGAGCACCCCTGAATGTCTTTGACAGATGAACTGTAACAGGTCAGGTGTATCGTGACGTCATTTTACACCAGTATGTGCGCCTTCTCAAGGGTGCAGTGAGTCCCACATTCCTCCTGATGGATATAACGCACGGCCCCACCGAGCTGCTATCGTGGCGGAGTACCTTGAAACAGAAGATATCAGACGAATGGAGTGGCCTGCCTGTTCTCGAGACCTAAACCTCATCGAGCACTTCTGGGATGCTCTAGGTCGGCGTATCGCTGCACGTCTTTAAACTCCTAGGACACTTCAGGATCTCCGACAGGCACTGGTGCAAGAATGGGAGGCTATGCCCCAGCAGCTGCTCGACCACCTGATCCAGAGTATGCCAACCCGTTGTGCGGCCTGTGTACGTGTGCATGTTCATGATATCCCATATTGATGTCGGGGTACATGCGCAGGAAACAGTGTCGTTTTGTAGCACATGTGTTTCAGGACGGTTTTCTCAACTTATCACCAATACCGTGGACTTTCAGATCTGTGTCGTGTGTGTTCCCTATGTGCCTATGCTATTAGGCTAGTTTTGTGTAGTGCCACGTTGTGTGGCACCACATTCTGCAGTTATCCTTAATTTATGGGCATGAGTATAGTAATCTCCCTCTTCCCTCGTTTTATATGAATTTGCGGTCATCAGACAGGTGTGGAGGATGGGCAACGGAGGAAATAATTTTCGTTGAAAAAGAAACAAAAAACTATACAGTGTTGTCTTAAAGGTAGAAAACTGTATATTTGAAAGGATGACAGTACAACTACCAAGATCGGATCCTCAAGGTCCTCTTTTCAGCCAGTAAATACTGTTAAAAACGTGTTCCAAGTTTCCAACTCAGTAAATGTCATAAAATACGTATTCCAATTTTCTAAATCAGATTACAGGTGGTATAAACTCTCAAAACGTTTGGAAATCATTCATTGTGGCGAAATTTACAAGGGGCCTTCAAAAAGTAAAGCAACACTAGTTTTTCTCGGCCGATTTCGGTTGAAAAAAAGCGGAATTTGTTGTGGGACGTCATGGGATATTCCCGCTTCAGCCCCTGGAGTCTCACAAAGTTCCGATAGGTGGCGGTGTTATACGTAGCCTTCAAAATGACGTCTGTAAAGACGTGTGTTCCAAGCAGAAAGCTGTCATTGAGTTTCTTTTGGCGGAAAAGCAGATCATCGCAGATATTCATATGCGCTTGCAGAATGTCTACTTAGGCATGGCAGTGAACAAAAGCACGGCGAGTAGTTGAGCGAGATGTCTGTCATCATCGATACGAGGCTGATCTTGAAAATCTTTTGTCGGACATAGTCATGGGCGATGAGAATAGGAACATCACTTCCAAAAGCAGATGAACCGGCAGTCCACTGAGTGGTGTCACATCACCTCTCCTCCAGAGAAAAAATTCGAAGCCACACCATCAGCCGGAAAAAAAAGGTTCTAATGGGTCTGAGCACTATGAGACTTAACATCTGAGGTCATCAGTCCCCTAGAACTTACAATTACTTAAACCTAACTAACCTAAAGAACATCAGACACATCCATGCCTGAGGCAGGATTCGAACCTGCGACCGTAGCAGTCGCGCGGTTCTGGACTGAAGCGCCTAGAACCGCTCGGTCACAGCGGCCGGCTCAGCAGCAAAGTCGTGGTGACGGTCTTCTGCTACTCTGGAAGTGTTATCGGCTTTTATGTCCTTCCTCGTGGTGCAACGCAACGATCAATTCTGAAGCGTTTTGTGCTGTACTCAAGACATATTTAATAAAAAATTGTAAATAACGTATTAATATCATTTGTAGTTAGATCTAAGCAAATTGCCGCTCCATCAGGGACTGGCTCGAAGTTGTTCCGATGCCCTACCACCTGGAACAGCCAGTTAGTGGGACACTTTCTTCCATCAAAAACCTGTCTTGTCATCTGTTAGCTTCTTCTTAAATTTTTAAATCGTTTCTGTTTTATTTTCCTCAATTTATGTTCATTTTACTCCAGTAACAACTCATTATTGTTTCTCCTGTTTTATTGTTCAAGAAAGAAATATTAGAAATATGGAAGAATGTATTGTAACATGCAAAACTATAAAATGTACAAGTTTTTTTTTTTAATGGGTAGCAGATCTCTCAATATGCAATAAATAAAGGAAATGTTCTCAGGAAATGCAGAATTTCTCTTCCTGCATGACAACACAACACCTCACTCAAGTGAACCGGGCAGCTGCTACGGTCGCAGGTTCAAATCCTGCCTCGGGCATGGATGTATGTGATGTCCTTAGGTTAGTTAGGTTTAAGTAGTTTTAAGTCTAGGCGACTGATGACCTCAGATGTTAAGTACATAGTGCTTAGAACCATTTTTGAACCTCACCCAAGTCTGTGCACCCGAGAGAAACTCATGAAACTTTTCATCCTTATCCATCCTACAGCCCAGATCTCACACCTTCCGACTTTCATCTGTTTGGTGCAATGAAAGATGCACTCTGTGGGACGCAGTATGTCGATGAAGGGTAGGGGGGGGGGGGGGGTTATTAATGCAGCGACATGGTGGCTCCGACATCGACCAGTAGGCCTTATGTGTACGGTGTGGGCGTAGAGGCTCTGCCAGTAAAGTGGTGCAAGGTCGTTGCACTTAATGGGGATTACGCCGAAAAATAGGCTTTTGTAGACAGAATAGTGGGAATAATATGGTGTATTGGAATCCTGAATAAAACCAACCTGGTTTCCGAAAAAAAAGTGTTGCGTAACTTACTGAACGTCCATGGGTGGAGAGAAAATAAACCGGAGGAAATGAACAAAGATATTTTCAGTCGAGCTGTTGACTCGCAACTCTCGATCCACCTTGGGAGTCCATTAACAACCACGCGCCCACTAAGCTGGGTAGTTGACGACTGCATTCAGACACTCGTCGAGCCATGTTCGCAGGACTAACAATGTTGTGCGTACGTGTGTGCAGACGTGTGTGTGACGGCACTCAGCGGGAAGCTGTGTAGCGCCGCGGCGTTGCACAACCTGTCGCTGCCGGGGTGTAATTGGCACTGCGCCGGACGTGCTGACGGGCGCAGCCGCTCAGCGGGTAGCGCCGGGTCGCGTGCACAGTGCAAAAGCAGGGCTGCCACCCGCCGCGCGCCCGCTTGACATGTTGCCAGCGGGCGGCTCCGCAATTACCTGGTCAGGCTGCACTTACCAGCTAATTACCTCCCCGCCGCACCTCCGTGGCTGCCTTATCTTCGCACAATGCTGCTACCGAGGACCCATGTATTTTGTCACTTCGAATCAAAGTTTTAGATCGTCACGCACAATACGTTTCTAAAGTTAGTCCAGAGAGGCCTTCGACCTCAGTTTTATAACAGACACCATTTTCTTCTACCTTTGCAAGACTGTACTGCATTCTCTTTCTTCTCGTCACCCTCCACCTGCTCATCTGCCTCCAGCTGCTACTGACACTAGCAGGCGATCACTTGCAAACGCTTATGCTGATTACCTACTGATGAGATGTTACGTGTAATCCGGTCTGTCTACAGTGTGTCCACAATATACCGTTATCAGTTCAAAAAAATCAGAACTTGGAAACTATAAGGGGTGGGGTATTTTTGAAATAATTACCATAAGTTTAATTTTTATTTATTTAATCGTCTCAGAAGCATCGCACATAAAATCAGGATAATTAACACATACATATCAAGTATATAACAAATACAAAAAGAGTATAAAAATATACATATATATATAAGCAGGGTCAAGTAGTTTCCCAACCCAGGGAAAACCCAAACCTGCGTCTTCCATCTAAAGAACAGAAGACTACAACTTAACTGGGAACTACAACTTAACTGGGAAGGAGTGCCCCTGGAACACTGCGAAACACCAAAATACTTAAGCGTCACCTTGGGTGGAGCAGTCATCTATAAAAAGCACTGCATGAACACTATACTCAAAGTAGCCGCGAGAACCAACATTGTGCACAAACTAACGGGCACTAATGGGGGGCACAGCCTGGAATAGTGAGAACCGCAGCTCTTGCTTTGTGCTATTCAACAGCGGAGTACGCGTGCCCAGTGTGTTACAATTCTAGCCACGCCAAGCAAGTGGACATACCGCTTAATGAATCCTGCTGCATCATCACAGGCTGTCTGAGATCAACCCCGAGTGATAAATTGTACTACCTGGCAGGCGTGGCCCCACCAGATATTAGAAGGAAAGTAGCGGCCAGGAAGGAAAAGACAAAGGCGTTGACCTCACCAGCCTACTGGCTGTACAAACACCAGCCAACCCGCCGTCGACTAAAATCCAGAAAAAGCTTCCTGCATACAGCAGAAAACATCGTCGGGACACCGCAGCAAGTGAGGCTGGAGAGAAGAAAACGCGCACCTTGGGGAATGGTTAGTCCCAAACGAAGAACTCCCTCCTGGCCATATGGAAGGATGGACGACATGGAAATCTCTCAACAGGCTGCGCTCTGGTGTCACACGATCCAAAGAGAATATGCGCAAATGGGGCCTCTCAAATGAACCGGCGCTGTGTGACTGTGGACACACTCAAACCACCATCCACCTCACGCAGTATGTGCTGTGCTCAAGCACCCGTTTAATAATTACACAGGGTGTAGCGGAAAGGTATGGTCAAACATCCTCACACAGGCAACAATACAATTTGTTACACGGTCATGTGTCCGAAAACACTTTATTTCCATCTAGGAGCTCATTTTCTACTCTTTTCATAGTCATCTGATACCCACCTGGTTCGAATCATACTTAACAAACATAACGTAGTAAGCTGTACTGAATAATTCAAACAATGTTGGAAAGAAAAAAAAATAGTGTCAAAGGAGAAATCAGGGAGTCCCGCAAGGATGAGTTTCGGATCCACTCGTGTTCCCTATTATGAGCTGTCGAGAATCCACAGGAAATTGTGGAGCCACGTCATCAACAAAGACACTGTGTCAACGTTTGAGCTAGCACTGTTAGTGAATGTTAGGACTTCATGTTCTTTCACCCGGGCTCAATGGAGAAACTTACCACGCTTTGATCGAGAATACGCTACCTTTTCACATGGTCCTTTACAGGCGTGAGAGTACATGTGGTTCATGCACGACGGCAGTTCTCCTCATTGTTAATGTTCGTTGACTTATAAGCAACAAATTCCGTGGGAGATGGATAGGTAGTGATGCACCAGTTCTTTCTCCTCCCGCTGTCCGAACCTAAATCCACTAGACTTCATTTGTGCGCCCATTTGAACGCTCTTGTGTACGCAATCCCGATGCAGGATATACCGAGTCTTCGTGCGGGTGGTGAGTGTTCATCGGAGGTGAGGGTATCTTCTGGAGTGCCCCAGGGAAGTGTGGTAGGTCCGCTGTTGTTTTCTATCTACATAAATGAGCTTTTGGATAGGGTGGATAGCAATGTGCTGCTGTTTGCTGATGATGCTGTGGTGTACGGGAAGGTGTCGTCGTTGAGTGCCTGTGGGAGGATACAAGATGACTTGGACAGGATTGGTGATTGGTGTAAAGAGTGGCAGCTAACTCTAAATATAGATAAATGTAAATTAATGCAGATGAATACGAAAAAGAATCCCGTAATGTTTGAATACTGCATTAGTAGTGTAGCGTTTGACACAGTCACGTCGATTAAATATTTGGGCGTAACATTGCAGAGCGATATGAAGTGGGACAAGCATGTAATGGCAGTTGTGGGGAAGGCGGACAGTCGTCTTCGGTTCATTGGTAGAATTTTGGGAAGATGTGGTTCATCTGTAAAGGAGACCACTTATGAAACACTAACACGACCTACTCTTGAGTACTGATCGTGCGTTTGGGATCCCTATCAGGTGGTTTTGAGAGGGGACATAGAAGCAATTCAGAGGCGGGCTGCTAGATTTGTTGCTGGTAAGTTTGATCATCACGCGGGTGTTACGGAAATGTTTCAGGAACTCGGGTGGGAGTCTCTGGAGGAAAGGAGGCGTTCTTTTCGTGAATCACTACTTAGGAAATTTAGAGAACCAGCATTTGAGCCTGACTGCAGTACAATTTTACTGCCGCCAACATATATTTCGCGGATAGACCACAAAGATAAGATCAGAGAGATTAGGGCACGTACAGAGGCATATAGGCAGTCATTTTTCCCTCGTTCTGTTTGGAGTTGAACAGGGAGAGAAGATGCTAGTTGTGGTATGAGGTACCCTCCGCCACGCACCGTATGGTGGATTGCGGAGTATGTATGTAGATGTAGATGTAGATGAAACAACACGCAATTCTCCAAGGGGTACATCAGCGCTTTGGCATGCTGATGCACGCGTCCTTGCTAACGGAAGGCATTATGAACAAATCATTTAGGAAAGGGCTCCATACAGCGCTGAAACGTACTTTGCGATTTTTCATGATTAATTTGTCGAAGAGCCGTAGAAATTAAGTGCTTGCAGATCTATGTGCATATAACATAAAGGTATTTTCTTCTTCTAGCTGTGAGGAATGTCTCCTGAAAGGATGGGTTGCCTTCTTGTTACATCCTGTATCAGAAACAGAGAATCGAGATTTGTTGTAAAATGCTTAGCAGCTCTCAAAGCCTGGTTTCTTTCCTTTTATCCTACGCTGCTGATTTTACTTGCAATGCATCGAAATGACGACAGAGAAGAAGAAGGAGCAATGTGTCATCTGGTGTGTAGATTCCATATCTGTGACGATAGTACTGCGAAATTATCGACGCCGGTGTTGGACAGCACGACAGGCAAGTACAAATATTAAGAGGCGGTTCAAAAACTTTGAAGAGAAAGGCCTTGTGAAAGACTTCCATCGAATTGGATATCACCAATTACCTGAAGCAAGTGTTGGCGGAGTGTATCTACGTTTCGTCGCAGTCCTCAGAAGTGTTGTAGAGCTTATGACCATTCCATTCGTGTATGGAGCGTGAGAAGAATGGTGCCCCTGTGAGTGTTGTGACTAGTCAAATCTTGTCTTCGCCTTCTCTACGATGGCGATACGTAGGATGGTTCTCCACTTAATGCTACTGATACTTTACGGTTGCGCAGAATAGTTGGCGTCTCTCTTCAAGCGTGTGGCAGCTCCGGTTTTAAATCATCGCCTTGACAGTCTCCCATAAGTCAAATGAACCAGTCACAACTTATGCTGCATTTCCATGTACAAAGATCACTACGAAAGTTTTGCAATACAGCCCTATTTATTAAATTTATTCGAAATAATTTCCGCCACACTGAATGCACCTCTCCGTCCTCCTAAACCAATTCCTAAACCAGTTCTCTCAAGTTTCTGTTGGGAGTAAGGCATACTCGTTGTCCGAAGCCCTCAGGAGGTCCTCATCAGTTGAAAACTGCACTCCTTTAAGCTTCATTTTCACATGCGGGTACAGGCAAAATCACATGGAGCAAGGTCTGGATTGTAAGGAGAGTGCTCAAGAAGTTTCAGTCCCGTATCCATCAGATATTCCGTGCATGCTTTTCGGGGCGGCGAGCTGGAGCGTTGTCGTGGGGGAACGGAGTGTCCGTTCTTGACTTCGGTTACAGGTTCTTCAAATAATGGATGACTTTGGGCAGGCACTGCTCAGTGTACCACTTAGCTGTGACTTTCTTCTGTGTGACCAAAACAACACGCTCCACAGTTCCACTCGATTTGAAAAAAAGATCTATCAATTTCTTCTTAACTGATCGGGCTTTTCTGACAGCTACGGGTGTGTCGTCATCCTCAAAGACTCAAACTTTTTTTTTATTCTTAGTCGGCACGTCATAACAGTACATCCAAGTTTCGTCACATGTCACGAAGCTGTTCACATACAGAGAATGTCCCTTAGAAAACTTTTTAACATCTGCTGGCACCAAACCACACATCGTGTCATCTGCAAGTCCGTCAGTCTATGCGGCACCCAGACACAACAAAGTTTCTTTATCTGCAAATGATCATGCAGAATCGAACGAACTGCTGGTACATTTAGCCCTAACGTATCCTCTATCTGCTTATAGTCACTCGCCTGTCTTCATCTAACATTTTGCTCACAGCATCGATGTTTTCCTCCGTAACTGACGATCGTGGCTTTCCCGTCCTCTCAGCGTCCTCCAGAGCGAAATTTCCTCTTTGGAATTCTCTGTGCCACCGGAGTGGCCGTGCGGTTCTAGGCGCTACAGTCTGTAACCGAGCGAACGCTACGGTCGCAGGTTCGAATCCTGCCTCGGGCATGGATGTGGGTGATGTCCTTAGGTTAGCTAGGTTTAAGTAGTTCTAAGTTCTACGCGGCTGCTGACCTCAGAAGTTAAGTCGCATAGTGCTCAGAGCCATTTTGAACCAGAATTTATTTGTACGATGTGGACACAAATCATCGAGTGCAAGAGTCATCAAAGCTCTGGACTGTGTGTAAATCACCCGCGAAGTTGTACATCAAAAATTGCCCGAATCTCACTTCGTGACCACGATGTCATAGCATGCTGCGAGATAACATCCCCAAAGATGTTCGGGCTCACATGTGGCTCCTCTTCGTCCAAATTTCTTGGCTCAAACTCGTCTAGGAGTTGAACCGCACTTGTCGCATTACACGTCCTAAACTATACACTTGTGACCCTTTTGTTAAATTATCTGGCTGAAATACAAAGTTAACATAACATATAATAACAGCGATAATAATATTGGGAACTAAATTAACGACCCATAAATGGTGTAGGCTACACAGTTGCAATTTGGTTAGAATAATGTTTACTCAGAAAGCAAACTAATAGCGAAAGTGGTCGTATTTAGAATTACTGTTACACTCAAGCGCATATCCATTTGACACAGATCGATCATCCACAATCTCATCGTGAAATGACAGTCCAACACTCCACCTCGTTAACTACGCGAAAAGTTAGACTTCACACCAGGCGCGCGGCTGCTCACCATTCAGACATTGTCCCGCGATACCACACAACGCGAAATTTTCGAAGTCGTTTCACTTCCTAGCTGCCTAAAGACCGCCTGTCCGCTTTCGCGTCTCAATCCGAACTGTACCCTTTGGTGTCTCCAGCCGAACTGTCTGCTTTCGCGTCTGCACCAGCACTCCCTCTGCCCGTCCCCGGCCGTGTTTCCCGCGCGCCGTATACCCTCGCTCAACTGACTAGGGCAGTTCCCTTTGCTGAAGCCGTCCATCTGATTGGCTACAGCTTATTCTACATTATTTTACATCTTAAGATATTTAAATAATCAAAACTTGACCACTTTCACGTTCTAAGTAAAGTAGCAATAATATTCATTACATAATAAACGTTAAATTCTTTTACATAAAACCAAAACAATTTCCTTCTTAGCTTTGAATGTCACGGCCAGTAGCATTGCACCGATGTACTTTCTGATAAATAAATAAAGAACAAAAGTAACTGTTATGCACTAAACTGTACAGTAATATTCTATTACCTAATGATTCAATAAGGTGTCATGCTGTCATCATTCAAAGTGTTTTGTGTGGAGGAAATGATGATCTGATGCTTAACTGAAAATACTGATGATTTAAATTTACTATATCTCTTAAACAAATGAAGTTACAGAGTTGATACTTACAACATTTGCCATTTTAATGATGCGCTTCTATATGAAAAGTCGAGCGTGAAGATCGACCAAAGCGTTCAGATTTTGTTACAAAACTTGTTAATTCCACTTTAACAGTAAATCCTCAACTATTATACACATGATCAATATTCAAATTTTTTTGGGATCACCATGAAAATTTATGAAGGATGGTAGATTAAAATTACTGTTGTTTCATTCCCAGCATTACTAGAGAATTAAGTAGTTTTCACAAATGTTCCCCTTTATGGCCGATCTTAGGTCCGCCATATTTAACACTTCTACGTATCCCTGGCGACAAGCGGCTTCTTCTGGGTTTCCATATGACATAGGTTCTCGTCTGTCTCACTCGCACACTACAGCGCTTAGGCCTCAATAGACGCCTGTGAGTTTCCCCTAGATCGTGGTGAATCTGCGCCCTTTGTGGCACCCAGTCCTGGACGACAGGGTTCGTTCCACAAATCCTGTAGGCTGACTCTTTCGGCCATATATGTAAATGAGAACGAAATGCTCGTTACATCACAATGCACTTCGAACTAACCCTGCTAGTGAACGACTGCGTCGACGGACTTGGTACAGCGGCTACAATGCAAGTGTGAAATATTCTCAGAGCGCAGCAACAATCAGTCTCCTGCGACTTATTGTTGCGTCATATTGCAAAACTATCCTAGTCCCCTTGTATACGTTCAGGATCCTCTGGGTGCCACACATATGAGCAGTATTCTAGGACACTAACAACAATGTGTAACGTGACTGCCTTATGTCTGTGATTAATTTTGTCCCCTATTTCAAACATCTCTTCAGAAGTAGCAAATCGATTTTCTTTGTAATAACAATAATTTTGTTCATTTCAATTGATTAAACTGTGGTTTCTCGGTGAAACTGATCCGAGCTGTGGCTTGCGTTGGTGACGTGTGTAGGTTCTGCCAGACCGTATTGTTTAGTTGGCATGGTTGTGTTGTCTTCTTCTCGTGTGTTCACTGGCGCCACTCGGTTTCGTAAGCGTTGCCTGTCCGCTAGTGGCAGCAGCGGCGCTTATCGGTATGTAGTAACTGCTGCCATATCTTTGGGGCGACCTCGTGCTTCGTCCGTGTGGTGTGAGTGTGGTAGTTCGGTTGGTGACGCAGGAGCAGCGGGGTCCGCGCAGAGCGACAACACGCCGGGACCGCTGGCGACGTGTGGACTGCCGGATCGAAGGGCAGTCGTCACGAGGGCGCACGAGCTCGTCGAAACCGGATCCTGCATGTTTGAGTGCTTTGCAATTCGCGTAGAGAAACTTCCACTACAGTGAAACCTCGTGATTCTCCAGTGATTTGGGTTCATGTTGCTGCTCGTAGTGTCGCCGAGGCGAAAAGCAGCGAGTGGAGTACCTGGGAAAGGCGGATCTGATTAGCCTCCCTGAGCTTCTAATTACTATTTACTATTTTCAGCTTCTTATATAGTTAAGTTCAACCAGCAGTATTTTTCTGTCTTGTGGCCGCTAACGCCCCACTTACCTGCCATGGGGGTTAGTGTATGTAACGGCAGTGTACATTTCCTCGCCCTGCCGCCGCTGTCCGGTGAGGCGTGTAAGTTTGACAGCATCTTGATTGTAGGTTGGTTGGCGTTCTTCTACCTTAGTGGTAGTCATTCCTTCTTGTTCCAGGGTCTCTAAGCACAGTATTCTGTGGGCGGAGCCCAGACCGTCGGTTCCGGCTTTGGTATAATTTTACATCTTGCATTCGTTTTGTTGGATGTCAGGTAGCCTCAGCAAGATTGTCATTAGTCGCTCGTTAGACTGCCACTAGTCCGAGTTACCATGTTGTGATCTGAATGAAACTCTTGGCTGCCATTCTCTTCGCTTGCGGAAGCATTTTTTGTGTGACCTACTCAGAGGTCGATTCCTGGAGCACTGTCTGTCACTAGCCCTTGCGTTCTATTATTGTGTTATTATTTTATTATTGTATTATTAAGTTATCGTCATTTGTCTCACCTGTTTGGTGATCTGTTGTTTTTTTTAATTAACATTTGCTATGCCATTCGCCTTTTGACAGCATATTTGTCAAATATTTTAACGATTGCCATTTCGGCGTTAAAGGCCTTCAGCCGTGATTGTGGTTACTTGCTTTAAAATTCTGATTGCGACCGCATTGGCTTGTTTTCAAAAATTATTTGCTGTCTGTATTTTATGTATGTTTGTTAATTCTTTTATAATTGCCATTTTGCGCGTTAATGGGCTTCAGCCGGGATTGTGGTTACTTGCCTTAAAAGTCTGACGGCGACCTCATTGGCTTGTTTTCAAAAATTATTTATTAAAATAAATGAGTGAAATTGCAAAGCAAACCGACAGTAATTGATTCGGGCCCCGTCCACAATCGTAACCCAATCCTGCCTTCCTTAATTACCAGGTTTTAGAAATATTGTGTATCGTAGTAACTAAACGAGACACGTTGTCGTTTTGTTTCACAAAACTATGTTATTTTTGTACGCACTAGCCTTTTGTGTTGTAAGTCCGCTCTGTACTGGAAAATGGATTTACAACACGAAAGCTGAGTCGCGAAACAGGGCGAAAAAAGTATTTCGTTTTGTTAATACTGTACAGTTGCTTTTGTGCTTCGTTAACTGGACATAAATTAAGCAAATGCTAATCTGCTTTGTAAGGGTCACTGGCACAGACATGCGAGTTAAATCGGCTGTAATAGTTAGTCTCGGAGCCAATATTGTTGAGCCCCTTAGCGGACAGAGACAGTCGGCAGTTGCCAGTGAGATCGTTGAAGCAACTGGCCTAGTCGGACAGCGATATAGCCCGGTCTCGGAGCAAGGCGTGGGTCAGTGAAGCGATGCCTGACAGCTCTCGTGGTCGTTATCTGTCACGATGCTGCCACGTAAGTCTGCAGCCGAAGGCTTCCGGGAAAAAGTCTCACGTGCCTGAGCAGTCTCACCACGCTGCGTGCCGTAGACAGACAGCTACTACCGCTTCGACTGCCAAGGACGCGTAATCTCGTCACCAGTAGGGAGCGAGTATTCAGAAGAAACGAATGTTTTTGTATGACACTTTTCCTTTAAGAGCTTCATTTTTAACAAATATATCTGCAACCAATTTTTTCATCGGTCAATAATGATGATCTCCCTTTGTTGCCAGTAGGGCAAGTTGAAAAAGAGAGAGAGGGATAGAACGGGTGGATATACACTGAAGCGCCGAAGAAACTAGTATAGGCATGCGTATTCAAATACAGAGATACGTGAACAGGCACAATACGGCGCTGAGATCGGTAACGCCTATACAGGGTTACTACAAATGATTGAAGCAATTTCACAGCTCTACAATAACTTTATTATTTGAGATATTTTCACAATGCTTTGCACACACATACAAAAACTCAAAAAGTTTTTTAGGCATTCACAAATGTTCGATATGTGCCCCTTTAGTGATTCGGCAGACATCAAGCCGATAATCAAGTTCCTCCCACACTCGGCGCAGCATGTCCCCATCAAGGAGTTCGAAAGCATCGTTGATGCGAGCTCGCAGTTCTGGCACGTCTCTTGGTAGAGGAGGTTTAAACACTGAATCTTTCACATAACCCCACAGAAAGAAATCGCATGGGGTTAAGTCGGGAGAGCGTGGAGGCCATGACATGAATTGCTGATCATGATCTCCACCACGACCGATCCATCGGTTTCCCAATCTCCTGTTTAAGAAATGCCGAACATCATGATGGAAGTGCGGTGGAGCACCATCCTGTTGAAAGATGAAGTCGGCGCTGTCGGTCTCCAGTTATGGCATGAGCCAATTTTCCAGCATGTCCAGATATACGTGTCCTGTAACATTTTTTTCGCAGAAGAAAAATGGGCCTTAAACTTTAAACCGTGAGATTGGACAAAACACGTTAACTTTTGGTGAATTGCGAATTTGCTGCACGAATGCGTGAGGATTCTCTACCGCCCAGATTCGCACATTGTGTCTGTTCACTTCACCATTAAGAAAAAATGTTGCTTCATCACTGAAAACAAGTTTCGCACTGAACGCATCCTCTTCCATGAGCTGTTGCAACCGCGCCGAAAATTCAAAGCGTTTGACCTTGTCATCGGGTGTCAGGGCTTGTAGCAATTGTAAACGGTAAGGCTT
Source organism: Schistocerca americana (assembly GCF_021461395.2). NCBI lineage: Eukaryota > Metazoa > Arthropoda > Insecta > Orthoptera > Acrididae > Schistocerca > Schistocerca americana. The sequence continues at coordinate 176,542,885 of NC_060124.1, read as the reverse complement.
ATGCTTTAGCCTTTTCCGTAAGATTTTCCAAACCGTCGGCTGTGGTACGTTTAGCTCACTGCTTGCTTTATTCGTCGACTTCCGCGGGCTACGCGTGAAACTTGCCCGCACGCGTTCAACCATTTCCATCGCTCACTGCAGGGCGACCCGTTGATTTCCCCTTACAGAGGCATCCAGAAGCTTTAAACTGCGCAAACAATCGCAGAGTGGAGTTAGCAGTTGGTGGACCTTTGTCGAACTTCGTCCTGAAGTGTCGTTGCACTGTTATGACTGACTGATGTGAGTGCATTTCAAGCACGACATACGCTTTCTCGGCTCCTGTCGCCATTTTGTCTCACTGCGGTCTCGAGCGCTCTGGCGGCAGAAACCTGAAGTGCGGCTTCAGCCGAACAAAACTTTATGAGTTGTTCTACGTATCTGTAGTGTGTCGTGACCATATGTCAATGAATGGAGCTACAGTGAATTTATGAAATCGCTTCAATCATATGTAATAGCCCTGTATAATAAGACTATGAGTCTCTGGCACAGTTGGGCGCACGGTTAGAGGCGCCATGTCACTGACTTCGCGGCTCCTCCTGCCAGAGGTTCGAGTCCTCCCTCAGGCATGGGTGTGTGCGTGTGCGTTGTCCGTAGCATAGTTTAAGTAGCGTGGAAGTCTAGGGACTGAGGACCTCAGCAGTTTGGTCCCTTAGAAATTCACACACATTTGAACATTTTTCTGGCACAGTTGTTAGACCGGTTACTGCTGCTACAATGGCAGGTTATCGAAATTTAAGTGAATTTGAACTCGGCGATATAGTCGGCGCACGAACGATGGGACACAGCATCTCCGAGATAGCATGAAGTGCGAGTTTTCCCCTACGGCCATTTTACAAGTGTACCGTGAATATCAGGAATCCGGTAACAGATCTCCAACATCGCTGCGGCCGGAAAAAGATGCTGCAGAAACGGGACCAGCGGGAAATCGTTCAACATGACAGTAGTGCAAGACTTCCGCAAATTTCTGCAGATTTCAATGCTGGGCCATCAACAAGTATCAGTCAGCGAATCATTCAATGAAATATCATCGATGTGGGCTTTCCCCGAGCCGAAGGCCTTCTCGTGTAGCTTTGATTACTGCACGACACAACGCTTTAGTCTCGCCTGGGCCCGTCAACACCGACGTTGGACTGTTGACTAGAACACGTCACCTGGTCGGACGAGTTTCGTTTCAAATTATATCGAGCGAATGGACGTGTACGTTTATGGAGACAACCTCATGAATCCATAGACCCTGCATAGCAGCAGGGGACCGTTCAAACTGGTGGAGACTGTGTACAGGTGTGGGACGTGTGCTGTTGGAGTGATATGGGACCCCTGATAAGTTTAGATAAGACTCCGAATGGTGACACGTACATAAGCAGCCTGTCTGATCGCCTGCATCCATTCAAGTCCATTATCCGTTCATGTCCATTGTGCATTCCGACGGACTTGGGCAATACCAGCAGGACACTGCGACACCCCAAACGTCCAGAATCGCTACAGAGTTGCTCTAGGAACACTTTTCTGAGTTTAAAGACTTCCGCTAGCCACCAAATTCCCCAGACATGAACATTATTCAGCATATCTGGGATGCCTTGCGACGTGCTGCTCTGAAGAGATCTCCACCCGTCGTTCTCTTACGAATTTATTGACCGCCCTGCAGGATTCATAGTGTTAATTCCATCCAGCACTACTGCAGACGTTGGTCGAGCCCATGCCACGTCGTCTTGCGGCTGCTCGGGGGGGTATACCTGTTTCTTTGGCTTTTCAGTGTATACACGTGCGTTTGATAAACCCCTTCCCTCGAAAACTTCTCTCCTGCATACCTCCTTTGTGTGAGGGCAGATGACATGTCACAGATCACATTTGTACTAATATTGCAGTACACGCGAGGTGCCTATTTGCTTTCACCGCTCTGAGTTCTAATTAATGTTCACCAACCTGCAGTCTTCTGTAATTGTTCTCCCCTCCGCAGAAAACAGAACGTACGTCGTGAATCCGTTATCTTGACGCTGTAATAAATTCCGAGATAGTGTATGAATAATAAAATTTATATTTAGTTTCTTTACACGGGATGTCACTCGTTTTTTATTATCAGAATACGAGAAACTGAACAATTATATTCCACTTTATCAATCACAAATAATTTCCATTCTTCAGACGTTCATAAAAAAATAAGCAATACAATGATCTAAAATATCTGCGTAGTTACCAACAAATTTTTCTCAGTTACACATACAAATAACCAGAGATAGCTAATAATTCGTTAACCGATACCAACTAAGGAAGACAACATGTCTCTGTTCCGAGACTGCCGAACCAGCTATGACTGACATTGCTAATTAAGATATAATTGATACTGACCGCGGCAGACAACATATATGTTCTCCGAAACTGCGAAACATCTCTGATCTGAAAAAAAGACTTTGTGTTAATGATGTCCTGTACTATGTCTACCACAATCCCTCCTGTATTTCTCGATGATACAAATACGTGCAGCCCTTCTTTTAACTTTTTCGATGTACTCCGTTAATCCTATCTGGTAAGAATCCCACACCGCGCAGCAATACTCCAAAAGCGGACGGACGAGCGTAGTGTAGGCAATCTCTTTAGCAGATCTGTTACATTTTGTAAATGTTCTGCCAATAAAACGCAGTCTTTGCTTTGTCTTCCCCACAATATTTTCTATATGCCCTTTGCAATTTAAATTATTCGTAATTGTAATTCCTAGGTATTTAGTTGAATTTACGGCTTTTACATTATACTGATTTATCGCGTAACCGATATTTAACGGTTTCCTTTTAGCACTCAAGTCGATGACCTCATACTTCTCGTTATTTTGGGTCAATTTCCAATTCTCGCACTATTCAAATATATTTTCTAAATCGTTTTGGAATTTGTTTTGATTTTCTGATGAGTTTACTAGACGATAAACCGCAGCATCATCTGCAAACAGCCTAAGACAGCTGCTCACATTGTCTCCTAAATAGTTTCTATAGATAAGGAATAGCAGAAGGCTTATAACACTACCCTGGGGAACGACAGAAATCACTTCTGCTCTACTCGATGACTTTCGGTCAGTTACTACGACCTGTGACGTCTTTGACAGGAAATCACGAATCCAGTCACGTAACGGAAAAGATATTCCTTATGCATGCAGTTTCACAACAAGCCACTTGTGTGGTACAGTGTGAAAAGCCTTTTGGAAATCTAGAAATACGGAATTAATATGAAATCCTTTGTCAATAGCATTCAACACTTCGTGTGTGTAAAGAGGTAATCCATGGGACCAGTGCGTACCACTAAACTTTTTCGTCGACAAAGTAATTTTTTTACGATGTTGAGAACTTGGAAGAGTGCCAAAGATTTATTTCACGGACGTAGATTTTTTATTTCTTTTTTTGTGTTGGTAATTGCAATGCGAAAGATATCAGTGCAGTTTTTGGTGGGTAAAGCGATGTCATTGACTGTTTCAAGCATTTCGAAGCTGCGCTGATACATTATTTTTTGTAGTTCGACATGCTGATGACGTCATGGCTAAAAGAAGACGGGTGGTATCCCATGCTTCAGTTATAAGTAATTTTCGCTGCATTATATCCAATGTCGGAGTACCCTCAAACTTTTTTTTAGAAAAAAAGCACTGCATGGGACGATATTTGTGCGTGTGCTGTTCGATAAGTAATGCAACTGATTTCGGTTGAAAAAAAGTAGAATTTGTTGTGGGACATCGTGGAGTATTCCCGCTTGAGGCCTATAGCTTCATGAAGTTCCGATAGGTGTACATAGACTTCAAACTGGCGTCTGTAACGGATTGCATTGCAAGCGGCGAACTGACATTGACGAAAGCCAGAGCATGGCAGATACTCGTAGGCGCTTGCAGAATGTCTACGGAGACCTGGCAGTGAACAAATACACGGTGAGCTGTTGTGTGAGCCGTCAGTCGTCACTGCAACAAAGTTGCGCAGAACTGTCCGGTCTCCCGCTTGCCGAGCTGCCATACAAAGTGGTGATTTCTGCAGTTTTGGGAAGTGCAGACACTCTCATTCGAGGTGATCGACGTATCACACTCTGTCACCTGGCTGCTCAGTTGAGTGTCTCTGCTGGTGAGAGGAGGTCACAAAGTTTCACTGGACTGCTCTTCCTCACCCACTCTACAGCTTGAATCTCGCAGCTACCACCAGTTGGGACCAATGAAGGATGCTCTCCGCAGGAAGCAGAATGTGGGCGATGGGGAGGTTGTTGATGCAGCAAGATGTTGTCTCCGACGCCGACCAGCACAGTGGGACGATGCGAGCAAACATGCTGTCCCAGTAAGTAGGCGCAAAACCGTCTTATTGAACAGAGATTATGCTGAAAAACAGGAGTTTGTAGCGAAAAGAGTGGGGAATGATATGGTGTATTGGAATCCTGAATAAAAGAGGTTCCATGCCCTCTTTTGCATGTTGCCTCTCATTTTCATCAATTTTATTAATGTCTTATGTCATTGCACGGTGGTAACTGGCCGAATAAGGTTATTCTAATGAGAGTATTTGTACTGAGAGCTCAAAGTACTTTTCACTTGATTGCTGTGTATGTTGGGACCTGTATGTGGTCTTGCTTTTAGTTTCCTCGGTTTCTTCCCTGGGTGGCCTGTTCTGAGGCGAGCACCGGAGGACGCGTCATGCTGCATTTCCGGTGGGGGAGGCTGCACTTCTGCGAATACTGAGAGGGTCATACATCAATGGGCTTGAGCACCTGGCGGGATGACTGACCTCGGTCGCTTTTCGCCTATTGTATGCAAGGCGAAAGGACGTGCGAGCTGCCTGAGTGTCACTGCAGTTTATGTGTTTACCATTCCGGCGCGTCTGGAACGAAGATTGCTGGCGCCGACTGACTGCATTGTCCTCATGATTCTGAGAATACTTGTGGACCGTGCTTTGCTGGGCGCGACTGTCTGGCGCAGGATGGTTGGTGGTCTTGGCATGTTGTTTTTGTAGCCAGTCATCAGCAAATTCAGTGCCCTGAGCTAAATAGCAGAGGCATGATTGGTCAACTTAAACTGAGGCCAGTTGATGTCATAAAGCCCTACTCAAAATTGGAGGGATGGGTCACTATTGGCGCGAATTATGTTCTGAGATTGTGTGGGTGAATTTTGGAATCAGTACTGAATGTTGATTCGTGGCTTTTCGAGGGTAGTGGGGAGTTGAGTAAGGTTGGCTTCGCTCTTGCATTGTGCGGACGCAGTGATTCGGGATCTGATCTTCATTGGAGTCGGATGGTCTTGCGGCTTAGTCCACTTTTTTCGGCAGAACTTAGAATTCTCTGACGGCTTTCGAGGCCAGGGGCTGAAACAGAGTTGCTGCACAGCAGAAGTCGGCGCCTACATCATCAGAACGCTGCCTGGTGATGACCTGCCGCAGGTTTGCGGCTCCGGCATTGTAGGACCTACCATTTTTATATTGAAGTCCTCAGCAGCAAGCGCGCTCGCTTTGCTACAGCTCCACCTTGCTTTCTTCTCCATGCGATCCCATTTGAGCTTTCACTACTAACTGCAATACTGCATTATAGTTGGGGGAGTAATATTTGATTCGTTAGGACCTCCAGTCATTATCGCCAATCTATTTGCATCACAGAGAGTAGGAACCCCTTGTTCTCGAGCCAGCTCTTATTCTCATAACGGTTCAGTATAACCTACCCTTTAACCTACTGTTTGTATTGACAATCAAGTCCCTTTGTGTTCTGATTTATAATAAATCGCATTGTAATATTTAATCCGCATATCATTTCACAGATAGATGCAGAATCCCATTTTTTGTCATTTATTATGATAAATTTTCCGTTTTCTTTACTGAGTAGATAATGATTTTTTTTAAATTATTGTGCGTGTGCTTTCCTTATTTTACCAACTTGCAGGGTCCACGCCGGCCGATGTGGCCGTGCGGTTCTAGGCGCTTCAGTCAGGTTCGAATCCTGCCTCGGGCATGGATGTATGTGCTGTCCTTAGGTTAGTTAGGTTTAAGTAGTTCTAAGTTCTAGGGGATTGTGACCTCAGATGTTAAGTCCCATAGTGCTCAGAGCCATTTTTTTGCAAACGTCCCCATCTGTTGACTCAGGGATCGAGACGAGGCTGCACGATCCGTTACAGCCATGCGGATAAGATGCTAGGCAACGCCGGTCAACTGCTGTTTGTGTATGAGAAATCGGTTGGAAACTTTCCTCATGTCAGCACGTTGTAGGTGTCGCCACCGGCGCCAACCTTGTGTGAATGCTCTGAAAAGCTAATCATTTGTATATAACAGCATCTTCTTCCTGTCGGTTAAATTTCTTGTCTGTAGCACGTCATCTTCGTGGTGTAGCAATTTTAATAGCCAGTGGTGTAAAACAAAGGAGGAACCAGATAAGGCTGCAACAACTGCGTTTCATCAGTACAATAGCGCAATGCAAATCAGATGAGTCAGAGAGTATTCCGAATTAAGATATGTCTTGGTAGGCAGGTAGAAAACAGTTAACTACTTGACAGTGTCAAAGGCGACCGTGGCTTACTCCAGCCGGATGTAATTTTTAGTGAATTCATGCCATGTAGAATGAAATATACAGGAGTGGCGGTGTGAACTACTGAAGGTCGCTGTTGCAGACACCACCTGAAAATTCTCTCTCGGAGTAAGAGGATATTGAGTACAACTGAGCGATAGTTCTTTCGGCGGTATTGGGACAGTATAATATGAAAAAAAACTGGGATTCGTAATAGCAGTAAGTGTTGCTTGTATGTTATCTAACGTGTTGCAGCAAAATATGTGTAACATAATGGGGCATACAGTATTATTAACTTATATAGATGTTCGATTAAGCATTGTTCCATTCACAATGTCTCAAAATCTCAGTCAGATCGAAATGAGAAAAAGACATGGGTTATATGGAACACACACACATACGCACACAAACAGTTTTCATTGTCAACAGCGCAGGTGAGAGAAAAGGGAGTGCCATGTATAATCAGCACCGACAGTTTGAGAAGCCAGCTATTGGTTCATAAACCTCAGTGTTTGGAAAGAGAAAGAAAAGAAATGTGCCATGCCTTCACGAGTTGCATGTTCAAGAAGCCTCTGGAAGCTGCCAAAATTTTTGCTGGTATTTATGCATAGATGAACACGTCACAATTTAAGAGTTAAATATAAGTGAAACCTAGCTCAACTGACAGTATTATAGTTAATATTTGCGACTGTATTGAAACATGAGTGTGATCACCGTATTCAGGTCTATGGATTTAGATTCAAGTCGTGTTCAGATGACAGTCAGTGTTCTGTTTCTATCTGTGAAAGCTGCACAGTAACGGATATTTAGTGACAACTTTAGTCTACAGACGAGCTGGGTATGGAGGTTGGACTGAATCTCACACTTACGTACTACGTGTCCGTTAGGGATGTGATGCTGTAAGACGTGTATATTTCTATTGGCTATTGTCAAACCACAATTTATGAAAGATGTTTATATTTTATTAATAGGATTAAGTAGGAATAATTAATATTAGTCATTTTGGAAATAACTGTGGTAGCAGGGAACGTCTGCACCAAAGTATTGTTGGCGGGAGAGACCGCACATTGATATAATTTTAAAAAGGGCGGGAGAGACCGCGTATGGATACATTTTAAGAAAAGAGCGGGAAAGACCGCGCTTTGATACATTTTGTAATAGTATCAGGGATTGTCTGCACCAGAAAGTATTGTTGGCGGGAGAGACCGCACTTTAGCGTTCATAGGAAGTCAGTAGTAAGCGAGATGTGAAGCGAGTCAGTAGCAAGTCTGAAGCGTGAGGTTGAGAGGAGCGGTGTGCCTGCCAGCCACCAGCTATGATTTACAAGAGGTTATAAACGGATGTACAGAGACACCAGCTAACTATTATCATAAGAGGAACTAATATTATTGAATTATTTTTTTGAGAAACTCAAGACTACTGAAGGTATGTTTGCGCAATGCTAGTTGTAAGATTATTGTAAAAAGTAAGTCCCATTTGAACGTTTGTAAAATCATTTCATTACCAGCAGTAAATATTCGGAGAATCGTTTTCAGAATATAATTAATTTTTGCCAGCAATATTGCATTACTGATTGTAATCCATCCCAAAAACCATCAACGTAAAACTTTGCAAAATTTTATTGTTGTCAAGAAAAAGTTTAACTATGAATTACGTAACTTCAGTCAAATCATTTAAAGAATAACGTCAGCTTTGCTATTAAAGAATAACGTCAGCTTTGGTAATAAATACAGCCACTTATTATGACAGCCCACCAGCAGCTAATAGAGTATAGTAAAACAGAGTAAGTATATTCATGTCGCAGTTCGATGTAGCAGTCAGATGGCGATCCAGTAACAATAAAAAAGGTAAGGAACAGTTTTGGGTTATTGCCGGTAACGACTGAGGGCCGCGACGGCGACACATTCTATGTTTCGTCGAAATATCAGAAAATAGCTTTTAATAAGCAGCATTTAAATTTGTATGCGAAGATTGCACTTATTATTATTGAGAAAGAGAATTAATTTCAAAGGGAAGATTTCATTTGTTATTATTAAGCAAGAGGTAGAAATCCTAAGGGAAGTTTTGATAGGTTATTGCAGAAGGGAAGGTTGTGTAACAAAAGACTCTTAAGTGTCGTCGACGGTATTTCTGTCGAGCCAATTTTTATCGTCGTTTGACTGCAAAGTGGTTCGAGGTAATGAATGGCCCATGCAACCAAGTGCAACATTCAAGAATACGAAACATCATTAAATTATTGTTATTTAATACATAGGACATGAAGACATGGGCAGTGAACTCTTTAAAATTACTATTTATTCGCTTCGTTTTCATGAATACAAAGACATAAATCACGACAATCGAAGTTAAACTTTTCTATGAAGTTACTAATTAAGAAATAAGTTAGGTGATAACTACGAATTTAAAAGCGCCGTATTCATAAAGAACCATTTTACGGTGTCTTATGAGTTTGTAAATACATTTACAAGTTTTGTAGATCAAAGAACGTAGAACTAATCGGTTCTATATCAGCCTTAGATTTTGACATTTTACACACCAAAAAAATGCAGTATGTCACTTTCAGCTGTATAGTAATCGCAATTAGTTTATTGTAACGGATGGGTTGCACTCAGATTGCGGGTAGAATTAAGAAACGATGAGTTATAAAATATATGCTGGCCTAGTCGAACGCCTTTTGATGTTCACTGTCGTTACAACATTAAGGTGATAGTTCATCTTTTGCCTTAACTACAAGCCGCCGACAGCAATCCTACTGTAGAAGGGCTATTCGACTTCATCATATTCATTGTCTGTTAAAACGTGTTGCTTATTTGGGATTGAGACTTCAGCGAGGTGACACTTCTAGAAAGAAGCATTTATATGGGCTACTTGGCATTCCGACCAGGGTGTCTCTGATCCTTTACACGAAGTTAGCAGAACAGCGGCTTGTAAAAGAGCTTTTAAAAAAGTGAATGATCTGACAGAAAAATAAATTCCGATGTGATCAAGAAACACATTCGGCAACTATTCGATGTGGAGCTTACTAGTGTTGACTTGAGCTATGGTCGCCAAAAAATAGGAGGAAAAAATGTCTGGATGGTTGTGAAATATGGTTGTGGAGAAAAATGTTACAACTGAAGTGGACTAACAGAATGAAGAAGTACTTCCCAGTATAAGAGAGTAGAGAAAACTAGACCCAGGAAAGCATTTGACACCGTCCCCTATTGCCGTTTAAGGAAAAACTACGGGATTACCGAGTATCCGACCACATTACAGAAGTGTATCCCTATACACGCTGATGCGCCAAAGAAACTGGTATAGGCGTGCGTTTTCAAATAAGAGATTTGTAAACAGGCACAATACAGCGTATATAAGACAACAAGTATCTGGCGCAGTTGTTAGATCGGTTACTGCTGCTACAATGGCAGGTTATCAAAGTTTAAGTGACTTTGAACGTGGTGATATAGTCGACGCACGAGCGTTGGCATGCAGCATCTCCGACGTAGCAATGAAATGGGGATTTTCCCGTACGACCATTTCATGTGTGATCCGTGACTATCAGGAATCCGACAAAACATCAAATCTGCAACATCTGTAAGAACGGGACCAACGACGACAAGAGAATCGTTCAACCTAACATAAGTGCAACCCTTCCGCAAATTGCTGCAGACTTCAATGTTGAGCCATCAACAAGTGTCAGTGTGCGAACCATTCAGCGAAATATCATCGATATGGGCTTTCGGTGGCGAAGGTGCATACCCTCGATGACTGCACGACCCAAAGCTTTACGCCTCGCCGGGGCCCGTCAACCCCGACATAGGACTGTTGATGACTCGAAACATGTTGCCTGGTCGGACGAGTCTCGTTTCAAATTGTGTCGAGCAGATGGACGTGTGCGGTAATGGAGCCAACCTCATGAATCCATGGACCCTGCATGTCAGCAGGGGACTGTTCAAGCTGGCGGAGGCTCTGAAATGGTGTGGCGAGTACAGTTGGAATGATATGGGATCTCTGATTCGACTCTGATAGATGACATGTACGTAAGCATCCTGTCCGATCAACTGCATCGATTCATGTCCATTGCACATTTCGACGGACATGGGCAATTCCAGCAGGACAATGCGACCCCCCATACAATCAAAATTGTTACGGAGTGGCTCCAGGAACACACTTCTGGGTTTAAAGACTTTCGCTGCCCAGACATGAAAATTATAGAGAGTATCCGAAATGCCTTGCAATGTACTGTTCAGAAGAGATCTCAATCCACTCGTACTCTTATGGATTTATGGACAGGCCTGAAAGATTCATAATGCCAGTTACGTCCAGCACTACTTCAGACATTGGTGGAATCCATGTCACGTCGTGCTCGCAGGGAGCCTACACGATATAGGAAGGTGTACCAGTTTCTTTGGCTCTTCAGTATATATATAAATTGCGCACACAAATGAGAAGAAATTCACTGCCGCACCATTGATGTCAAATTACTTGACACAGTATCTGCCGTTTAGTATCTAGCGATACTAGATAGCGATAGCGAACGGTCTACCCGACGGGAGGCCCTAGCCACACGATATTTCCATTTTTATCTAGCGATAACAATGGGGAGCGACCTTAAGTGGAATGAGCACATAAAACAAGTAGTAGGGAAAGCAGATGCTAGAATGAGATTCATGGGAAGAACGTTAAAGAAATGCAACTCATCCATGAAAGAAGTGCCTTTCAAGGCGCTCATTCGACTGCTTCTTGAGTACTTTTAATCAATCTGGGATCCTTACCGTAAAAGACTAATAGAAGACATAAAGAAAATACAAAGGAGAGCGGCGCATTTTGTCACAGTGTCTTTTAGCCGGTGCCGGGAGCGTTACAGAGATGTTCAACAAACTCCAATCGCAGGTGCTACAGCAGAGGATTTGTGCCTCCCAGGGGGTTTATGGGTAAAATTCTGAGAGAGTAATTCCGAGAAGAGACGGACACCGTACTGCTTCCTCTCGCAGTGGGAAAATTCCGGAAATTAGAGCTAATAGAGAGGTAAGATAAACATTCTCACGCGCCTTTCGAGAGTGGAATGAGAAAGTGTGGGGATGGGGGTGTTCAGTTAGTGGTTCCAGAAGTACCTTCCGCCACACACCGACAGGTGGCTTGCTGAGTACAGATGTAGATTTAGATATAGAGGAAATGATAAGAATAAGGGAAACGTCATGGATGGAACATACACTGCGCAGAAATTGTAACGAAAAGTCATGAGGGCGAGAGGAAGATGACTTGGAATGCTGGACGACATTAAAGGAGGACTAAGTTACGAGTAGATTAAGGAATTCAGAAGCAATAAGCAAAATGGAACATGTAAACAAGGCCGCGGAATTCTGCTCCTGAAATTCGATTTTCGCGAGCCGTGACGCACGTAAAGGCGGCGTGTTAACCGCCGCGCCCTGCAGCAGCGAGCGGCACCGCACCACAGGTGTCGGGGGCCCGGCTGCGCGTTGTCGCGGTCAGCGCTGGAATGCGCCCTTGAGCGGTTGTCGCGGGCACCTGGGCGGCCGCAGGGCCCTCCCCCTCCCCCCCCCCCCTCCCTCCCTCACAGGCCGGGCCCATTGTCTTCCCGGCGGCGGCCCCATTCAGCGCGTCACGCGGCGCCGCTCGCGGGCCGCCTTCCCATTAAGCCAGGGCAGTCCCACGGCGGCGGGCGCCGCTACCGTCCAAACAATGCCCGCCTCCCGTCTCCACGGCTACGCAACGGCCGGCCAGTCTCCACCGCTCCGCCCCGAATCGGATTCCGATACCCAGACCGACAGCACTACGGACTTCTCTCGGGGTAACGGCGAAAAGTGCGCCAGCCCCTCTTACCGCAAGGGCGAAAAGTCAGCAGCTGGGAAACTGACGAAGTCCCTTCCGGTGTCATCGTAAGCGGGAGAAAGATACCGCCATCAGCGATGATTCAGGTTCTACACTTCATCCGTCTCCACTTTGAAGTCGAGACGTTTCGTTGTGTGACTACCTCCTTATTGCGGGGCTGGTTTCAAGAGGGTTTGTAGCAGTTGTGCTCAGTCAAACTCGTAAAGAGATGAATGCGGAGACCAAGACACTTCCGGTAGTGGACCTTGGAACAGGCTGAACCGTAAGTAGGGGTACATCGACCAGTCCGCTGCTACCTGGACGTACTACATACGATCCGACCGATTCTGGAGGAATCTTCTTGCAAGAAGATACTTACTCAAGACCATTTGACTGTACTGTTATTTATTTACCCCTCAAACCGACACATCGGTCTGAGAGACCATCAGTGTTTTTTAAATGTGTACTGTGGCAACACTGATCTGTTCTCTGGTGTCCCCTACACAGTACCGTCACGCTGTTAACTCATATACATAGCAAAGGCATTGTAGTTCAGCTAACGGCTTCTGCCAGCTACGCTGTAATTTCGTAAACCCTACAGGCCTCTCAGACCGGGTGTGTCGAATCAGGTATGAAATCTATCGGTCTGTTAGACCGGATGGAACATTATGTGCGATTTATTTTTTCGACTACTTCTTACTTTTGTGTTGTGTCCTCTTTTGTGTGTCTTAGAAGACTCCATGATGGCTAGTGCTTCGGGGACTGCTCGTAAATGCGAGAATACGGTGCAGTGATGCCAGATTTGAGAAAAAAAATTCCGAGTGGCTACAGGAAAGCAGTGATGAACCTGAGGTGAAAATTGAATATTCGGATTCTGATTTTACATTTACCGACGAGAGAGATGATTATCAGAGAAGAGAAAATGGTGCCTGAGAGTAGGGATGACGATGACGTCGAAGGTTGTGACAATGTACTTGAAAACGCGCAAGATATTTTTACGAGCAATATACACGGAGAACAAAGCAACATGCCAGATTTTTTTCTTGGAAAAAGGAACAAAAAACATTTTGTATGGAATAGACTGGAACTAACAAGAGCCGTCAGAACACCAATCATAACATTGTGAGACAATTACCTGGACTGACTAGGACAGCTACTAACTTAGGTAATCCTGACATTCGTGCAATTTGTTTGACGAAGCTATGATTGACAGTATCGTTTTTCATACAAAAAGAAAAATTTTGTCAGTGAGGAACAACTTGAAAGACACAACAAACCAATCTAACTACCGTAAAACTGATTCTGTAGAAATTCGTGCCTTGATTGGTTTGTTAACATTCGCATCCATGTAGTACTGGCAGGATATTCACTTAATCACAAGCTATTACAGTTCACTACATTCTAAACACTTATCGAGTGGATTTGAGAAAAGAAGTAACAATGTCCCTTGGGACAATATTATTTCAGATTGAGTATTGCTCTTAAAAAAAGAAAATAAACACTATTACAGTGTCTTTTAGTGCACTTGAACATCTCCAAAATTCAATAGAGGAAAATTAAAAGTTTCGTAATAAAGGTATTTGAGATACAAGAGTGAAAATATTGGATTTAAAATTAGTGTTATTTTGTCAAAAGCTGACATTTTGAGCCCGTAGCTACGTGCAAAATATAGGTTGACTCATACATAAAACATTACAGCAACCAGCCACTTTTTACAATTCTATATATTTATTTAAACAAACTATTTATTGTCTAAACTATTTATCGTCCATGTTTCGCTTCCATACATGGCTACACTCCATACAAATACTTTCAGAAACGACTTCCTGACACTTAAATCTATACTCGATGTTAACAAATTTCTCCTTTTCAGAAACGCTTTCCTTGCCATTGTCGGTCTACATTTTATATCCTCTCTACTTCGACCATCATCAGTTATTTTGCTCCCCAAATAGCAAAACTCCTTTACTACTTTAAGCGTCTCATTCCCCAATCTAATTCCCTCAGCATCACCCGACTTAATTCGACTACATTCCATTATCCTCGTTTCGCTTTTGTTCATGTTCATCGTATACCCTCCTTACAAGACACTGTCCATTCCGTTCAACTGCTCTTCCAAGTCGTTTGCTGTCTCTGACAGAATTACATCAGCGAACCTCAAAGTTTTTATTTCTTCTCGATGGATTTTAATACCTACTCCAAATTTTTCTTTTGTTTCCCTTACTGCTTGCTCAATATACAGATTGAATAACATCGGGGAGAGGCTACAACCCTGTCTCACTCTCTCCCCAACCACTACTTCCCTTTCATGTCCCTCGACTCTTATAACTGCCATCTGGTTTCTGTACAAATTGTAAATAGCCGTTCGCTCCCTGTATTTTACCCCTGCCACCTTCAGAATTTGAAAGAGAGTATTCCAGTCCAGTCTACAAATGCTAGAAACGTAGGTTTGCCTTCCCTTAATCTTTCTTCTAAGATAAGTCGTAGGGTCAGTATTGCCTCACGTGTTCCAACATTTCTACGGAATCAAAACTGATCTTCCCTGACGTCGGCTTCTACCAGTTTTTCCATTCGCCTGTAAAGAATTCCCGTTAGTATTTTGCATCCGTGACTTATTAAACTGATAGTTCGGTAATTTTCACATCTGTCAACCCCTGCTTTCTTTGGGCTTGGAATTATTATATTCTTCTTGAAGTCTGAGGGAATTTCGCCTGTCTGATACACCTTGCTCACCTGATGGTAGAGTTTTGTCAGGACTGGCTCTCCCAAGGCTGTCAGTAGTTCTAATGGAATGTTGTCTACTCCCGGGGCCTTGTTTCGACTCAGGTCTTTCAGTGCTCTGTCAAACTCTTCACGCAGTATCATATCTCCCATTTCATCTTCATCTACATCCTCTTCCATTTCCATAATATTGTCCTCAAGAACATCACCCTTGTATAGACCCTCTATATGCTCCTTCCACCTTTCTGCTTTCCCTTCTTTGCTTAGAACTAGGTTTCCATCTGAGCTCTTGATATTCATACAAGTGGTTCTCTTTTCTCCAAAGGTCTCTTTAATTTTCCAGTAGGCTGTATCTATCTTACCCCTCTTAAGCCTCTACATCCTTTCATTTGTCCTCTGGCTATCCCTGCTTAGCCATTTTGCATTTCCTGTCGATCTCATTTTTGAGATGTTTGTATTCCTTTTTGCCTGCTTCAGTTACTGCATTCACTATTTCATTCCTCAAAACTACCCATTCTTCTTCTACTGTATTTCTTTCCCCCATTCCTGTCAATCGTTCCCTTACGCTCTTCCTGAAACTCTGTACAAGCTCTGGTTCTTTCAGTTTATCCAGGTCCCATCTCCTTCAACACCTACCTCTTTGCAGTTTCTTCAGTTTTAATCTACAGTTCATAACCAATAGATTGTGGTCAGAGTCCACATCTGCCCTGGAAATGTCTTACAATTTAAAATCTGGTTCCTAAATCTCTGTCTTACCATTATATAATCTATCTGAAACCTTCTAGTATCTCCAGGATTCTTCCATGTATACAACCTTCTTTCATGATTCTTGAACCAAGTGTTAGCTATGATTAAGTTATGCTCTGTGCAAAATTCTACCAGGCGACTTCCTCTTTCATTTCTTAGCCCCAATACATATTCACCTACTACGTTTCCTTCTCTTCCTTTTCCTACTGTCGAATTCCAGTCACCAATGACTATTAAATTTTCGTCTCCCCTCACTACGTGAATAATTTTTTTATCTCACCATACATTTCATCAATTTCTTCATCATCTGCAGAGCTAGTTGGCGTATAAACTTGTACTACTGTAGTAGGCGTGGGCTTCGTGTCTATATTGGCACAAATAATGCGTTCACTATGCTGTTTGTAGTACCTTACCCGCATTCCAATTTTTTTATTCATGATTAAACCTACTCCTGCATTACCCCTATTTAATTTTGTATTTATAACCCTGTATTCACCTGACCAAAAGTCTTGTTCCTCCTGCCACCGAACTTCACTAATTCCCACTATGTCTAACTTTAACCTATACATTTCCCTTTTTAAATTTTCTAACCTACCTGCCCGATTAAGGGATCTGACATTCCACGCTCCGATCCGTAGAACGCCAGTTTTCTTTCTCCTGATAACGATGTCCTCCTGAGTAGCCCCCGCCCGGAGATCCGAATGGGGTACTATTTTACCTTCGGAATATTTTACCCAAGAGGACGCCATCATCATTTAATCATACAGTAAAGCTGCATGCCCTCGGGAAAAATTACGGCTGTAGTTTCCCCTTGCTTTCAGACGTTCGCAGTACCAGCACAGCAAGGCCGTTTTGGTTGGTGTTGCAGGGCCAGATCAGTCAGTCATCCAGACTGTTGCCCCTGCAACTACTGAAAAGGCTGCTGCCCCTCTTCAGGAACCACACGTTTGTCTGGCCTCTCAACAGATACCCCTCCGTTGTGGTTGCACCTGCGGTACGGCTATCTGTATCGTTGAGGCACGCAAGCTCCCCACCAACGGCAAGGTTCATGGGGCTACGGCAAGGTTCATGGGGGGCGGGCCGCCGTTACCGGTTTCGAACCGATAGTTTCATCTTGAGACGGCTAGTGCAATTGTGCCTCACAACGATTATAAGTGATGTAAACAAATTAAACAACTCTGATGTATACAAATCGGTTATTTACAATGAACAATCCGGGCCATTATGTTCCAGTGCATGATGCTTATGATCTTGCAGCAGCAAAAACTGTATAATGTACTTTTTTTAAGTATATATATTGTCGCAGAAGAAGCTGAGTAGCACCGTGGTGTAGTGGTTATGATATTAAGCTGTTACATGAAGGGTCGTGAGTTCAAATCTCACCTGGACTATACAATTTGAATTTCTATATTCGGTTCGAGTACATTCTAGAAGTATCCACAAATGGCAAGAATCACTGTACTGGAATGTTCTGTAGCTGTATAGTATACTGTATGTGTTCTGGCCGCAGCCTTGTATGTGCAAGAACTGAATAAACCTTCGTGAAGTGAAGTTAGTGTTCGTCATTCATCTGATTACACCCTGTTCTGCGTGACAATATGTACATGATGTAAAGCATCATTCTGAGGCATAATTACAGTTAAAATGACGTTGTCTCACATCTTGTATTGGTTTTAGGGCACCACCAGCCCAAGGAAATTTCGTCAGTTGGGGAAACAAAAGGCGATGTCTAATGTAAAACGTGAACTAGCCGTCTGAAATTGAACCTGTCGGTTCGAAACCGGTAAGGGCGCTGTTTAAACAAATAAATAGCACTGTAAAAAGTGGCTGATTTCTGTCATCTTCTATGTAAGAGTCAACCTGTATCTAGTATTTAGAGCATCGTAAATATCATCTGTCATATCACACAAAAACTCTGAAACTGTACTTTTCAGATCATGGCAAAGGCCTAATTATTAGAGAGATGTAATCGACAGTTGTCGAATATCAAAGTGTCGCTTCTGGTTTCACTTGAATCAGAACTACATCGTTAATGGGAGAATTGGATGTTTTAACACGTCTCTTCAAGTGCGAGCCTACTCGAAATGTGCTTTGCTGAATTTATTTAACATTGTACAGGCGTATGTCAATTAAACTTCGATGACTATCATTCAGTATACATGTGAAAGACAAACATACATTTTAGTGTAACATAATCTGAACACCTCTAGCACTGAAAAATGGAAATACATATGCACACCACAGTTGTACACCACTTCACTTAACAGAATCACCAGCGTACTGCCTTAAAAATGCCAGCAAGCAGTAATAATAATTTGTAGACAGCTGATGTCCACATGCCACGACCCAAAAGATCCACTACAGTTACTTTAAGTAAAAGATAAGCAAGCCATGCTTGTCACTTGAGCAAATTATTTTTCCAGGTTATAATCCCACACCCAACAGCCGGCGGAGCGGTTCTAGGCGCTACGGTCTGGAACCGCGCGACCGCTACGGTCGCAGGCTCGAATCCTGCCTCGGGCATGGATGTGTGTGATGTCCTTAGGTTAGTTGGGTTTATGTAGCTCTAAATTCTAGGGGACTGATGACCTCAGCAGTTAAGTCCCATAGTGCTCAGAGCCATCTGAACCACACCCAAAATTTCTGATACAGATTTTGCGCACTTGTGGTTTCCAATAAATCTGTGATTTCAGTCCATAGATTCCGAACTGTATCCGAGTTATGATATTTTTTATATTCAGGTTGCCACAACCTCTGCCTTTGACTAAACTTACCAGTTTCTCACAGTTCATGTTTCGTGTCGTGTCGGTCATTATGACCGAAAAAAAAGACAAACTGATTTGAATTTCACCTGTTCACGTCCGAAGTACGTACGTTCGGACGAAGACGTCGGCTACATTGTGACTGTGTACGTAGTAGCGTGCTGACTTGAAACGATCGGCTGTCTTCGGCCGACGTCGGTCGTCGGCGGAATCCACCGATATCGGTGCCACTGCGACAGGCCAACCTCACGACACGCACCGTGTCCGTGTCACATTGGACGTGCTGGTTAACGTTTTACTGCGCACTTTCATCAGCTGTTGCGATCTAGCCGGTTCCCTTCCCATCACTGCGCCCATCGGTTCGGTAGCTTCGAGTTTAGTTGTGAGCAGAACAGCAAAGTGTGAGGTGTTTTTCCAGAACTTCGCTAACATCAGTGACGTCCTTTCGAAAACCGCTCTCGGTCGTTTTGATCACACTACGTTGTTTATGTAATTTTTTCTACTTTTATTTTTGTTGCACATTCCTGATATTTCCTAATATGGTATCATTTGAAATATGGAGGAACTTAGTAATTCTGTAGTTACAGGATCTGATACTAATAGCGTGCTGGCATAAGGTTGTCGTCAGCACACCAGTCGCCTAAGAGGTTGCGAGAAGATCGACAATAGGCGCTGGATTAAATGCTCCAATCACGGGAGAGGCCAAAGACAGACTCGCAAGTAACAAGCCGCCAACGCCCTCTCGACTGCCAATATTTAGATGGCCACCACAGACCAGAGGGCCCAGTCAGTCACAGTCAGTCAGTCGCAGTTTCAGCCAGTGCGTTGCAGTCACAGTTACGAGCCCAGTCAGTCACACAGTCTCTAGTGCATAGTCAGTCAGTATCTAGCTACCAGAGAAGTGTACATAGCGGGACTTGTGCTCCACCAGCAGTGAGGCTAACATGGATTATTATGGAACAGCTTGTACCACGGCACCTGGCCTATCTTAAGTAACTTGTTCTTATGAGTAAAGAAACCTGTTAATCCATGTGTGCAGTTGTGTTGTAGAATGAGGATACCGGCCACCAAACAACATCCTCTCCTTGTTTCCCCTGGTACAAGATTCAACAGTGTCAACGACGACAAAATAGAAGACAATAAGTGAACGCTCGAGAACCTGTATTTAAGGAAAGGGCACGTGGTTGGAGGAATCGGGAGAAGCAGAATCCATTGTGAGCTAAAACTACAATTTTTCAGATCTAAATGGAACAGAAGATGACTCTGATGAAAGCAATGACCCATGTGACGAACAACGCAGAAGCAGTTACTCCTGTGGCAAGAATCAGCACAGAGGGGCCGAAGTACTTCCTATCTGAGCTGTGAGAACTCGTCGCAATAACATTATCATGAGATTTCCATCCACCGGATTGATTAAAGAAGATTCAAAAGACCCACGTTCATTGTGGCATCTCTATTTTGATGGTGAAGTTCAAAATGGTTCAAATGGCTCTGAGCACTATGGGACTTAACATCTGAGGTCAACAGTCCCCTAGACTTAGAACTACTTAAACCTAAGTAACCTAAGGACATCACACACATCCATGCCCGAGGCAGGATTCGAACCTGCGACTTTAGCAGCAGCGCGGTTCCGGACTGAAGCACCTAGAACCGCTCTGCCACAGCAGCCGGCTGGTCAGTTCGACTTAAAACTAATGTGCTTGTGGGATGCAAAGATCAGTTACTTCCATAGAGGGTATATGTACACTGGAAAAGGCTTTGATGGCGATAAATTACCGGAAAATGAAAAAAAAAATTAATGACACCAACTCAGTCTTTGTTGCGATTGTATCAACCAATCTATGGCAGCAATCGGAAAATCACTGGGGGCATGTGGTTCATCTCAGTACAGCCTCTAGAAGAGTTAAGAAACAGACTTTTGTTGAAATTCTAAAAATGAATAGGAGAGAGATTCCAGGAACAATTCAATATAATAACCATAGGCTAGTTGGTTCGTCTTTGGATGGTTTTACGAAAGACACCACTGCGTTGTCGCATGTGCCGAAGACAGACAAAGAGATCCTCTTGTTTCATCCACGCATTATAACCCTGGTGAGTATTTTCTTCTCAAAAACTAGAAATCATATCGTACTATAACGTCAAATGGGAGTGTCGATAAGCTGGACAAAACGTGCACCATACACGCATGCAGTCGAAAAACTCGACTTTGGTCGAAGTGTTCATTTAACCCGCTTATTGGACATCAGTACAGTAAACTCATATGTTCTATGGAAAAGTGGATCAGATGGAGTTCCTGTCTGCAGAGGTATGTTCCTCAGAGAGCTACCCGTAGCCTTGTGCCAGAACATATCCAAAGGCCGGCTCAGAACTCAAGAATTAGCCTTTTAGACTTAGATGCTCCAACAGAAGAAGCAGTGGAAGCAGATGCAGGCCCTAAGAATAGGAATACCTGCAGAACCTGTCCAATTAGCAAGAAAAAGAAACCTTCGATTCTTTGCTACATCCGCAAGAAACAAACAAACATGCAGTGCTGTTCCGAAACCTGCAAGCAGTGTTTTGAAAACTTGTAAACTCTGACTATGCATGTAGTTTTGTGTAAGGTTAAAAACTTTATACTCTCTTTTCTTCTCTATTGGTTCCTCGAGAAAAAAATATAAAAATTTTCAAAGCATTAATTTCAGTATTAGCAAATGGGAAACATATAAACGTACTAGTTTAAGATGTATACGCTTCTTTCGTTCCACATATCTGGATGCCAGCTTTCCACCGATTAATTAATGTTAATATTTTGTATTTTCGAGCTTATTTATTTTGTTCTAAATTGTTTTTTATACGCAAAGTATATGATTTAAAAGGGATTCTGATTGTTAACAAATGGTTCAAATGGCTCTGAGCACTATGGGACTCAACTGCTGAGGTCATTAGTCCCCTAGAACTTAGAACTAGTTAAACCTAACTAACCTAAGGGCATCACAAACATCCATGCCCGAGGCAGGATTCGAACCTGCGACCGTAGCGGTCTTGCGGTTCCAGACTGCAGCGCCTTTAACCGCACGGCCACTTCGGCCGGCGATTGTTAACATTAGACCTGCCCAAAAAAGAGGTCAGATTGATGACTCCGCGGCGTCAGTATCGCATGTTTGCCGTTACGTTGGTCAAAGCTTAACGTGATCTCCATTCTCACCGCTCCCCAGCGGCAGTTGTCGGTTTCATCTGTCTCGTAAATCACACAGTTTGTTCACGAAAATTACGAATGTAAAGTTCCTACGTTAGCTACGTTAAAACATTTCCTCTCTCGTCCGTACGCTAGATGTGTTGTTCTGTCTGTAGTGTAAAAAAACTAACATTTACGAAATAAGGCGGAAAAGAAAGTTCCGTGTCCAGTCAGAAAGACATCACCTTATAAAGTCTCAGTACAAATAGTGCGATTCAAATTTACAATTCTCTTCCATATAAGATAAAAATTATTTCATCATTCTGACTTTTTAATAAAACACTAAGCCCATTCTTACTTGATCACTGTTACCATTCAGTGGCAGAGTTTTTAGGATATATGAAATACAAGACTTCAAGGGGAAAAGTGCGAAATATCCGAATACAGTCTCTTGTATATTAAAAAAGACATCATTTATTGCGATACGACCTAATGTACTATAGTTCATGTGAGTGTAATATTTACAAAGTAAGACGTTAAAGTATCCTCTGGCGTGCCACAGGGGAGTGTTATGGGACCATTGCTTTTCACAATATATATAAATGACCTAGTAGATAGTGTCGGAAGTTCCATGCGGCTTTTCGCGGATGATGCTGTAGTATACAGAGAAGTTGCAGCATTAGAAAACTGTAGCGAAATGCAGGAAAGATGCAGCGGATAGGCACTTGGTGCAGGGAGTGGCAACTGACCCTTACATAGACAAATGTAAAGTATTTCGAATACATAGAAAGAAGGATCCTTTATTGTACGATTATATGATAGCGGAACAAACACTGGTAGCAGTTACTTCTGTAAAATATCTGGGAGTATGCGTGCGGAACGATTTGAAGTGGAATGATGATATAAAATTAATTGTTTGTAAGGCGGGTACCAGGTTGAGATTCATTGGGAGAGTCCTTCGAAAATGTAGTCCATCAACAAAGGAGGTGGCTTACAAAACACTCGTTCGACCTATACTTGAGTATTGCTCATCAGTGTGGGATCCGTACCAGATCGGGTTGACGGAGGAGATAGAGAAGACCCAAAGAAGAGCGGCGCGTTTCGTCACAGGGTTATTTGGTAAGCGTGATACGGTTACGGAGATGTTTAACAAACTCAAGTGGCAGACTCTGAAAGAGAGGCGCTCTGCATCGCGGTGTAGCTTGCCTGCCAGGTTTCGAGAGGGTGCGTTTCTGGATGAGGTATCGAATATATTGCTTCCCACTACTTATACCTCCCGAGGAGATCACGAATGTAAAATTAGAGAGATCAGAGCGCGCACGGAGGCTTTCAGACAGTCGTTCTTTCCGCGAACCATACGCGACTGGAACAGGAAAGGGAGGTAATGACAGTGGCACGTAAAGTGCCCTCCGCCACACACCGTTGGGTGGCTTGCGGAGTATAAATGTAGATTTAGATGTAGATAAATGCACACTTTTCATTATTTAGACGGAATTACCACTTTTTACACCATGCAGATATATCGTCTAAATTCATTTTTCAATTGTTTTTGATCTTCTTCTTGTGTCGACGACTTTGAGAGTCAACACCGGCACAAGGAAGGAAGGAATTTCCGATGGCTAATGGCAAGAATGTTAAGTGATCTGTCCATTTGCAGATTAATAGAACACTTTATTTCTATAAAGGAAAGAAACATAACTTCTCGTTATGAGATGGTTTTATGTGCTTCCTGTGCCTCCTACATGCAGTTACATTTACACACTATTACTACCCGCAGAACGCAGGCTAAGTATAGTACTGATGCTCTCGAAGTCTGCGACCGACCTGGTCCCGACCAGAGATGGGCGGCTGGTTAGGGGCATCAGCGCACTAGTGCAGCCACGACCACGACCACGACCAACGGTTGCCAACTGCGACCCCGGCTGCGGCTGGCCGGCACAGCTGGTAGTTGGTTGGCCGCAGCTCAGTCGCACGGTGGAGATTACGGAGATAGCAACGGCTGTGTACCTGTGGCAGCGTCAGGAGAAACGAAAGAAGAAAAGATACTGGGTACATCCTATGTTGCAAACCCGCTCTACAAACCGAATCTTTGTTTTTTTTTTTTTTTTTTTTTTTTGTGAACTTCGTGAACACGAAGATGAATTCTTCAATTTCGCTAGAATGTCTATAAAAACTTTTGATGAAATATTAAAGAAAAATTGGAGACAGCATAAGAGGTACAAACACAGCAATGCAAAAATGCATAGGAAATGAAGAGAAATTAGTAATCACTTTAATGTAAGTTTTATTAACCAATAATGAAATTTTAAAATTTTCCCGGCGAATTGACTGTTCAAACAAATTTCGGGCTTGCAGCCGGTCGTCGTTCAATACTTCGCACGATATTTCAACTGGCCACCTGCCAGTCATCTTCAGGTGAGCCGTCACAGACACGTGAAGTTCTGCGACGGCTCACCTGAAGACGACTGGCAGGTGCCCAGTTGAAATATCGTGCGAAGTATTGAACGACGACCGGCTGCAAGCCCGAAATTTGTTTGAACATTAATGAAATTGTTACTGTTACCTTATGAAATAAGTAAAATTAACTTGATGATTCACCGAAACCTGTAAGTAGTGGTGATGAAACACAATTATCAATACTGGCGTCATCGGTGATTTCTGGTGTAGACTGTGGTGAATTATTATTTTGTGAAGAGGAAGAAGAAGAAGAAGGAGAACTAGATTGCTTGGGATAGGGTTCCTGATAATATCCTGTTCCATCACAAGGTAACGATGTAGTTGTTGTGAGCAATATCCGGCTGATGACTGTGGACGGTGAAAAATGTACGCTGGATAATGTTCGTAGGAAGATGTGTTTGGACAGTTAGGATGCGGTTGAGCTTCTTCAATAATACTTAAGATTCGTCGTTCTACAGACAACTTCAGATGCTGAGGTATCTTTTTGAAGTCGCTGACCAAAGACAAGAAAAAAAGCCTGTCCTCATCTGTCAACATTTGTGTGACCAGTTGCTGCCTGACTTCTGCAGATTTTTGCAGAACATGGATTAGTTGTCTTCCAATTTCGTCTTCTGCTTTCCATTTCTTACCGAGCACCCTAGCCTGATAGGGTCCACTTGGAACTTCACTTTCTGCTGTGGCCTGATTCTCAGCATCCTCGGATGACACGCTGCTATGTGTATGCGACGGTGGGTTGGTAATATTCAGAAATGACACGAGATTAAAATACAGATATGGCGTCTTTCTCGCACCTGCAGAACCACTTTTACCGGTTAATCTCCGTTTTTCTCGGCTGTATGAATTTTTAATGTTACGCCATTTCTTCTGTAACGATATACCTGTAAAAAAAATGGCTCTGAGCACCATGCGACTTAACTTCTGAGGTCATCAGTCACCTAGAACTTAGAACTAATTAAACCTAACTAACCTAAGGACATCACACACATCCATGCCCGAGGCAGGATTCGAACCTGCGACCGTAGCGGTCACGCGGTTCCAGACTGAAGCGCCTAGAACCGCACGTCCACAACGGCCGGCTATACCTGTAAAAGCGAAATATTTTGGAAAAAAACGACATTTTGTGTGTGGAGTGCGTGATTGATTCTTTTGTAAATTTTTTTGTTTATTTATAGACGTAATCACATGTTTATGACACAGTCATTACCGTTTTCGGTAAGGCCTAATCGAAAAGCAGCACTATGTTTCGAAGCAGTTGAGAATATCTACGAATTTTTTACTCTCAGCACGCTACCGTGGGGAGATTTGGTGGAAGTATGCAGGAGGTTAGAGGGAGGGGGGTCTCACTTTGGGTTCTTGAGTTCGGCCTCGCAGACAGTAGCTACGTCCCTGTCCCCCTACACACGAAGACTGGCCCTTGCGACCACAACAGCGAACAGGACCATCACACAAGTCCGGCCAGGAAGTCCTCATGAGGTTTGTGATATTCCTGGCTGTGGTCGCCAATATTTTATTTTGCTAGAAGCTCGCACTGATGCAGACTGATACACGTGAAGTAGCATATGGTACAAAAGTGGAGTGAGGTACAAGCGACAGATGGTACAGTATGTACCACTCCCGTGGGAGAGTCCGCCAATTGTACTGAACTTGCTTGTGATGTGTCGGCACATTCGGGTGCTCGACGCCAAAACGCCTAAATTCTCTTATTAATTGTTTATATGCTTCTCATTGTATTTAGCACAGTAGACAATCTCTGATGGTTACCCTACGAGTCTATCGTTTTTTGTTTATTAAATTTCAGGCCCAACGGTTCTAGGCGGCTCAGTCCGGAACCGTGCTGCTGCTACGGTCGCATGTTCGAATCCTGCCTGGGGCATGGATGTGTGTGATGTCCTTAGGTTAGTTAGGTTTAAGTAGTTCTAAGTTCTAGGGGACTGATGACGTCAGAAGTTAAGTCCCATAGTGCTTAGAGCCATTATTAAACCCGGCCGTGGTGACCGAGCGGTTCTAGGCGCTACAGTCTGGAACCGCGCGACCGCTACGGTCGCAGGTTCTAATCCTGCCTCGGGCATGGATGTGTGTGATGTCCTTAGGTTAGTTAGGTTTAAGTAGTTCTAAGTTCTAGGGGACTGATGACCTCAGAGGTTAAGGCCCATAGTGCTCAGAACCATTTGAACCATTTGAACCATTATTAAATTTCACTAGCTTTGAGAAACATAAGAGTAACGGGACACCTCCGGGTCGCTGTGATGCGCCTGGGAGGCGAAGTACTTCTGCTACGCTAGTCATTCTGTTTCGGACGTTCTGAAGAGTCGTACATGTACTGTGTTTCGGACATCTGAAGGGACGGACGTGTAGCTCTGTTTTGGGCGTTTTTCAGAGGCGGACAAGTCGTACTCTATATAAGAAGGTGTCAAAAATGTTATCGTACAGTTAAGAAATCTATGTCCAATGTTGTAGTAGCCGGTGTAAAATGTGTGATTATTTAAAATATAACCAAACAGGATACATTAATGAGAGGTGTCGCCTACTATCATTGTCAGTACTACATATCTTGCCTCTGTAGATACAGAGAATAACCTGGGCAAGTGGCATCCCATAAAAAGCACACTCACGGGTTCAAGTTGACAGCATAGCAGCCTCCGCCAAAGAAGATCCCACGACCGACGAGCTGTCTTCTCCGCTAGAGACACAGCCCTTTTTGAACACTGTTTTCCAAAGAAAATTACTAGATGTAATTCCACGAACTTTTCAAGAAACCTTGGATTACTACAGGTATTAAAGTGTCTTCAGAAAGAAAAAGAAAACTGTATGAGCCAGCAAGAACCAGTAAAGATCAAGAAGTAGTTTTACACTACAAAAATTATTGTAACATACTGAGAAAAGTTGTAAGGAAATGAAGAAATATGTATGTTAGAGAAGAAATTAACAACTCCAGCAATAAAATCAAATCAATATGGAATGTTGTTAGAAGGGAGACAGGAAAAGTAAGCCCTGGGGTAGGTAGTATTACTGTTAAAGAGAATGAAACCATCTTAACCAACAATACAAAGGTATCCAATGTATTTAACAATCACTTCTTAAGTGTCGGAGAAAAAACTGGTCAGAATAGTTCAAAAGAAAAAGCCAGGCAACACATTGAAGAGCCAGTTTTGAAAAATTTTAGTCAGATTAAGTTTCATCCTACAACCTCTTGTGAACTAAGGAAAATCATTAAATCTTTGAAAAATAAATGTACTGTTGGAGTAGATGACATCTCTAACAAGTTATTAAAACAATGTGGAGCAATTACAGCTGATGGTTTGAGTCACATATGTAATGCATCACTGACTCAGGGTGTTTTTCCAGACAGGTTAAAATATGCCATTGTCAGGCCTCTCTACAAAAAGGGGGAAACCACAGATGTCAATAATTACCGGGCAGTATCCTTGCTTACAGCATTTTCAAAAATCTTTGAGAAAGTGATGTACTCAAGAGTGGTTAGC
Source organism: Schistocerca americana (assembly GCF_021461395.2). Taxonomy (NCBI): domain Eukaryota; kingdom Metazoa; phylum Arthropoda; class Insecta; order Orthoptera; family Acrididae; genus Schistocerca; species Schistocerca americana. The sequence goes on along the minus strand of NC_060124.1, from coordinate 176,515,220 downwards.
CATCTCAACAGTAATGGGATACTTAGTAAATCACAGTTCGGATTTCAGAAATGCTGTTCCACTGTAACAGCAGTATACAATTTCACTGTCCACATAATAGAGTCTTTAAATACTAAAATGTCACCAGTAGGAATATCCTACTTATCCAAAGCATTTAATTGCGTGAACCATGACATTATGTTAAGGAAATTACAATTCTATGGTATAAGTGGAACAGCATATGAGTGGTTTAAGTCATATCTACAGAACAGGAAGAAGAAAGTCTCTTTATATGCTTCAAGTGATTCAAAGGAGTCTGCCACTTCATCTAACTGGGGTGAAATTACATTAGGTGTTCCACAAAGTTCGATCATGTGTCCCCTCTCGTTCTTGATATATGTGAATGACCTCCCTTCTTATGTGAAACAAGATGCCGAACTGACACTGTTTTTCTGATGATACAAGCATAATTATTAATCCAGTAAAAGAAAGTCCGATAGAAAATGATACAAATAAGGTCTTTGGAAAAGTTATTAATTGGTTTTCTGCGAATGGGCTTGCTCTGAACTTTGAAAAAACACAGCACATCCAGTTTTCTGCTGCAAAAAGTGTAATTCCTTCAGTAAACATAACACATCAAAAGAAGTCAGTAGCCAGGGTAGAGCATACTAAGTTTTTGGGTGTACATATAGATGAGAATCTTAATTGGAAAATTCATATTTTACATCTCCCCATGAACCATGGACCTTGCCGTTGGTGGGGAGGCTTGCGTGCCTCAGCGATACAGATAGCCGTACCATAGGTGCAACCACAACGGAGGGGTATCTGTTGAGAGGCCAGACAAACGTGTGGTTCCTGAAGAGGGGCAGCAGCCTTTTCAGTAGTTGCAAGGGCAACAGTCTGGATGATTGACTGATCTGGCCTTGTAACAATAACCAAAACGGCCTTGCTGTGCTGGTACTGCGAACGGCTGAAAGCAAGGGGAAACTACAGCCGTAATTTTTCCCGAGGGCATGCAGCTTTACTGTATGATTACATGATGATGGCGTCCTCTTGGGTAAAATATTCCGGAGGTAAAATAGTCCCCCATTCGGATCTCCGGGCGGGGCTACTCAAGAGGATGTCGTTATCAGGAGAAAGAAAACTGGCGTTCTACGGATCGGAGCGTGGAATGTCAGATCCCTTAATCGGGCAGGTAGGTTAGAAAATTTAAAAAGGGAAATGGATAGGTTGAAGTTAGATATAGTGGGAATTAGTGAAGTTCGGTGGCAGGAGGAACAAGACTTCTCGTCAGGTGACTACAGGGTTATAAACACAAAATCAAATAGGGGTAATGCAGGAGTAGGTTTAATAATGAATAGGAAAATAGGAATGCGGGTAAGCTACTACAAACAGCATAGTGAACGCGTTATTGTGGCGAAGATAGATACGAAGCCCATGCCTACTACAGTAGTACAAGTTTATATGCCAACTAGCTCTGCAGATGACGAAGAAATTGAAGAAATGTATGATGAAATAAAAGAAATTATTCAGATTGTGAAGGGAGACGAAAATTTAATAGTCATGGGTGACTGGAATTCGAGTGTAGGAAAAGGGAGAGAAGGAAACATAGTAGGTGAATATGGATTGGGGGACAGAAATGAAAGAGGAAGCCGCCTGGTCGAATTTTGCACAGAGCACAACATAATCATAACTAACACTTGGTTTAAGAATCATGAAAGAAGGTTGTATACATGGAAGAACCCTGGAGATACTAAAAGGTATCAGATAGATTATATAATGGTAAGACAGAGATTTAGGAACCAGGTTTTAAATTGTAAGACATTTCCAGGGGCAGATGTGGACTCTGACCACAATCTATTGGTTATGACCTGTAGATTAAAACTGAAGAAACTGCAAAAAGGTGGGAATTTAAGGAGATGGGACCTGGATAAACTAAAAGAACCAGAGGTTGTACAGAGATTCAGGGAGAGCATAAGGGAGCAATTGACAGGAATGGGGGAAAGAAATACAGTAGAAGAAGAATGGGTAGCTTTGAGGGATGAAGTAGTGAAGGCAGCAGAGGATCAAGTAGGTAAAAAGACGAGGGCTGGTAGAAATCCTTGGGTAACAGAAGAAATATTGAATTTAATTGATGAAAGGAGAAAATATAAAAATGCAGTAAGTGAAACAAGCAAAAAGGAATACAAACGTCTCAAAAATGAGATCGACAGAAAGTGCAAAATGGCTAAGCAGGGATGGCTAGAGGACAAATGTAAGGATGTAGAGGCCTATCTCACTAGGGGTAAGATAGATACCGCCTACAGGAAAATTAAAGAGACCTTTGGAGATAAGAGAACGACTTGTATGAATGTCAAGAGCTCAGATGGAAACCCAGTTCTAAGCAAAGAAGGGAAAGCAGAAAGGTGGAAGGAGTATATAGAGGGTCTATACAAGGGCGATGTACTTGAGGACAATATTATGGAAATGGAAGAGGATGTAGATGAAGATGAAATGGGAGATATGATACTGCGTGAAGAGTTTGACAGAGCACTGAAAGACCTGAGTCGAAACAAAGCCCCCGGAGTAGACAATATTCCATTGGAACTACTGACGGCCGTGGGAGAGCCAGTCCTGACAAAACTCTACCATCTGGTGAGGAAGATGTATGAGACAAGCGAAATACCCTCAGACTTCAAGAAGAATATAATAATTCCAATCCCAAAGAAAGCAGGTGTTGACAGATGTGAAAATTACCGAACTATCAGCTTAATAAGTCACAGCTGCAAAATACTAACACGAATTCTTTACAGACGAATGGAAAAACTAGTAGAAGCCAACCTTGGGGAAGATCAGTTTGGATTCCGTAGAAACACTGGAACACGTGAGGCAATACTGACCTTACGACTTATCTTAGAAGAAAGATTAAGGAAAGGCAAACCTACGTTTCTAGCATTTGTAGACTTAGAGAAAGCTTTTGACAATGTTGACTGGAATACTCTCTTTCAAATTCTAAAGGTGGCAGGGGTAAAATACAGGGAGCGAAAGGCTATTTACAATTTGTACAGAAACCAGATGGCAGTTATAAGAGTCGAGGGACATGAAAGGCAAGCAGTGGTTGGGAAGGGAGTAAGACAGGGTTGTAGCCTCTCCCCGATGTTGTTCAATCTGTATATTGAGCAAGCAGTAATGGAAACAAAAGAAAAATTCGGATTAGGTATTAAAATCCATGGAGAAGCAATAAAAACTTTGAGGTTCGCCGATGACATTGTAATTCTGTCAGAGACAGCAAAGGACTTGGAAGAGCAGTTGAATGGACTGGACAGTGTCTTGAAAGGAGGATATAAGATGAACATCAACAAAAGCAAAACAAGGATAATGGAATGTAGTCTAATTAAGTCGGGTGATGCTGAGGGAATTAGATTAGGGAATGAGGCACTTAAAGTAGTGAAGGAGTTTTGCTATTTGGGGAGCAAAATAACTGATGATGGTCGAAGTAGAGAGGATATAAAAGGTAGGCTGGCAATGGCAAGGAAAGCGTTTCTGAAGAAGAGAAATTTGTTAACATCCAGTATTGATTTAAGTGTCAGGAAGTCATTTCTGAAAGTATTCGTATGGAGTGTAGCCATGTATGGAAGTGAAACATGGACGATAAATAGTTTGGACAAGAAGAGAATAGAGGCTTTCGAAATGTGGTGCTACAGAAGAATGCTGAAGATTAGATGGGTAGATCACATAACTAATGAGGAAGTATTGAATAGGATTGGGGAGAAGAGAAGTTTGTGGCACAACTTGACCAGAAGAAGGGATCGGTTGGTAGGACATGTTCTGAGGCATCAAGGGATCACCAATTTAGTGTTGGAGGGCAGCGTGGAGGGTAAAAATCGTAGAGGGAGACCAAGAGATGAATACACTAAGCAGATTCAGAAGGATGTAGGTTGCAGTAGGTACTGGGAGATGAAAAAGCTTGCACAGGATAGAGTAGCATGGAGAGCTGCATCAAACCAGTCTCAGGACTGAAGACCACAACAACAACAACAACAAATCGACTAGGTTCAGCAATTTTTTCAATCAGAATAATTGCCAATTTTGAGGATGTAGAAAGCTAACATACTTTGTACCACTCTCTGATGTCATGCGGAATAATATTCTGGGGCAACTCAACACTTAGGCAAAAAGTATTCACTGCTCAAAAGAAAGTAGTTAGAATAATGTGTGGGGTTCATAGTTGCACATCTTGTAGGCATCTGTTTAAAAGGCTAGGAATTCTTACAACTGCTCCACAGTACATTTACTCAGTAATGAAATTTTTTCTCAACAACATGGGCCAGTTTAAAATCCACAGGGACATTCAAGACTACAATACCAGAAAAAAGAAAGACCTACACTATCCTTTACTTAACCTATCTTTGGCACAGAAAGGGATAAAATATGCTGCTATAAAACTTTTTGATAAATTACCAGATGAAATAAAATGTCTGACAGACAGCAGTAATAGTTTCAAAAACAAATTGTAATCATACCTCCTTGACAACTCATTCTATACCATAGATGAATTCTTGAATATGAGTAAATAAATCTGGAGATATAATATATGCATTTTGTGCCTTTTAAGGGAATGGGATAGATAATAGAAATATTTAGGTATAACACTATAATGTAAAAAAAAAAAAAAAAAACACCTTGTTTCTTGTGCATTTGACACGTTCCACAAAAATGGCTCTGAGCACTATGGGACTTTACTTCTGAGGTCATCAGTCCCCTATAACTTAGAACTACTTAAACCTAACTAACCTAAGGACATCACACACATCCATGCCCGAGGCAGGATTCGAACCTGCGTCCGTAGCGATCGCGCTGATCCAGGCTGTAGCGCCTAGAACCGCTCGGCCACCCCGGCCGGCCACGTTCCACATCATAACGGTTTTTCCGTGGTATTGAGCAATGGAACACGTAACTAACTAACAAACTAAGACGACAGGTTGGCGAAAAGAACGGTTAGGAACCTTCATTCAATTTCTCCAGATCTCTCCAGCATCCAGATCTGACTTCCAAAGGACACATAATTTATAGGGTCACATAAACAACTGCGAGTGGTTCTGATGGGTGTCATGAATTTAAAACACTGTAACTAGAGACTATAAACATTGATTGCATTATCAAAGCTAGCCGATACACTTAAACGCTGCCGCATGACACAAATCTGTCCGACTGTCAGATGGTGGCCTTAAAATCTGAATCAATCAAATAAATTTAAAGAAGCCATTTCGTTTACTGAACATAAACTCGTGCTCTGTACTGTAATTTCTTGTTTTTCCGTGCACTGCATTACTCTTTGTCATATTCGGGTTCCACCATCTGGCATGACTCTTATTTTAGATCCTGACCGAACTCTGCACCAAATGACATTTTACTGCTCACGTTCATGTGTTCGAGACATTACTCCCTGCGGCGCTTAAATAGCCACTATTCGCTGTTTTCGCAACAGAATTGCAGCGCTGCAGTAAGAACTAAAAATCGCGGCGACCTCCCTCTTTGCCTCAACCGCAGCCGCCGTCCTCCACCGCAGTCGCCTTTCTTCGCGATATTGTCCATATAAATAGACCATAATAGTTTATCGATTGGCGAAAATATTTGGGTTACGCGATGATAGCCAATTTCTCCATACCTGTCGATACGGCGGCCGCCCCGACATCGGAAGAATAACAGCGCACCGGTCCGCCCTCGCTGGCCCGAGACCCGACCGACTGCGGCGGGCTCGCGACATCTGGCGACTGCCCCTCCCAGACCAGCCACACATTACCAATAAATCACTGCGGCAAATTCCTGTTGCGGCGCAGTTCGTCGTGCTCTTCGCTTCATCGCAGTCAAATGAGCGCGGGATGCCCTTCGGTAAAACTCTGTTTACTTTGTAATCGCTGCTCTATTTTGTTCAAATCTGGCCTATAATGTGGAAATAATATGTTGAGAAAGTAAAAACGTTATAGACTGCTGCAGCACCTTATCATTTGCTGCTATTCGAAAAATAATTATCATGCTTCACATTGAGCGACATATACCGTCGGTTGCTAGTCAAATCAAGTTTTTATATCAGATGATAACTTAGGAATAGTACAAGATGCAATGAAACATGTCGTGTTGTGAGTAATGTGGTACATAATAAACATTTTATAATTAGTTTGCTTCACGAAAGTTACTGACACATCAGTTTGGATTCCGTAGAAATAATGAAACACGTGAGAAAATAGTAACCCTACGACTTATCTTAGAAGATAGATTAAGGAAAGGCAAACCTACCTTTCTAGCATTTGTAGACTTAGAGAAAGCTTTTGACAATGTTGACTAGAAACTCTGTTTCAAATTCTGAAGGTGGCGGGGGTAAAATACAGGGAGCGAAAGGCTATTTACTATTTGTACAGAAACCAGATGGCAGTAATAAGGGTCGAGGGGCATGTAAGGGAAGCAGTGGTTGGGAAGGGAGTGAGACAGGGTTGTAGCCTCTTCCCGCTGTTATTCAATCTGTATATTGAACAAGCAGTAAAGGAAACAAAAGAAAAATTCGGAGTTGGAATTAAAATCCATGGAGAAGAAATAAAAATTTTGAGGTTCACCGATGACATTGTAATTTTTTCAGAGACAGCAAAGGACCTGGAAGAGCAGCTGAACGGGGTGGACAGTGTCTTGAAAGGAAGATGTAAGATGAACATCAACAAAAGCAAAACGAGGATAATGGAATGTAGTGGAATTAAGTCGGGTGATGCTGAGAGAATTAGATTAGGAAATGAGACGCTAAACGAGTTTTGCTATTTGGGCAGTAAAATAACTGATGATGGTCAAAGTAGAGAGGATATAAAATGTAGACTGGCAATGGCAAGCAAAGCGTTTCTGAAGAAGAGAAATATGTTGACATCGAGTATAGATTTGAGTGTCAGGAAGTCGTTTCTGAAAGTATTTGTATGGAAGTGAAACGTTGACGATAAATAGTTTAGACAAGAAGAGAATAGAAGCTTTCGGAATGTGGTGCTACAGAAGAATGCTGAAGATTAGCTGGGTAGATCACATAACTAATGAGGCGATATTGAATAGAATTGAAGCGAAGAGAAATTTGTGGCACAACTTGCCTAGAAGAAGGGATTTGTTGATAGGGCATATTCTGAGGCATCAAGGGATCACAAGTTTAGTAGTGGAGGGCAGCGTGGACGGTATAAATCGTAGAGGGAGACCAAGAGATGAATACACTAGGTTGCAGTTGGTACTGGGAGATGAAGAAGCTTGCACAGGATAGAGTAGCATGGAGAGCTGCATCAAACCAGTCTCAGGACTGAAGACCACAACAACAACAACTGACACATTAAAACAGTGTGCCGGATCGAAACTCGAACCAGGAAGTTTCAAAACAATGAACAGTCTGCTGCATTCTGGAAACAATTTCGTGTATACAGGGTGGAGAAAAATTGTCACGAAATTTTAACCCTGGATAGGTAATGCGATTAGGAACCAAAATTACTAATGTTGTGTAGGTCACCAATGCACAATTTTTAAACAGCGGAAACTTACCACCACACGCTACGATTGTCCGCGGGATTGCCCTATTGCCGGATCCTCTGGACAACGCATGACCACGAATGCTTTGCCTGCCGGAGACCGTAATGTATCCAAGGCAGCCCGTACGTTCGGTGGTAGCGCGCCAGCCTTACACTCTGGGGGCCTGGGGACGAATCCGCCGGGGCCCCGACACATCCATTGTAGTTTCATGATAAGACGTACTGGGAACAAAGAAAGTCTTTTACAAATTGTGTCGGCCCTGAAAAGGGCTTTTTTTGTAGCTAGGACGTTGTTTACTTAAAGCAGGTGCTCGCAATGGTTCAAATGGTTCAAATGGCTCTGAGCACTATGGGACTTAACTTCTGAGGTCATCAGTCCCCTAGAACTTAGAACTACTTAAACCTAACTAACCTAAAGACATCTCACACATCCATGCCCGAAGCAGGATTCGAACCTGCGGTTCCAGACTGTAGCGCCTAGAAATGCTCAGTCACTCCGGCCGTCCTCGAACTGGCGACCCTCTGACTCGAGACAAGCCTGATAGCGTCGAACTGTTGCCCTGATATCATTCGCGGCACGCTGAATGCGATCCATTAATTCTTCTTCGTTTCTAGGTGGTTCGCGTCCAGGCGGGTGAACTAGAACCTTGAAGAATCCCCACAGGAAAAAGTCCGATGGCGTGAGGTCTGTTCATCGAGGGGCCACATCCTATGAGCACCTCTGCCAATTACCAGGCCGTCGAAGAGTTTATTTAAATATCCATGCGCAGTACGACTGTTATGTGCGGGCGCTCCATCAAACTGCAACCACGTGAGTAGCCGTATGTCCAGGGGAACACCTTCCAGCAGGCCGGGTAGAGTTTCTTGCAAAAAGTGAAGGTAGTTTCTCTTGGTAAGTCGAGGAGGTAGACGGACTGGACCAATCAGATGGTCACTCACAATGCCTGCCCGAATGTTGAGCGAAAATCTTTCCTGCTGTTCGTGGACGCACGTGACGTGGGGATTTCCCCTTGCCCAGTAATGAACCTTTCGGGTGTTGTAAAGGCCATCCCGACGAAAGGTGCACTCGTCGGTAAACAACACAATGGCGTGGAAGTCGGGATCCCGTGCAACACGTCGCAGAAACCACCTGCAAAACCCTAGCCTATGTTCATAGTTCGCCACGGGATTTAGATCTTGGACAGGGTAGAAAGTGAATGGATGCTGGCCATCATCCCTCAAAACCTCCCAGACTAACCGATGAATCACCTCTATGTTGTGTCGCCGGCCAGAGCGGCCGTGCGGTTCTAGGCGCTGCAGTCTGTAACCGAGCGACCGCTAGGTCGCAGGTTCGAATCCTGCCTCGGGCATGGATGTGTGTGATGTCCTTAGGTTAGTTAGGTTTAATTAGTTCTAAGTTCTAGGCGACTGATGACCTTAGAAGTTAAGTCGCATAGTGCTCTGAGCCATTTGAACCATTTTATGTCGTGTAGTTGTCGTGTGTGCTTCCTCGAAGAGCTCGAGAACATTCTCTTCAAATGCAGCATCCCGTCGTGTTCAAAGTCTTCCAGCATCATCATGATATCTCGCTAAGGAGCCTGTTTCGCCAAATCGCCCGTGAATTGCTGTAAACGTTTGCGGGTGTGGGTGGCGTCTTACTGGGTACCGTTCCTCATCCAACCGTCGAGCTTCATGCGCATTACCGCCGGCTGGTTCATAAGCAAAAACCATATCTCGTTGTTCTACAAACATCTACTGTGCCACCATGCTTACTGTGTGACTAAATCGTAGGTGACGTGTGTGTGCGCTCCGAAGTGAAGCTTACGTGTGAATGCTTCTGACGTGAGGTGGAGACAAACAGCAAGACCTATTCGACACGTGTGCGTATCACGTTGGGGCAGTGACGGGGCGAGGGACGTTTGTCTCTGTGAACCGACAACCATAGCACTGCCCGTCAGCCGACGAACGGAAACAGGGTAATCCCACGGCCAATAGGAGCGCGTGGCGAAAGGTTTCCGTAGTTTAAAAATGGTGCGTTGTCGACCTACACAACATTGGTAATTTTGGTTGCTACTGGTATCAGTTATCCAGGATTAAAATTTCATGACGCAATTTTTCTCCACCCTGTATACTGGATGTTAAAAAAAGTTTTATGACACTAGCTAGACAGTAAAGGTTGTTGTGTGGAAAACTGACTCTGTTTCACACAGTGCAGTTCATGACGTAAGTTCCTGGCTTGTAGAAAATTAACTAACGCTAAGTCACAGGAAGACTCAGTTTTTACAGTTTCTAACGCACAAGTAAGCAAAACCAGACGTTTTAATTCCATAGAATGGGCATATAATTAGTGAAACTGAACGGTTCAAATTTCTATGCCTTCAGATAGGTTGTAAACTGTCGTGGAAAGCCCGCGTTCAGGATCTCTTTCAAAGACTTAATGCTTTTGCTATTCGAACGGTATCTGAAGTAAGTGATAGTTCGACACGAAAATTAATCTACTTTGCTTATTTTCATTCGCTTATGTCGTATGGTACTACATTTTGGGATAACTCTTTCCATTCAAAACGGATATTTTTGGCTCAGAAACAGGCTGTTCGGGCAGTATGTGGTGTACTTCCGCGAATCTCTTGTCGACCCCTGTTCACTGGTCAGGTATTTTGACATTGCCCTCTCAATATATGTATACTTTACAGTCGTTTCTTGTTAACAATATCACTTTATTCGCAAGAATTAACGGCTTTACTCAGTTAATACTCGGCAGAAATCCAATCTGCATTTGGATCGCACTTCCGTAATTCTCGTGAAGAAAGGTGTGTGGTATACTGGTGCATCCATTCTCAATAAGCTACTACAAGAATAAAAAAATCTTAGCACTAATCCACGCGCATTCAGATCGAAACTGATGAGTTCCTCGTTGCCTTTACCAACTCAGCCAACCGCCGAAAGGAGCCGAGGACGGCCTCAGAACCCAATTGGGTCAGAAGGATCGATGGAATACAGGACCTGAGTACTCGATTCTCTGACACGGTATTAACGCTGGGTATAAGTCTGCTGCAGATTTCCTGCTCGTACTCAACACCGCCGACAGCCGCCGGAGAGATGTCTTCCACTCCGTAAAAACCAGTCACGAGTTCGGCGCTGCTGACAGCTTCCAACGCAGATGGGAAGGCCTGGGGGCCTTCTGTGTCGACTTGGGCCAGGACACCAGCGGAGTCAAGGGGCCTACCTGCACGGCATGTCAGGGTCGGCTAACTTCTCTCTCACACAACGGTCATCGCGGTTCAGACAGCAGAAATGAGCCACAGTTACGGCGTGTGTAAGCCACATACGCACACGCCACCTTCCTCGAGCGCCGAGGATGGAGTCGCAGCATCCACTTCCTGAGTAGCTGCCGGGCGCTCGCGGCGCACCAGGACAAAAAAATGGTTCAAATGGCTCTGAGCACTATGGGACTTAACTGCTGTGGTCATCAGTCCCCTAGAACTTAGAACTACTTAAACCTAACTAACCTAAGGACATCACACACATCCATGACCGAGGCAGGATTCGAACCTGCGGCCGTAGCGGTCGCGTGGTTTCAGACTGTAGCGCCTAGAACCGCTCGGCCACCCCGGCCGGCGCACCCGGACAAGCAGCGGCGGAGGACCGCCGTAGCATCGCTAAAGGAGAGATGTATCTGCAGAAATAAATGGTTGAAAGTCACTCTACTTTTACTGCGCCCACCGGCGTACACAGGTTACAACCACCTCTTCCCGGAAGAACCAGCAAGTGGCGAACTGGGAGAGTGCCTCGTGACACACCATCCATCTGCCACGCCTCACAATAGTCACCACCTGCAGCACGTCATGTGCCCGAAGAAGTTTGCCCTTTTCTTCAGCCGGCCGCTGTGGCCGAGCGCTTCTAGGCGCTTCAGTCTGGAACCGCGCTGCTTCTACGGTCGCAGGTTCGAATCCTGCCTCGGGCATTGATGTGTGTGATGTCCTTAGGTTAGTTAGGTTTAAGTAGTTCAAGTCTAGGGGACTGATGACCTCAGATGTTAAGTCCCACAGTGCTTAGAGCCATTTGAACCCTTTTCTTCTTGATGTTGTTTGTCTTCGTCCGTTCCTACAGTTCTTTTGTCGGTCTCTTTATCCAGATCCCATCTTTTTGAACCGGCCTGTAGATCTTTCTCAGTATTTTCCTCTCTTGTTTTTCCACAGTCTCTATTTTCGTTCTTCCCTCGATTACTGTTGTTTCTGAGGCATAGAAGGACTCTGGTAAGACTACTGTACTGTGTTGTCTTAAATTGGCATTGATGAAAAAACTTCTTTTATTTCACAGCTCCACTGACAAACTTTCAAGGGCTCTTCAGGAATGCCTTTTGAGTATTTTGGGATGAGGGACCTATGGTCTTCAGCGACTCAGCCGATCGAACAAACACTGCACAGGCAGACTTAGTGTACGTATACTACTTATTATGCTGTTAGGAGTCAACAAAGACCATGATTGCCTTACACGAAAATTCTCGGTAGGTATCCCTGAAGAACCGTCGAAAATTTGTCGGTGGAGCTGTGAAACTATGTACATTACAGACTTACATGGAATATAAATCAGCCTGTGCAGTGTTTGTTCGATGGTGGAGGATTGAGGATTCTAGTAGTATTATAGCCAATTCCCAATTCCAAGCCCGGATGAATCGGCCTCAAGTAGCCATAAAATGCAAGCCACAGTGAAACCCCCGGAATGACAATGCTGTTTGTATGATGAGTGAGATTATACAAGGAAGATGGCACAACGAAATCAGTTTAGTATCTCACTTGGAGAATCTTCCGAAAAATCGATTTGTGGACGAAGAGGGGGTGAGGTAGGGAGGGGGGGAGCCGGCCGGAGTGGCCGAGCGGTTCTAGGCGCTACAGTCTAGAACCGAGCGACCGCTACGGTCGCAGGTTCGAATCCTGCCTCGGGCATGGATGTGTGTGATGTCCTTAGGTTAGTTAGGTTTAATTAGTTCTAAGTTCTAGGCGACTCATGACCTCAAAAGTTAAGTCGCATAGTGCTCAGAGCCATTTGAACCATTTTTTTTTTTGGGGGGGGGGGGGGGGGGGGAGGAGAGTGACAGAGTGTTTGCAATGTCATGCTAAAGGCGAGCCGGAGAGTCTCGGAAATCCGAGATGCGTTCCAAATGTATCGACAAAATCTTTGACTCAAAAGGAAAATAAGAAAGCCTCGGTACATGAACGTGAGAAGAGATCTAGAGGAATGGGTGCACGATTGGAGGCGTGCAAAAGCGAGACGTTGAGACCAGCTGCAGCGACGTTTGGAGATGAGACGCGAACAATTGGTGCCACATGGCCAGGTAAACGCCGTGCTGGACACACAGTGCATCGAGGAAAAGCGTAAGGGTCAAACTGAAATAGAAAAACTGAGAATGGCTGACAGAATAACTGCAACACGACGATATCAGCGGTAATTCCCGATGTCACCTTCCTTTTGATTCACTGACAAACGTGATGACTGATAAAGCAATCTTAACCCAAACCCTAGCGTATGTAACAGTTCGATTAGAAGGATGAACTGTATAACCGAAGCAAAGTTCATTTCCCAAGAAGCTGGATTTCGACTTGGAAAATCATGTTGCAGACTGGCCCGTGTGCGGCTCGCGTTGGTGCCGTTTGTAGGTTGGCATCGTGGCACAGGGATTGTGGCGTCTCGTTTTCTTCTTGTATTTACTGACGCCACTACGTTTGCTAGCGTTGTCTGTCCACTAGTGGCAGCAGCCGCGTTTATCGATATCTAGTATCGTCGTACTGTCTTTGGAAGAGAGGACCGGCAGTGCGAGGACATGTTGGGACCGCTGGCGGCACGCAGGCATTGCCGGATCGAGGGGCTGTAGTTGCGAGGGCCACAACCTCGTTGCCCACCGGACCCAGGACATTGAGTTGAGTGAACATTAACCCAGTAGTGAAACCTCCACTGTTTTGAGATCACGCCGTTTGTTCGTGTGTTGCTGCTCACAGGGTCGCTGTGATGAAGAGCAACGAGTGGAGTGCTTGGGGATGGCGAAATTAATTAGCTATCCTCCACTTCTTATTATTAATCTCTGAATTCCTCGTGTTTATTCACGAAGTTCAACCAGCGGTATTTTTCTGCCTAATGGTTGCTAACGCCCCAGTTACCTGCCCTGGAGGTTAGCGTATTTTTCGCAGCAGTGTACTTTTCCTCGCCTTGCCGCTGCAGTCTGGGAAGGCGTGTAGTTCGACAGCCTCCTTGATTATGGTTCGCATATTTTGTCTTTTGGACTATCTTGGTTGTAGTGGTTCCTTCTGCTTCTGGATGTTCTAAACACTCGATTCTGAAGATGCAATGCTGTCCGCCGGTCCGCCTTGCCTGGGTTACTCCATCATTGTGTTGGTTACCAGATGTTAAGTACATTTTGCAAGAGTGTTGGTCTGTTGTCGCTAGTTTGAGTTGCCATCCGGTTAAGCGAATACAACTCTTGGCTGCCTGTCTCATCGGTTATGAAGTTGAGTGACTTTTCCCAGACCGATCCTTCGAGCACTGTCTGAGGCCCACTTCTCTCTTGGTTTGATAAGATTGTGATGATTGTGTTTCTATTTTTTTTCTAAATTAGTGTCTCTTGGAGGAGTTAACTGTTCTTAAAAATCTGTTATCCAGGCCTTCAGCTGATAAATTGTTTTCTTTCCTGAATCACTACTATTGGGGCCTTCAGCTGGCAAATAATTTGAATTTCTTGTCAGCAAGGCCTTCAGCCGAGAATGCAATTTGTTTAAATAATTTTTAATTAGATATTGTCTCTTAATAGTGAAACTTTCGTGATTGTGTTTCTCCTTTAAAAAATATTTTAGTGCCTCTTGGAGAAGATAACTGCCCTTAAAAATCTGTTATCCAGGCCTTCAGCCAGCAAATAATTTGAATTTCTTTTCAATAAGGCCTTCAGCAGTGAATGAAATTTGTCTAAAGAATTTTTAATTAGATGTTGTGTCTTAATAGTGAAACCTTGACGATTGTTCCTTATTGTTAACCTCATTTGCAATTAGCTCCAAATAGAGTGTAAGTAAAAAAAAAAAAAAAAAAAAAAAAACTGAGCAACCAACGGTAACCGAGTAAGGCCCGGTGTACATTTAAATCATGCCTTCTCTAAGTCCCAAGTTACACAGACATGTTACTGAACCTCACACATGACACTGAGGATGGTTTCGAAGAGGAACTGCCTTTGTCGACATAATAGCTGTCTACAACATTATTAGCCACTAAAAATAGCTGAAGAGTATTTACCAGTTCACCAGTGGTTACCAACTAACATCTCTCAAAGGCACTCTCCTGCAGAACAGAAGAGTCCAGGTCTTGCTACAGTGTAGTAAGAGCACATAACGCATCCGAATAAAGGCCTACTACAACGCAGTGAGCTCGCTCCAGTGTTCTTTAATATTTACACCAATGATCAGAGCGTTACAGGACACTCCGGGCATTAAATCTATGCTTATGATACAGCAGAGGCTCTTCAAGGAAATACATTTGAAGAGGTAGAAGAAAAGTTGACCATGTACACTCGGCCCTTATTATGAGGCCAATCATCTATGGCCAAATCCCAAAAAGACTCAGGCAGTCGCATTTTACTTACAGAATGGAGAAGCACGACACGAATGGGACTTTACATGCAATGGTAACAGAGTTTAACGTTGCCCAACAGGCATATATCTGAGTGTTACTCCTTACTCCTGACCTTTCCCTAAGTCATCAGTCCATCGGTCTTCTGACTGGTTTGATGCGACCCGCCACGGATGGCTCGCCTGTGTCAACCCCTTTCCTCTTCATCTCAGAGTAGCACTTGCAACCTATGTCCTCAGTTATTTACTGGATGTATTCCAATCTCTGTTTTCCTCTATGGTTTTTACCCTCTACAGCTCTCTCTAGTACTCTGAAGTTAGTCCGTGATGTCTTACCAGATGACCTAACATCCTGACCATCTTCTCGCTGTTTTCATATATTCCTTTTCTAGCCGACTCACCTCAGAGGTCCAACTAATTTTCAACGTTCTTCTGTAGCACCACATCTCAGATGCATCCATTCTCTTCTATTCCGGTTTTCCCACAGCCCATGTCACTAACATACGACGATGTGCTCCAAATGTACTTTCTCAGAAAATTCCTCCTCAAATAAAGACCTATGTTTGATACAGCAGACTTCTCTTGGCTAGGAATGCCCTTTCTGTCAATGCTAATCAGTTTTTTATGTCCTCCCTAGTCTGTCCGTCACGCTGCGTAGGTAAGAGAATTTCTTAACTTCGTCTGCATCACGTTCACCAACCCTGATGTTATGTTTCTTGTTGTTCTCATTTCTGCTACCCTTCAGTACTTCCATTTACTCCCAGTCCATATTATGTACTTGTTAGAGTAGTCATTCCAATCATCAGATCATGTAATTCTCCTTCGTTCATTGAGGATGCCAGTGTCATCAGGTTCCAGGTCGAGAAAAGCTATAAATTTGTTTGGCTTTTTCTGTAGTCTTGCTTCCATTATCAGCCGCAACGTCAGAATTGCCTCTCTGATGCCTTTACCTTTCCAAGAGCCAAACTAATCGTCATCTAACACATTCTCAATTATTCTTGTCACCAATTTGGATGGATAAGCTGTTAGGCTAATTGCGAGATAATTCTCGCACTTGTCGGCTCTTGTGGTCGTCGGGATTGTCTGGATGATGTGTTTATGAAACTATGATGATATATCGCCAAACTCGTACATTCTACACACCGACGAGAACAGTCGTTTTGTTGCCACTTCCTCCAATGACTTTAGAAATTCTGATAGAATGGTATCTATCCCTTCCGCCTTATTCAATCTTAAATGTTCAAAGGCTTTTTTAAATTGTGATTCTAATACTGGATCCCCTATTTCTTCTTTGTCTAATTCTGTTTCGTCTTCTAGCAAGTCGTCAGATAAATCTTCCCCAACACAGAGGCCTTCAATGTACTCTTTCCACCTATCCGCTCTCTCCCCTGCACTTAACAGTGGCATTATCTTTGCTCTCTTAATGTTTTCACCGTTGCTTTTAATTTCATCGAAGATTGTTTTGACTTTATATATGCTTAGTCCTTCGAACAATCATTTCTTTTTCGATTTCTTTATTTTCCATGCAGCCATTTCGCCTTAGCTTCCCTGCTCTTCCTATTTATTTCGTTCCTGAGTGCTTTGTTCTTCTGCATTCCTGAATTTGCTGGAACATTTTTGTATTTCCTTCTTTTATCGATCAACTGAAGTAATTCTTCTGTTACCCTAAGTTTCCTCGCAATTACCTTCTACGTACCGATGGCTTTCTTTCTAACTTCTGTGATTGCCCTTTTTAGAGATGTCCTTCCCTCTTCGACTGAACTGCCTACTGATCTGTTCCTTATTGCAGTATCGATAACCTGGGAGACCTTCAAGTGAATCTCTTCATTCCTTCACACTTTCATATCTCACTTCTTTGTGCACTGATTCTTGCTGACTAGTTTCTTGAACTTCAGCCTACTCTTCATCACTACTAAATTGTGATCTGAGTCTAAATCTGCTCCTGGATACGCCTTACAATCCAGTATCTGATTTAGGAATCTCTGCCTGATCGTGATATAATGTAACTGAAACGTTCCGTATCACCAGGCTTTTTCCAAGTATACCTCCTCGTCTTGTGATTCTTGAACAGAGTATTCGCTATTGCTAGCTGAAATTTATTGTAGAACTCAATTAGTCTTTCTCCTATCTCCTTCCCAGTACCAAGCCCATATTCTCCAGTAACCCTTTATTGAACTACTTCCCCTACAACCCCATTCCACACAACTATTAGATTCTCGTCTCTCGTTACGTACTGAACTACCCGTTCAGTATCCTCACATACTTTGTCTATCTCTTCATCTTCTGTTTGCGACCTCGGCATGTGTACCTGAACTAACGTTGTCGGCGTTGGTTTACTGTCGATTCTGATAGCAACTCTATCGTTGAACTGTTCACAGTACTGACTGTCTGGCCTACCTTCCTATTCATAACGAATCCTACAACCGTTACACCCTTTTCTGCTGCTATTCATATTGTCCTTTACTCAACTGATCAGAAATCCCTGTTTTCTTTCCATTTCATTTCACTGACATCCACTGTAACTAGATCGAGTCTTAGCATTGCCCTTTTCAGATTTTCTGGCCTCCCTACCACGTTCAAACTTCTGATGTTCCATGCCGCGACTCTCAGAACTTTAACCTTTCCTTGGCTATTGAGTCTTTTTCTCATGATCACCTCCCCCTTGACAGTCCCCTCCCCGAGATCCGAATGGGGGAGTAGTCAAGAATCTTTTGCTAGTGGAGAGACCATCATGAACTTATTCAATTACAGGCCGCATGTCCCGTGGATACAAGTTACGTGTCTTTAATGCAGTGGTTTCTATTGCCCTCTGCATCCTCATGGTGTTTATCATTGCTGATTCTTCCGCCTTTAGGGGCAGTTTCCCACCCGAAGGACAAGAGAACGCCCTGAATCTCTGTCTGCTTTTCGACCATCTTTGGAAAGCCCGTTGGCTGAATGAGAGTGCTTTCTTATGCCGGAAGTCTTTGGCCGCCACTTCTGATGATTTTTCGTCAAATTTTAAACGGTGGTGGGGTTCGAACCCGGAGCCGAGGGCGTTTTGATTACTAATGAAGGACGCTGCCCTTAGATGCAGGTGCAGACCGTACTCGGTGTTTCAGGAAACATTGCCATAACATGAAAGTGAGCGTCATGCAAGGAACAACATTTTGAGGAAGATCACAGCCACCATCAGGGGAGCTGATCTTCATGTCCTGGGAACTTCCGCTCTTGCTCTTTGTGTGTAGGCTACAGGTTCGCTCACCAGTGTCTTGTATCCGCTCACATCCGGCAGATTGTCACAGCAGTCAGTGATATAGTCCATATCCTGCTCGGATGTATGAAGCCATGTCTCATTGACACACTCCATCTCACTGTTGGAACAGCGTTTCCCAATTTCAGAAGACTCGTCGCTTTTTTCCAGGAGTGTTAGTCCTGCAAGTTTTGCAATAGTTTAGGAGGTAGGAGACGAGGTACTCATAGAAGTAAAGCTACGACGGTAGGTCGTGTGTCATGCTTGGGTAGCCAGTCGTTACATCACTTCCCGGCGAAAGGCAAAGGTCCGAAGTCATGCTCGACTATTCCTTGGGGATGGCAGTGGCGGCACGGCGGTCTGTTCCCTCAGGGAGGACACACGCCGGCTCTAGACAACAAAAGCACAGAGCAGCTCGCTGTCTCACTTCTGCGAAGCTGCTCAGCTCCCTGGGAAAGCTCGTTCCCTTCTAATGAGAATCACTGACCACCTTCTGTCGACAATCAGGAACTAGAGTCCACACTGGGGCACACGTTCCCAGCGAGAAAAACGTAAATCTTTCCTCTCAAGCAAACACGCCCAGTACTGTTAATAAAATAAACACCAAACAGTGGCATAAAAATAAAACAATATCGCATAGCGATGCGTGACAATTAGGACTCTTTATATTTTTAAAAATATCAGCTATCTGATATATCGATATTTAAAAAAATATCATTAGCGGTTCTCGTCGTATCGAGAAAAGAATCGATATATAACCGGGAAAGATTCGACATACCTGCCTATTAAAATATCGGATGTACGTTGTAAATATGCTGCACGTTTTAGAACTGCATATGTAAATACTGATTTATTAGAAAATATTATGTACATCAACAAGCTATCAGCCTGCCTATCTGCCTTAGATCAAGAATTGAAAGACAAACGATGCACGTTAACACTTGGCAACAGCCACTTTGCTGACAATGGTAACTGCAGGTAAGTGGCACAATAAAAATTGTCTGATGGGTTGGTCGTTCGGTTTCGTCACATATCGGATGCATCCAGAACACTTCATGTCGACTTTCCTGTATTTTCTTCTTTTTCTACCAACGCCAGCGAACTAACAGTTGTGGTGTCAAAATTGCTTGGTGACGCTAAACGCGCCAAACACCGATTACCTCAGCATTTCCCCTCACACGACTCCGCCCGCTGCAAAGACCAATCTTTTCATTTAGATTTTTGTTCATCATTTTCAGCAACTGTTTCTGAAGAAAGCCGATGTGAACAAATAGCACACTGGCTGCGTTCTAATTGTTTTTTAACGCAAATGTTGCGCTGTTTCTTCACATCGGAAATCGTGTTATTCCATTCAAACCGCCACCCATTAGTGCAATCGGACTTCTTCTTTTGTGCCACTCATTCTCGCTTCACATAGTCAAAGAGAAAGATTGAACACGATGAAAGCTCAACAAGTAGCAAGGTTCCTTCACACAGCTTAAGTAAAATTGTGTTTTACTACAATTTGAAAAGAACAGCTTCAAATATTTTCGAAAATTGTGAAAAAAATATAATATAAAATAAAAATATCAGCACTCTATGTCGCTCTTTGTTTATCGATATGTTGGGTAGAAATATCGCCGATACATATCGACATTTTGAGGAAACGTTTGAATTTATATGTATGACAATATATCGATATATACATTTAGATCGATATATCGATGTTTTATCAACAGACAGTCACGTCATAACTGGACACAGAAATGAATGTATGAATGATAAAGTAGTTAAATCATAGGAGGGCATACGGTACAAGAGGTGGCAAGCGTCGCAAATGACATAGGGACGGTAAACCAATGTCAGCCGGAAACATACCCCTCTTGGAAGTAGTTAAGGGATAGGAAGCGAAGAGTGAGCGTAGCTGGCGGCAGAGAGGGGGTTGATGTCGAATAATGCGAAGGAACTGTCAACCGTGAACTGTGAACCGTGTTGAGACAGAGTACGAAGGGCGGAAGAAAGGTAAATAGTTGAATTTTGAAAGAGTGCAATATAATGGGCGCAGGTGGCGCGTGTAATGCCATTGTACGGCAACAGTTGGTGTTGTAATATAACAATGGAAATAATAACTAACAGTTACTGGTGTACGAAATTACCTCACGAAAGGATCGACGCAATGCAATGCAGCGCCATCAACCTCTGATGGCAACAAAGGACGGAATTTTATTGAATGATTCCTCATCAGATGAAGAACACGACTCAGAAATGTGAGTGGTTTGCAAAAGCTTTTAATAAATTTTTAAAGCTTTAAAAACCTTTCTGGCACGATCACAGTATTTTCGTAGATAAATTGAAGTTTTATGGAACTGATGGGATAGCCAACCAATGGATCATATCTCTCCAAAAGAATGAAGAAAGTTTTATTTAGTAATTCAACAATTATAGACCGGGGACGTAATTCTCACTGTGGAGAAATCACGTACAGGGTTACCCAAGGTTCGATGTTAGGTCCACTACTGTTTCTCATACATGTAAACAATTTTCTGTTCAATATAGGACAAGCAGGATTAGTTTCTTTGCAAGTGACGCTAGTGCATACAGAAACAGAAGAAATAGTAAAGTAAGTTCTTGAAAGATCATTGGCTGGTTTTCTGCGAATCATTTCACCCTCAGTTTTAAAAAGGGACAAGATATTTAGTTCTGCACATCTAGGGGCACTACACCAACGAGAAGTGTAACACTTGGTGAGGAAATAATACATAGGGTGGAAAATTTGAATTTCTTACGCTACCATATCGATGAGAATTTAAACTGGAGGGAGCACAGTTTGGAGCTCCTAAACTTAATTCAGCCACATTTGCACTTAGAATAATCGCAAATCTTGGGGAGGGACAGATTAGTAAGTTGCATATTTTTATTCAGTAATGGCACATGGAATCATTTTCTGATGTAGCTCATTTTTAAGAAAGAAAGTCTTCGTTACTCAAAAAAGAATAATACGACTATGTAGTGCTCATTCACGATCATCTTTTAGACATCTGTTTAAGGATTTGGGCATTCTGACTACTGCTTCACAGTATACTTATTCCCTCATGAACTTTGTTGTAAATAAACCACTACAGTTCAAAAGGAACAACAACGTACACAACTACATTATCAGAAGGGAAAATGACACTCATTACTCCACATTAAGGTTGTCTTTAGCATAAAAAGGGGTACACAATGATGCAATTAATATTTTTGATCACTTACCCAGTGATACTATAAGTAAAAGCTGAAAACAGACTTGGAAAGTTTCTCGTTGGCAGCTCCTTCACTTCAATAGAAGAATTTCTAGGACAGTCAAGTGTAAAAGGTGGTCGGTACGAATTACTTACTCACTTCTCCATATTTTAAAACAATCAGACTTACAGATGTTCAGTATGTAACCATTAATTTGCGATGTGAATCTAAAATAGCTCGTGCCACATCATGACGATTTATCGTGCAAGAGGATCCATTGAACATGAAACTAAGTAAATAAGAAAGTACAGTCAGATTCAGTTAATAAACACGGAAATTGAGTGATGAGGAAACACTAACTTCACACGAGTTTCCGTAATAGTGTTATACACTGATCAGCGTGACAAAAAGTAATAGTACACCTAATATAAAATAAATAAGTAATACGGAGTCGGATAGGCGAATGGACGAACTGTTAATCAAAATATATTGCTACGTACTGGCAATCTCTTTCCACAGGCTGACCGCAGCATGTACGTTTCCGGGGTAGATTAACCATCCAACATAAACTGACCATGACGACCAGTAAAAGCACGGGTATAATAAAGACCACAGAAATCAATGCAGTTTTCCGAGGTAGACAGTATCTCTCTCTTAAATTACTTCATTTCCGTCCCCAAATAACCACTATTTAAAAGACGTAAACTGGCCCATAACACGACCCCAACGGAGCTACCACTGAAGAGCTATCGAGCACGTTGTGTTCTCGCTCGCCCTACGCCGCACTGCCCGTTTAAATATGAGCCACACAATCTCCGAATCTCCGGACTGTCTTGTTCCTGCCGTCCAAACAGGCTGTGATGTTACTGCGTGTTAAATTAATTTTGAAGTCAAATATGGAACCCAGATTTATACACGCGTTGGCTGTGTACTTCCGGTTCGAATGCAGCAGCCAACCGCTGTAATTGGAGTGCAGGTATTTGTGGAGGGGATAACTTGCCTTACCGGCTCAGCAGCTGAAGAGGCAGCAAGATCAATGAGGGAAAATTTTCAATTTCCGGTGCAGCGAACGTTTCATATGGCAAACTGTCGACAAGTTTTGCCTGGCCACATTCATTTCACTGGGAATGGCTTGTATTTTACGCTCCATCCACAACAAGGGAACTTCTTTCGTTTACTCCAGAATGAAACAATGAAACTAGCGTTTTTTCAGACATGTGGCTATGGACGAAGCGTACCTGCATCTGCAACAAAAAGAATTGGCAAGCGCTCTTAGAACTAAACTGTGTCCTTGGACAGCGACTTAGAAACTATAAAGTACCAGCGTTATTAAGTGTTGACAGCTACTGACAGGTAAGAAATATGATTTCATTTTCTATCCTGTATAAGAATTTATATTAGAACATGGATTACTAAGTCATTCATCACACAGACGAAGCGAAAATTCTGAAATCAAAATGACTACGCCGCAAACAGTGTTTTTATAAAACTGTAATCAGAACCAGACGTCCAAATATATATATGCTGACGAAAAGTGTATGGTTCAGGTATAGATGCTGCAATAAAAATTTAAGTTTTCTTTGATTACAACAGCTCAGGAGAATGTCTATGGTGTTTTTTATTCTGTTACCAGTTAATTTATCATTAAATGTAAGTAGACCGATAGCTAGCAAGTATATGAGAAACGTCTGTCGCTGTAACTTTACCTTCGAAAGTAGGCTGACTGTATTATAACCTACGGTAGTGTCACTTTTTGAACGTCTTTCTGTTGAAACGTCGAAACTATAATCAGAATATTTATGTTTATTGTCATTCCTACTAGTAAGATCATTTAGTGCTCACATGAGGTATATCGCATGCGACTGAGCTGCTTACAGCGCGGAATATTTATTGAAAATACGCCCGCTCACCTCTTTGGTCATCCCTAAAATTGCAGGGATTTGTCGGAAGAAAGATGTTAGAGTCGCCTCCGATGAACTGTGGCGAACTACTCGGATGACTGTTTTAGAAAGGGTACTATTGTCCCGAGGAATGAGGACATTTACTCTGCGAAATATTTCAGGGTACAAGAGTGTGCGAGTTACAGAAAGAGATGCTTGAGCCGTTCATAGAGGCCATTGCGGAATCATTATATATTACGATGGTCAGTATAACCAGCTTAATCTGCTGCATATTGCAACTGCACATCAGAGTGCCAAAGCAATACACTTGAGGATTCAGCCATAAGCTCAAGAAAAGCCACCTGCTAAGGTTTAAATTACATTGTTCCTGATTTTGCAGCAAAATTCTGTCGACTCATCTCACAGAGAGGACGAAGACCTATCCAAAGTTCCCTAGGGATATTTCCGATTGTTTCAAATATATACACTCCTGGAAATGGAAAAAAGAACAGATTGACACCGGTGTGTCAGACCCACCATACTTGCTCCGGACACTGCGAGAGGGCTGTACAAGCAATGATCACACGCACGGCACAGCGGACACACCAGGAACCGCGGTGTTGGCCGTCGAATGGCGCTAGCTGCGCAGCATTTGTGCACCGCCGCCGTCAGTGTCAGCCAGTTTGCCGTGGCATACGGAGCTCCATCGCAGTCTTTAACACTGGTAGCATGCCGCGACAGCGTGGACGTGAACCGTATGTGCAGTTGACGGAATTTGAGCGAGGGCGTATAGTGGGCATGCGGGAGGCTGGGTGGACGTACCGCCGAATTGCTCAACACGTGGGGCGTGAGGTCTCCACAGTACATCGATGTTGTCGCCAGTGGTCGGCGGAAGGTGCACGTGCCCGTCGACCTGGGACCGGACCGCAGCGACGCACGGATGCACGCCAAGACCGTAGGATCCTACGCAGTGCCGTAGGGGACCGCACCGCCACTTCCCAGCAAATTAGGGACACTGTTGCTCCTGGGGTATCGGCGAGGACCATTCGCAACCGTCTCCATGAAGCTGGGCTACGGTCCCGCACACCGTTAGGCCGTCTTCCGCTCACGCCCCAACATCGTGCAGCCCGCCTCCAGTGGTGTCGCGACAGGCGTGAATGGAGGGACGAATGGAGACGTGTCGTCTTCAGCGATGAGAGTCGCTTCTGCCTTGGTGCCAATGATGGTCGTATGCGTGTTTGGCGCCGTGCAGGTGAGCGCCACAATCAGGACTGCATACGACCGAGGCACACAGGGCCAACACCCGGCATCATGGTGTGGGGAGCGATCTCCTACACTGGCCGTACACCACTGGTGATCGTCGAGGGGACACTGAATAGTGCACGGTACATCCAAACCGTCATCGAACCCATCGTTCTACCATTCCTAGACCGGCAAGGGAACTTGCTGTTCCAACAGGACAATGCACGTCCGCATGTATCCCGTGCCACCCAACGTGCTCTAGAAGGTGTAAGTCAACTACCCTGGCCAGCAAAATCTCCGGATCTGTCCCCCATTGAGCATGTTTGGGACTGGATGAAGCGTCGTCTCACGCGGTCTGCACGTCCAGCACGAACGCTGGTCCAACTGAGGCGCCAGGTGGAAATGGCATGGCAGCCGTTCCACAGGACTACATCCAGCATCTCTACGATCGTCTCCGTGGGAGAATAGCAGCCTGCATTGCTGCGAAAGGTGGATATACACTGTACTAGTGCCAACATTGTGCATGCTCTGTTGCCTGTGTCTATGTGCCTGTGGTTCTGTCAGTGTGATCATGTGATGTATCTGAACCCAGGAATGTGTCAATAAAGTTTCCCCTTCCTGGGACAATGAATTCACGGTGTTCTTATTTCAATTTCCAGGAGTGTATTTATATATTATGTGTTTGGATAAAGGAAGAAATGCCTAAGGTTTGGGGCATGGGAACAATCTGCTCATTACATAAGAAAAGCGATAAGGCAGAGTGCAGCAATTACCGAGGGATTACGCTATTAGATACAATGTATTTCGAAAAATTTTAGCCTCTCGGATAGAATACTGGATGGAAACGATACTGGAGTATTATCACGCTGGATTTAAGAGAAACAGATCCACAATGGAGCAGATACTATTACTGAGACAAGTACTATATTAACTGTATGAATATGAGAAGCAACTGCAACAGCTGTACGTTGATTTTAAACAAGCAAACGCCAGCCTAGAGGAGAAGAAGATTCTCTAAAGTATTAAGGATTTTAGAATCCCGCAAAAAATTAGTGAGGCTGACTAAAATGACCATGAAAGGACAGAATAGAGCAGGAGAGTTCCATATGGACTGTGGGCTGAGGCAGGCAGATATGATCCCTGCGCTTGTCTTTAATTTAGCGTTAGAGGAGGTAATTCGGCAGATGATAACAAACCCAAGAGGAACAATATTTAACCGGCACACCCAGGTGATGGCATACGCCGATGGGGTAACATTAACTGAAAGGAATATCAAAGCTTTGAAGGATAATTATGCTGTACTGAAACGAGCAGTGCGGAAGTTAAGACTAGAAGGTAATACATGTAAAACAAAATATATGATGATGGGATATCCTGGTGGGCACAGAGGACAGGCCTCAGTAAAAATAAATGGGAAAGAGTGGCAAAGAGTGGAAAAGTTTAAATACCTCGGCTTGATAACGACAAGATAATAGGAGAGCAGTAGAAATTCAGGAAAGGACAGCAAGTGGAAACCAATGTTTTCATTTCTTGCAGAATGTATTCGACTCTAGAAACGTTATTAGCAATATAAAAACCGAAATATATTTGACTATATTAAGGCCTGTGGTAATATATGAATCGGAAGGCTGGGTGATGACCGAAAAGGAGCAAGATAGGGAAGGAAGATTTTGAGAAAGATATTTGTGGCGATGAGAGAGGAAGGAAGCTGGAGAATAAGGGCAAATGCAGAATTACAGACACTTTTTGGACAGATGGATACTGTAGTGAAAAATCAAGCAAGGTAGATTAACATGGGCTGGACGTGTACAGAGAATGCCAAAAACTCGAAATGATAAGAAAGTGTTGATAGGAAAGCCCGAAAGGAGAAGTGGAAGACCCAGGAAATGGTGGTTTGAAGGTATGGAAGAGGGCCTCAAAACAATGGAAATCAGGAATTGGAGAAGGAAAACGATAGACGGAGAAGAATGGGAGCAGGTGACGAAGCAGTCCAAGGTTCTAGTGGCGACCAGTAAGTAGTAAGAAACTAGCTATATGGTAATGGTCTGGATATTTGATGCATGAGAGAAAACTAGGGGGTAGTTGTAGATCCTTTAATAATAAATATCGTGTGAAAGATTTTTACATTAATTTACAGACATCGGCCTCTTCAGAAATTAATCTGAGAGTGGGTAAGAACCAGTTCGACAATTATTACACAAAAGGTACTGTTTCTCAAACGACTACTCAATATTTTTAAGTAGATTACTTCGATGCCGAAAAATTGGCATACTTCATTAGTATATGCCAATGACATACTATTGGTATGAACATGAATTCCGTCACTTTGTGTCAACGATCTGAAATTACACATTTGTTATGATTAAATCCATTCCAAAAAACTT
Source organism: Schistocerca americana (assembly GCF_021461395.2). NCBI lineage: Eukaryota > Metazoa > Arthropoda > Insecta > Orthoptera > Acrididae > Schistocerca > Schistocerca americana. Next base: position 176,488,193 of record NC_060124.1, on the reverse strand, counting down.
TTTATTCGTGTACCAATTAGTTTGAAAATGAACATTAAATATTTGAAATAGAAAGAGAAGAATCAGAACAATCGAGAATGTCCTATTGGAGAGCAACACTTCTCGAAGTGTAGAAACAGAAATAAACTTTAAAACGCCACGATATGATAGCAGAGTAACAGACAACCTCTGATGGAAGTGGCCGAGAATTTTGTAACGAAGTCCTTATCCCCAGATTCCAGGAAGGGGAAGCCGAGACGCCCCTTCATATCTACCCAGCCCGCATGCGCCAATTTCCTTGTGGTTACAGGTCTGGTGTTACTGTTGCCCCAGCATATGAGACGTGCCATCTAAAGACCTTTAACGGAACAGCTACATTAGGGGCGCTAGTAAGCCAGACATAGCATGCAGAATGTGCTGAAGCTGTATCTATAATGAGATTCTGTACTGTATGGAATGCTTCATAACTTACACAGCTTTAAAACCTGAAGAACAGGCGCTGGTTTAATTTTTTGCTGTGTTGAACTTGTATCGGTTTCATATAGCGAGATAAACGCTAAAACACTTGAAACTTATCATAGTTAGTGTTTTTATATTTAATCGAGATATCAAAAGCAATAAATGCCGTGACACGTAATTTAATAACTACTCTTCTGAACTACATTGTCATTTATTGTAAATAAACTGAAATCAAGGATTCCGTTTATCCTCTCAAGAAAAAATTCTGTTAATTGTTTATATCGTTCTATTTTAGACATCGGTCAGCAGCTGCTAGACTCTGATGCTTAAACTCACAGTGCTATATGCTTTGACGAAAAAAAAAAATTGCAACATCAAAAAGAAGTTGTGCAACATAAACGAAAGTTGGTAGGTGTGTTACTACATCTGAAAGATGATGTCTGTTCAAATTTCGCACCAGTCGCATAAGAGTGGCGCTAGTGGCGCCACTACAAAGACGCAAATCAGGTTTTGCTTTAAATACACGCTGTAAAGGCCGTAGAGCTGTCGTTGCGTTTGAGATTGGACGTGGTGAGTTGATGTTAGTCAAGAATGCCTTTAAGGCGACAATCACGCTGTTATCAAGATCTCTCTGAGTTTGAACGAGTGCTACGGCATGTTGGATGTTCCTTCTGAGAGACTTCATAAAGACTTGGCAGATATAGTCACTATACATGATTGCTGGCAGCGGTAGACACGAGACTGTACGGTCACAAAAGAGCGAGCTCTGGACGGCCACGTGGCATTTCCGTGAGGAAAGACCATCGAGTTCGAGGCACGGCTGTGGCGTATCGTACCGCATTTGCAGCAGCAATATCAGCAGCAGTTGGCACCACAGTGACACAACGAACTGTTAAAAATCGGTTACTCCAAGGTCAGCTCTGGGTCATATGCCCTGAAGCGTGCATTCCACTGACCCCGAACCAACGCCATTTGCTATTTCAGTGGTGTCAAGCGAGAACTCGTTGGAGGTCAGGGTGGAGGCATGTTGTTTGTTTGATGCAAGCTGGTTCTCCCTCGGTGACAGTGATGATCGTGTATCGGCTAGGAGGACGCCAGTGGAAGGCTTACAACCAACCTGTCTACGTGCTAGACACACTGGACCTACACCTGGGGTTACGGTCTGGATTGCGTTTTCGTATGACAGCAAGAGCACTCTCGTGGTTATCCCACGCAGCCTGACTGAAAATCTGTTCGTCAATCTGGTGATTGTACTGACATTCAGGAACAGCATTGCAGGCGGTCTTTTCCAGCAGCCACATACCGCTGTTGTAACCCAATATGTTCTACAGAGTGTCGACGTATTTCCTTGTCTTGCTGGATTACCAGATCTGTCTCGAGTCGAGTACATATGGGACATCATCGTACGGCAACTCCATCGTCATCCACAAACAGCAGTGACCGACCAAGTGTAAGAGGTATGGAACGCCATCGCATAAACTGACATCCAGCACCTGTACAATACAATGCATGCACGTTTGCATGCTTTAAACACCTGCCGGTTACACCGGTTATTAATGTAACAGCATTTCACATTTGCAATGGCGTACCTCGCGTTTACCTTAACCCATGTTCTTGCAAACCCGTGATCTTGCAATGTTGATCACTTACTTATGTTATATATATGAAGATGGTATCTGTTCTTTCGGACACGTCCGAAAGAACAGATACCTATATATATATATATATATATATATATATATAAGGCTCACCGGTCATTTGACCATCTTCTTCTGTGCGGATGCACAAACAGTGCCCGAACTCTTACGGGAATAGGCAAAATGAGTATAATGGGCAGGGGCACTATGAATATAGTGCGGGACAATAAGCTGGGAGCCGGCCGGAGTGGCCGAGCGGTTACAGGCGCTACAGTCTGGAGCCCCACGACCGCTACGGTCGCAGGTTCGAATCCTGCCTCGGGCATGGATGTGTGTGATGTCCTTAGGTTAGTTAGGTTTAAGTAGTTCTAAGTTCTAGGGGACTTATGACCACAACAGTTGAGTCCCATAGTGCTCAGAGCCATTTGACCCAATAAGCTGGGAATGTGGGTCTCACCGGAGGCGCGCCACAAATAAGTCCCTGCAGTCGCACTATCCTCTGTGTCCTCGATGGCTAAGATGGATAGAGCGTCTGCCATGTAAGCAGGAGGTCCCGGGTTTGAGTACTGGTCGGATCACACATTTTCAACTGTCCCCGTTGACTTATATCAACACCTGTATGCAGCTAGGGGTATTCATTTCATTGTTCTTACATATGTTTCCTTGACAAACGTATTACAGAATATTCATTACGCTGCATTAGTTATTATTTGGCGTTGCGATGTTTTTCCGTCAGTATATAACAGAATAATAAAAGAAGATGTAATTCGGCAACAGTTGGAAAGCTGATCTGGAGGATGTGCATTGTGACGATGATCTTGATGTGCACAATGTTTTGGTGGTGAAGATGCTGATGGTGGAAGTGGTGTTGATAGTGGTTTGTAGTGTTGGCACTGTCGACGGTACTTGTGTTGAGCGTGCAGGTAGTGTAGGCAGTGGGCGTTTAAATCCTGGTAGTGTCGTTGGATAAGGTAAAGGAGTATGACATATGGGCACCATGGTGTTAGAAAAAGAGATCCAGGTATTTTAGTAGTTTGTAAATCCGATCTGGGATCTTCAGACGGAAATGGTTGGGGCGTCGGTGTGGTGGGAAGCTGTGGAATCTTATTGGGAGGGATGAGAACCATAGTGGTTTTCTTGAAACATTATGGATTCTCTAGTGGCATCTTGCAATTAGTGAAGATCGTGAATTATTACTAAAATATTTGAGCAAGGGTAATCAGAGGTCTGAACAAGATGTTGGTCTGGTTGTCGTAATGTGCGTCTTTCGCAGTAGCTGGGACACAACGCAAGCAGACAATGAGATTTCTTGGAAGACCTGTTAGAGTTAAAAAGAGATGATTATTTGGCAAGGCTTCAGTTTGACACAGCAAGGATGTTGTTTTTTAACTAACGCACTCAAGAACATCTCAGAATTATAAATTGGCCTAGAATTTTAAAGATGCCAATTGCTGACAAATTCGAGCCTTATGAAGTGGATCTCCGATTGCGGAATAATTCAGTACACAGAACAGTATCAAGTGACTGGGGTTAATACTTCCAATTAAATGGAGAAACGTGTGATAAGGGGAGGACGGATCTGAAAACGAATGCTGTTCGACCGCGTGTTAACAGAGTATCGAGCAGGGCAGGCACGAAGTCTGGCGAACCATGAGGCATGAGAGACCACTGGACCGAATGCCGTCGGGCGAAATATTAATTACCGCCGTCCGTGGACCGAGTGGGCGTCCAGCGCGGCTGTGCCCGCTCGCTCCGTCTCTCACATTACCCACCCCTAATTTGGGAGCCATTGTTGTGAGGCTCCCCAGGTGAGCCGCGCTATCCCCAGCACCCGCTGTCGGGACCCAATTTGCGTGACATGCATAATGCCGAACCGTCGAACCTCCGACGAGCAAGCTTGTCAAGAGAGGCACAAAATTAGACTACCGCAGCTTCCAACGCGACAAAAGATCGTATTGTAACAGCAGTTAAGACGAAATCCGTTCTTCATGTTGCTACGGCTAAGTAGTAATAATAATACTGAGAAAATACCGGAGGACTGGAAAACTGCCCTAATCCATTCACTGCATAAAAAAGGGGACAAAACCGACGTTGATAATTACCGAGGAATCTCTCTTCTCCTGCTCACATACAAAATTCTCTCGCGTTGTTTACTTGATCGAGCCCAAGAACAGCTAGAACCTAAAAATGGTGGATACCACCAAGTAGGATTTAGAGCAAACAGATCCTTTCCGGAACAAATTCTTAATTTAAAACTAATCCTTAGGCACGTTGTCAGATGTCAACCTCGAAAAAGAATTACAAATTCTCGAGAGTATTACACAGAATAATGGCTGTGATCCAAAGATAGTGAGGCAATTGTATCATAAGAAAACGCGAAAAAGGACAACGATTTTAGTAAACACAAATACTCGAACCCAAGATCAGACCAAGAAATGGTTGTCGGTTCCTTATATAGGTAATGTCTCCTACAAGATAGGGTGTCTGTTGAAAAATTTAGGTTTTAAAATTTCCATCTCGGCGAGTAATAGTTTAAAACGAAATTTGGTTCATACCCTTGAGAAAGACTGTGGTAAGTCAGCGAAATCAGGCGTATATAAGATTATGTGTGATGATTGCCCGTGTTATTACATAAGTCAAACAGGCAGAGCTATAGCAGTAAGGTTTAAAGAACATCTTCCAATAAAGGGCGTAGGAACACGGGGGTCAGCCTTTGCAGAACATCTGGTCCAAATGGCTCATACATCTAAACCTTTACGTGACATAGAGCTACTACATCATGAAGTTAAGGGCTATAGACTCGACACGCTTGAGGAACTACAAATCTATGTACACGTAATTACAGATAGAGGCAATTTACTGAACGATCAACTGTATCTAAAAAATAGGGCATACTTCGAAGGCTTCCAGCCTCTATTAGTTTTACAATAAATCATAATGCATGTGACCATTACAGTTTCTGTAATAATAGAACCTTTCCTACAGATGTTCATACGAGATTTGTTGGTCAGTTTATAAGGCTCTGTAGTAGAATGTAAAACGTAGTCATGCTGGATACTGTAATTAACTTACAATAGTAAAGTATAAAATTAATTCATAGCAAAAATGTTATCTGACGCGTGCGTAATAAGAGTTTGATTCTATACGTCTCGCGCATGCGCGCCGCCCTCTGTGAGACAGACAGCGAAGCCCTCACGGTCCGCAGTCTCTAGTCACAAGAGGCCCATACAACGGGCTTAAAGTGAATTTGCTACAGCTTGTTTAATAGAAGTGACAAAACCTTATGGTTATGCATCAAGTATTATAAAGCTGACTTAGGACATGGCTTGTTTTAGGCAAACATTTAAATAATATTTTATGTAACTACTACACGTTGCATCCTGTAGGATGACCATATCTAATATAATTTACTAGCACATTATAATATTAACTTTTTGCAGGTTCTGAAGAAGACGCTATTACTAACGTTGAAAACTAGGTAAACGATAAAGTTAACCTGCAACTGGAGGCTGTATATTCTTATATCTCCCAATTACTGTTTAACCGTGTTTTGGAGAAGGTGATTACGCAGGGAATCCCATCTGGTCAACTGTCGTGTATGCTCTGTACTGACAACGCGGACATGAGGAAAGCCACAGATTATGAGCTTTCCCAAGTATTACGTGATGTTTTAAAATGAGTATTAATGTCTGCAGCCCTAGAGAAACGAGAAGAGCTGTTATTGACTTGAAGAAAGTAATAAGTTCCTAAAGACAAGTGTATGAAAGGAAGTCTATGTCATTACAGATGTATCCCAGAGTATCCCAGAGTAAAAGGAGAACGGCGCAGAAAATTTGATGATTAAAATGCATGTAGGATTGACATGAACGGAGAACTCAATGAGTACAGTTTTCAACTATGCATAATTACTGCAGCCCGAATCCACCTGAACTTCCTTATTGTATTCAAGCCTTGGTATCCATTTAAAGTTTCTGCTCCACACGCCCTCTCTATTACTAAAGTGACCAATCCTTGTCGCTCCAGGATGTGTCCTACCAACCGACCCTTTCTTTTAGAGAAGTTGTGCCATAAATTTCATTTTTCCTATTGGATTCAGTATTTCCTCATTAGTTACTCCACCTGCTCAATTTTCAACATTCTTCTCCACAAATGTGTTTCAGAATCTTCTTTACTTTTCTTATCTGAACTGTAAATTTTCCTCGTTTCGACAGTCTGGAACCGCGCGACCGCTACGGTCGCAGGTTCGAATCCTTCCTCGGGCATGGATGTGTATAACGTCCTTAGGTTAGTTAGGTTCAGGTAGTTCTAAGTTCTAGGGGACTGATGACCTCAGAAGTTGAGTCCCATAGTGCTCAGAGCCATTTGAACCATTTGAACCTCGTTTCACTTCCTTACAAAGCTACACTCCAAATTAATATCTTCAGGAAAAGCTAACAATTAAAATTTGTGTTCGATGTTAACAAACTAACCTTTTTCAGAAACACTTTTCTTACAACTGCCAGTCTGCATTTCACGTCCTCTCTGCTTCTGCCAACATCAGTTTTTTACTCACTAGATACGAAGACCAGTCTACTACTTTTAGTATCTGTTTTCCTGCCCTAACTGTCTCAGCATCGCCTGATTCAGTTCCACTACATTCCGTTGCCCTTGTTTTACTTTCTCTCAGGTTCATCTTCCAATCTTTTTCCAATAACTATCGTTTTCGTTCAACTCGTCTTAGAAGAGCGATGACGTCTCGGACAGAATTACGGTGTCATCTGCAAACCACAAAACGTTTTTCCTCCCTGAACTTTAATTCACTTCCCAAACTTCTCCTTGGTTTCCTTTACTATCTGCTCATTTTACAGCTCAAATAATGTCGGGGAAAAACTACATCCTTGTCGCACTACTTTCTCAAGTACTACGCGTATTTCCCTTTCATGCCCTTCACTTCTTATATCTGCAGTTTGCATTCTGCACAAGCTGTAGATATCTTTTTGCTTCTTGTATTTTACCCTTGATGCCTTCAAAATTTCAAAGAATGTATTCCTGTCAACACTGCTTTATGCTTCCTGTGAATGTTACAAACGTTGACTCGCCCTTCTTCAGCCTATCCTCTAACAATAAAATAAACTGTAGGGTCAGTATGGCCTCGCATGTTCCTACGTTCTCCTGGTATCTGAACTGTACTTGCCAGACGTCGGCTTCTACCAATTTTCCCCCTCTTCCGTAAATAATTGGTGTCCATTGTTTGTGAATGTGACTTATAAAACTCATGGGTCGGTAATATTCACAAAGAATACGAATTATTACATTCTTCTTGTGTAGTCTGAGGGTATTTCACCTGCGCAATATATCTAGCATACCATATGAAATATTTTTGTCATGGTTCGCCCTCCTAAGGATCTCAGTAATTCTGAAAGAATATCGTCTCCTCCAGTAGACTGGTTTCGATCCAGGTCTTTCAGTGCTATGCTAAATTCTTCTTGCAGTATAATATCTCTTGTTTCATCTTCTTTTACTACCTCTTTTGTGTCTATGATATTATCTTCGAGTTTGACCCCTGTATATAGACTACACATATTCCTTCCACATTTCATTCTTTCCTGCTTTGCATAGTACTGGCTTGCCTTCTGACCTATTGATATTCACGTATGTGCTTCCCTTTCTCTAAAGGTCTCTTTCCTTTTCCGTTTGGCGACTTATATCTGTTCCCGAGACAAACATGCTTGCACAGCTACAGTAGTCGTAGAAAGTATCGGTAATATCAACACAGTTTAAGTAATTACATGAACTTTTAGCAACACTAAGCGCTTTACAATGTAACGCAATGTGATCATGTAACGTTCAACAATATTGCCATCAAGACAATTCGGTTCCTATTTTGCGAACGAATTATCAGTAAATGGTTGGCAAGAAACGATTTCCCTTCTATTTTTTTTGTTGTAGCAGTATTTTTAAAACGAATAACCTCTTAAACATTACAGTAAAACTATTCAGCTTGGTGAGTGATTAACTTCGTGAGGCAGTAATGTAACCATTTTTATCATTTTAGACAGAAAGCCTCTAACGCAGTTATCGTCATCATCATCATTTTCCAACTGCAGTTTTCCATTGCAACGCACAAACGCTTGCCATCCTCTTACTGTCATTGTACAGTCTGTCGTGCATAACATCTTTCCAGTTTCAAATTCTTTTCTCCATCTCTGATATTACGATCCCTCATCTTCATCTCACCGACCTTTCCTCTTCCTTCTTTCTCGCGTACATCTCCATCGATTCGAATTTCTTCGGCACATTTCTTTTCGTCTTCTTCTTTTACTTGTTATTCAAAAAACTCGAAAACCTTCTTCTCTGCTGGCACGTTGTGTAGTATTCAGCCATCTAAACATGCCAGAACACGCTACTGTAGATCCGAAACAGCTTTCCAAAAACTGAGTTTATTGAAGAGATAGAAGAGGAAACTCACATTAAACCATCCAGGCAATTTTATTTTTATTGAGAAGCGCTACCATATGATAAAGATTTGTATGGAACATTATGATAGTGCAATCACACCCTACAAAAGTGAAAGATTGTTGAGACAAGAAGCTAGCGGTGAGAGGAACAGAAGGTGTACTTCGTGTGAGAGAAAACATTACATATAACTCTACAATACAGTATCTTCAGATTCAACTACAAAGTAAGAGTGAAAGGTCTCTGTTGGATTCCTTTCATGTTTAATTTCTGAAATCTGTTGTCATTTACGGCATAAATTCCTCTTCTAAATTTACTGTGGCGTTTCTGACTATCTGGGAGGAGTCTGAGTAGTGGAACGTGTTACTTTTACACATAAACAAGAACGATCTGTCACACTACTACACTTTAAAACACAGTTTATATGTAATTCATGTCACACACTCTCATACGGAACCTACTCCGCTTTCTTTTATATACTGTATATGATAAGATACTGTCATCCCCCTTCCCTTCTGTGTGAGAGGTTGAATGAGCAAATGTATTTCTAGTTGCATGCTTGAGGGTAGCAGACAAGCCTGTCTGCTAGAGAACAGTAGGACCAACGTCGGAACAGGTAGCTACGCTTTCTAAAAGCAAAGAGGTTTCTATCCTTAGTATGGTCCTGTCCGTCCGTTGTCATGTTGGTATAGGAAGCTGCCCCTCTGGCCACTTCCGTTGGTATTTGTGAGCCACCCCTCAGGAAGGGACCAGTCAGTCGGTCCGTGGCGAGCGTCTGAAGTGGTAAGATCTCCGGCTAAGCGCGTGTCTGCTAAGTCCGTAGGACAATGGATTTCTTAAGTTCAGCCTAACTGAAAATTTAATCACCTTAATTTCAGGTTTAGCTCTAAAATATCTAATGCTATCTTAAATTGCAGCGCAGTGTAATTCTCGTGTGAAGTTCAGAATATATTCCGGTAGTTGCTTTGTCACTACTTTGTGAGTAAAGTGGAACCACGTGTTGATCAGTAACTCTAACTAAGTTCATCAATCTTAAATGCGAATGTGCGTGAGATTATAACGTCTCGTCTTGACAGTATTTTTCAATACAGCAACTTTTCTTTATGTTCAACCCACGTGGGGTGTACTTTGTGAGACCACTACCACGTGCTTATATAATTGTTTGACCCATCAGGTTAAGAGTAAGACGTTAGTAACCAGTTCGAGGTTTTTCTTTTGTAAATTGCTTTTCGATCTAATTTATTTTAATAATCAAAATTATTGTGGAGTTACACGCTTTGTGTAAACCAAGTTGACCATGTGAAGCATGATGTGTAATCATCAAAGTAGCCCTCAGCTATTCTTTTTGGGAAGATTTCACAGAGAGTTAGTATGAATTTAGTATACCAGTGTGTGATAATTATATGATGGACAGGATTGTGCTACGAACGTAACTTCTTTGGGTGAAAATTGAATCGGTTGGTAGTGGTTAATTTTCTCTTGCATATGTTTCAACGTTCTTTGTGTGTTGTTTTATGAATGCAGTGTCGTATGCAGTCTCCCAGTCTTGGCTGCATATTTGATGTGTTCCGCAAGATTACAAACTCACATTTTCACTGTCCTAAATAAGGCACCAGCTCAGTTATGACTCACGTTTAATATCTCAAAGGTTGTCGTGTGACTATTAAAAGATTATAATTAATGTTCATCTGGTTGGGAATTTGGTAAGCTAGACATGATACCTGGTGAAACAGTTGCTCACTAATGCAAGATTAACTTCCCCAGACAGCTCACAGCTTTTAACCCGCTTTTATTGTCTATCAGCACCGCTTACACCACAAATTAAAGGAACAACATTACAAGAGATGGTGCATCATAAGTAAAATTGTTCTAATTTCTTTTCATTTCTGCAAGTTTAGGATAAACACTGTGTTCTGGTGTAGTGAAAAGCGTTTTACTACGTTATTTGTGGAAAATACTTGTTATAGCTTGAAAGGTGGCTACACTGAGCCACTGTGCCAGAGATTGCGCCAAAGAGTATTATTAAGCCGCCTCCACAGTGCTTGTCGAGAGCTCGTAGTAGTCAGTGCCTGTTAAGAACTCGCAGAAGTCAGTGCTTGGAGAGAGCTCGTAGTAGTCTGTGCTGAGATGTTGTAGCAGAGAGTGTTTGTTGAGATGTGCTATTAGGCAGTGCTTGCTGAGATGTGATATTGGAGAGTTCTGGTTGAGATATAATGTAAGGATTAGAATGATTTTCATCAATATAAATGAGGTAATTAACTCAGTTTGTTTTTAATTTCTGTATCCTAAATAATGCGTCATTACAGGTTCAGTCAACAAAGCATCTGGCGTGTGTTCTTGTATTAGAGTGTAATTCTGCTTTCCTTACGCAATTATCGTGTTTCTAATTTTCTTTTATCACGTCAGTAAAATTGGTATTTAAAAATTCTTGTCTTGTTGAAGAAGAACCGTGCCAGATGTACGTTGAGTCACACTCCCACATACAGAACAGTTATACTTGTGCTTTGGTTTAGTAGGTTTTATAGTTGCTGGGGACTTAGTTAATTAACTGTGTTTATGAAAATTTTCATTTCATTGTTTGTTGTTATCCTATGCAGTCAGATTGCGTAAAAATACTGGTCAGGGCCAACCGATTACGAAACAGCGTAATCGGACATACAGCTACTAAAAAACTAAAAAGTATTTTCAATCATATTTAATTAAGCCCCCATGCACGTGGCGACCGCTGCTTCGGATCGTCCCTTGGATTCTTCTGATTGTAAAAATAGTAGATGGTAGTATTGTTGTAGTAATTTGTAGTTAGTAATTGTAGTTTATTTTGCATGTGTAGATTTGGTAATTGTCATTCTTCTAATGGTATTTTTCAAAATTTAAATTGTTGTCTTGTCTACGGGTTTGACAATTTAGTGCAATTATTTCAATTGTTCGATTGATCGTGTTTGAGGGAGACATTGCATGTAAAAGGTATTGTTGGAGATAAGGAGGCATTGTGTGTAATTTTCGTACAGTGACGAATTTTTTGTATGTTTTGTAAATGATTACGCGATCAATGAAAAAGGCGAAAATGATGAATAGTGAGAATGACGAAACTGTTGACATGGCGAACTCGCCAACACAGGACAACAGTATGATGAATAATGAAGGGGAAAACAACGTAATAAGTCGGGAAAATAGTCCGGAACCATTTCAAAATTTTTCTCAATCAGAAAATTCACAGAATACGAGATTAATGACAGAAGATTCTGGAATAGTATCGAGCAAAGATAGCTTTACAGCTAGGACGAAAGAAGTCGATTTTGCGGGAAATGTTAGGGGTGAAAAGAGTTTCGAACCAGTTACTATGGAGCAGTTGATGAGTGCTAAATTAAATTTGGGATCAGAATTAGGAACAATTATAACCGAGATGAAAGCAGTGAGATCACAGTTACGATCTGAATTAAAAACAGAGATGGAAGCAATGGCAACACGGTTAAGTTCACGAATAGGGACATGTTTCAACATGAAAGATGAATCAAACAAAGAAATTAGAGAAGAAGTGCAACCAATTTTGAATGCTTACAATAATAGTTTAATTTCAACAGAAATTAGACAAGAGGAACAAGACAGAGAACGGGAAGAAAAAGATCGCGTGATAGTACAAAAATTTTCAGAGTTAAATTTACAACGTGCAAACGATAAGAAAGAAATATTTGAAAGAATCGAGGAATCCGTACCAAATGACAGAATAAATAATGTTACACAACTATATGAACAGTTAACTACCAAATGTGTCAATACTGAAACCCGAGTCGCGACACTTACGGAAGACGTAAACAAACAGAAAGAAAAAATAGGTGATTTAGCGGAAAGAGTTGAGGAGATATCAGATAAACTGACAAATCTTAGTTTACGTGGGGACAGACATTTGGATGATACAGCTCCATTACCATTCGCAGAAACCGAAGAGTACCAGAACATAAATATACATGTTGAAAATCAGGGAAAATTTAATGAACGCGTTAAAAGGGAAGTTGAGGCATTACGAAAGCAAGTCAAACAGATCGAAGGCGAAATTGTAGGAAAAGACAGCAAAAGAAATTTGGAATCACAGATATCAGAAGGGTTTGAAGAAAATAATTTGTTTCATTTACGGGATGCGACAAGAGAGCGCCAGGCGCACGAACTTTACAATAATCGACATTCGGACTGGGACAGACGCGGTAGGTCTTTGTCGCCACGAGGCGAAAACTTTGACTATAAACAGTTTTTGACTGTTCGGAAGTTTAAGATCTTCCGTAATTCTAAGAATGACATACATCCATGTGCATGGTTAGATCAATTTATGTACGCACTTCCACCAAGTTGGCCACTAAGTCACAAACTGGAAATTATGTGCAGCTATTAAAGTCCTCAGGGGATTCACTACTCTAAGTGAATATGTGCCGTAGCGAGCATAGGGCCCCGAGCTGTAGTGGTGCTATTTCTCGTTTAGTTTTCTGTACCGCTGCCTACTCTTTTACTATTCTTTGCATCTGTCAAAACAACTCTTCGACTATCAATCTATCTAGTGAGTAAGTAAACAATAACCGGATTTGACTAATTGTACCTAAAAGTGATTTCGTAAATTACCATTTGGACTTATTGTACCTTCAGCAGCATTCATTCGTAGCTTAAATGAAATTTTACCTGTTTATCTTCGTGACAATATTACTTCATATGTTGACGACATTCTTATTGCTAAACGTTCTTGGAGTGAGCACAACAAAATTTTGGATTCATTATTACGTATTTTTGCACGAGTTGGCATTACAGAGAACTTGGAAAAATCTGAATTTGGTCGTTCTCAGGTGAAATTTCTCGGTCACATTATTGCTACAGAAGGTATTCTTCCTGATCCAGAGAAACTAGATGCTATTCAGTCCGCAATGACATTCTTTTTAAACGAAAATCGGTCGACAACTCCGTTTGGTTAGTTTGTATTCCTGATGAGTGGGTCAATAAATTGATTTGGTATACGCATTTCAGTTATGCACACTTTGGTCCCAGAAAATGCTTTCATAAATTACGAGAAAATTGCTACTTCAGTAATATGGAAAAACGTATTCGATCTGTTCTGGCCAAATGCAAATTATGTCAAAAGGCTAAGCCGCCAACAGTTTCTCACAGAGCACCGTTGTTTCCTATCATTCCAGCGAAATTAAAGGAGATGGCTGCAGTCGATTTGTTCGGTCCAGTGGTTCGTTCTACTAATGGTTTTGCGTACATTTTCGTAGCAGTGGAGTTGACGTCAAAATATGTGTGTTTTACACCTTTACGCAAAGCAACAGCTCGTTCAGTATCTAACGCTTTTATCAAACATTTTCTTAAAGAAGTTGGTCATGTTGATAAGGTTATATCGGATAATGGATCACAGTTTCGTTCTAAAATTTGGCTTCGTACTCTACGGCGTCGTAAGATTAAACCAATTTTCATTTCACTTTTTCACCCTCAATCTAGCGCTTCAGAGACATGGATGAAGGAAATCAATAAATTGTGTCGTCTTTATTGTCATCAGAATCACAGAACTTGGGATCAGTATCTTCATATTTTTCAAAACATTCTGAATGAACTCCCTAATGATTCAACTTCTTTACCGCCTATATTGATATTAAAAAACAAAGCACCGACAAATCGCATTTCTGAAATAGTTCCTTTTCCGCCTACACGGAAACTGCGGCATTCTGAAGTTGTCAACCTGGCTCTACGAAATATTGCATCTGCGGCTGCTAGAAGAGAGAAATCAGCTAAGCGTCCTGGTCGTTCAAAAATCTTGTCATTTGGTCAGAAGGTGTTAATTAAATCTCATCGTTTGTCGCACAAAGGAAAAGGCTTGTGTCGCAAATTTTTTCTGCTTTATAACGGTCCATATAGAATTCGTAAAATTATTCATGATAACACTGTCGAAGTAGAAACCCTTAAATCTCGACGCTCTAAAGGAATACATCATATATCTAACGTAAACATTTTTGTGGAATGACATACTTTAGAGAAACTCACAGCTACATGTAAACATGCGGAGAGTACAAGGATACCGCGCTGTGTTTTGGCGGCGGCACATACTCAAAGCAACAGTCAAGTCTGCGCACCGCACAAGGCAGTCGTTGACCGCGAACAATTGCTTCCTACGTCACGCGCCTACAGCTGATAAAGCTATAGTGACTTGATGAATTATGTTATTAACATTCAGTATTTTTCAGGATACGGTTCTATAAAATATTTAAGAACTTCAGGTAAATTCTGTGTGTCTCCGACGTTAAGAGGACTTGCTATCGAGAAATTTTCAGGAAGAATGTAATTTCCAAGAAGAAACTAATGAACTAAAAAGGTAACTATTAATTGAGTTTATTTTTCAGGTAACATATTTCCACTTAGGTACGTACTTTAGACGTAATTTGCTGCTCGCGATTACGTGATTCATACTTTGTGCTAATTTCATGTTCTATGAATTTACTTGTGAAGCGACGTGCTTGTGTACGTTAACTGATTTTGACAATGATTATTAATGAACAGGATTGTTATTTGTATATATTATGCATCGCTTGGCTGCACTGCTTTTTCACTGATGTCATATTTTTTAATTATGTGCCTGCTGTGCTTATTTATTTAAATTATAATTGTAACCTGATTTTTTGTGCTGATGTGTTTAGGTACGTAAGTTATACTTTGTGATTTATCTGCTTACGCCTTCATGTTTACTTATTAAGATGACATATGAATATTTATTTGCTTATGCTGATATGATGCTAATGACCTGTTTATTATGTTAGATAACATATGTTTGCTGCTATGCGTATGGATTGCATATTTATACGTATCTGTTGTTGTCATAACTACTCTTTAATTTGGTGTATAGAAATGCTGATATACTGTGTACAAACAGAGAGTTTAGGTCACACTATTGGATTAATTATAGATTGTTCGCTTGGCAGAGCCTCGTTGTAGGAATTGTGCTGCATCCACTTGTTGACATTCTGTTCTCTACTGGTATATTTACTCGCTAGTCCTTGTTTTGCTTACGCTCAGTGCCTTATATTTTTAAGATAAGAAAATGAACTGCTATAATTCGACGAACGACATTAGTACAAGAAACTTCATAGAAGTCACATGTGCTGGAGGTTTTATGGAAGCTGTATAACTTTATGCTAATAGGAAGTAAGCTAACGACATGACATACCATTACTAGGTTTAGACCATTAACAGTTATTACACTGCATTTTTCGTGAGCAATTGAAATAGGAAGTGTCACTTGACACAAGAAATACTCCACATGTTTGCTTCTGTTTGCCATAATTCTTGAAGTGGTGTGCACACTGTGAAATATTATGATTATTCACACTCCGTAATCGTACTTAATTACTGAGAGTTATTCGAACTAAGTCTGTTAGAGGTCATGTATGCATTTCTTTGTTTATAAATCATAATGAGTGGAAGATTTGGCTCAGATGGATTACACAGAGGTTGTGTGTTGGCAATGTGTCTTCAGATTGTATGCGATGATGAACTGAAGTTTGCATTAGGATTTTATCTGTACTTGTTCGAGGAGACTGACTAGAGGAAAGAGTTGTGTTGGAAGTGAGATGATATTGGCAATATGGTTTATATGTATCGACGCATTGAAGAGGTATTATTGAGGTATTATTGAGATTGTGTGAAGTTGATGATTATTGGAGTTTTGGTGGATAAGAGGTAAAGTAAGTGAGGAGCACATATTGGCAATAAGGTTTATATGTATCGACGCATTGAAGAGGTATTATTGAGGTATTATTGAGATTGTGTGAAGCTGATGATTATTGGAGTTTTGGTGGATAAGAGGTAAAGTAAGTGAGATGCATATTTTTTTTGTTGGTCTTATGGAACAAGGAGGATGAAGATAGCAGACTAGAACACTAAAGTAGAAGGAAGATAGTCTATACACACACTTTGTTAAATCACTAAGCAGTATATATATTTTTTTGAAGAGAGGAACTATTTGCATATCTTGGCTCACTGACAGTTGTTCAACAACAGTACATTTGATCTGGCTTGGCAGACATTGGTCTTGACATGATGACTATGACGTTGACCTAACTATTATTGACTGTTATACATTGCTGCCACCACTACTCGATACACATGATGAACATCAGATTTTGACAGAATTACATTTACACAGTTAACACCATTCAATTACACAGTAGTACTTAATGTGGATGAAAGATGAATGAGTGTGTTTTGTGTGTTTTCCTTTCCTAATCCTACCCACCTATCTCCTAAATATTATTTTATTTGTTTGTTGTGGCTTGCACTGACACCCATAAATATTATAGGTTTACTGATATTTGAGTATTTGTAATAGTTAATATGACAATTATCTGATATCATTTGTGTGTTTGTTATGATTTGTATGTTTAGTGTAAAAGCATTTGTATGTGCATTCAAACTATTGTTCATGCCTGAACTGTCTGATTAGTGAGGGTAAATATTATGAACTGTTACCTGCACTTTTTCAACATAATCTGTGACACTTAGGAATGATTAATTTCTGCTGATGAACTGTGTGATCGGTGATAGTGAATATTATGGATTGCTCTCTGGACCTATTCAACATTGCTGGGTGCCACTAATGGAACTGCTTCTACTGAAATGATGTCACTTGTTGGTGTCTGCATATGCTCAACATTGCTGGGTGCAACTGATGGACTGCTTCTGCTGAAATGATGTCACTTGTTGGTGTCTGCACCTGTTGACCATTGCTGGGCTGGAATTTTCAACTATTTGTTTTTTTTTAATAATTAAATGTATTTTATGTGAACATTTGTATAAACTGATTTTTTATGTATTGTGTAAACTATTCTGTAAAGCCACATGTATGAAAAGAATTTGTATTGCCTACTGTATTTTATATATTGGGTTATTGAAAGGTCAGTGCAAAGCCAAAAATATTAACTAATTAAGTGATATTTAGGTATTAATATTAGCTTTTATTTTTGTCTGTATTTTTCTGGACGAATTTGGTGGTATTTTCACCACCAGTGCTGGCAAAAATACCATCAAATTCTGGCCTGAGGAGGAGGGGCATATGAAAGGTGGCTACACTGAGCCACTGCGCTAGAGATTGCGCCAAAGAGTATTATTAAGCCGCCTCCACTAGCAGTTCTTGTCGAGAAGTCGTGGTGGTGAGTGCTTATCGAGATGTGGTAGTAGTGAGCCGGGGTTGAGATGTTGTAGTAGGGAGTGCTTGGTTCCATGTTTTATGCAGCTCGTCGAGAGCTCGTAGTAGTCAGTGCCTGTTAAGAACTCGTAGAAGTCAGTGCTTGGAGAGAGCTCGTAGTAGTCTGTGCTGAGATGTTGTAGCAGAGAGTGTTTGTTGAGATGTGCTATTAGGCAGTGCTTGCTGAGATGTGATATTGGAGAGTTCTGGTTGAGATATAATGTAAGGATTAGAATGATTTTCATCAATATAAATGAGGTAATTAACTCAGTTTATTTTTAATTTCAGTATCCTAAATAATGCGTCATTACAGGTTCAGTCAACAAAGCATCTGGCGTGCGTTCTTGTATTAGAGTGTAATTCTGCTTTCCTTACGCAATTATCGTGTTTCTAATTTTCTTTTATCACGTCAGTAAAATTGGTATTTAAAAATTCTTGTCTTGTTGAAGAAGAACCGTGCCAGATGTACGTTGAGTCAAACTCCCACATACAGAACAGTTATACTTGTGCTTTGGTTTAGTAGGTTTTATAGTTGCTGGGGACTTAGTTAATTAACTGTGTTTATGAAAATTTTCATTTCATTGTTTGTTGTTATCCTATGCAGTCAGATTGCGTAAAAATACTGGTCAGGGCCAACCGATTACGAAACAGCGTAATCGGACATACAGCTACTAAAAAACTAAAAAGTATTTTCAATCATATTTAATTAAGCCCCCATGCAAGCTACGTACGCATCACAACATCTCAACATGATACGGCGAATGGAAGTGCTTGCCACACGAAAACGTAAGTAAATACGAAAATAGGCGCGAAAACATCGCGAAAAACTAAATTACACTCTGAATATAGGTTAACTCTCAGAAAAAAAGTCCCATCAACATCGTTTGGTTGCAGATGACAAGCCACCTGTGATAATTAACACAAAAGTGGTCCAGAAAATTCATGCTCACCAGATGTAAAGGTATTTACAAAAAGAAACAATCTGTTGTTTGAACTAAAAATGCACATAATTTTATAATCATGTAACAAAATGTTGACATTGCAGAATAAATAAGAAACGAAAACGCACTGATGATGGCACAGTGGTGCCGAAACATGTTTGGGTATTGAGAAAAACGGTGTTTTGCGTAACTGGCGGACCTCAAATCCCAAAAATTTTAACTGCAAACACGGCCAATAAAAGGAGCTGCAAATCAAAAGATGGATGTTAGGATAAACAAGTTGTAACACAACAATATAGCGCCAACATAAGAAATTCTCGCAATATTAAAGTTGTAATTTTGAGTAATGGACTAATTTTATATGTAATATATTTTGTCACTATTTTGTTAATATTTTCTTATTAATGAATGTTGTTGTGGTCTTCAGTCCAGAGACTGGCTTGATGTAGCTCTCCGTGCTACTCTATCATGTGCAAGCTTCTTCATGTCCCAGTACCTACTGCAACCTACATCCTTCTGAATATGTTTAGTATATTTATCTCTTGGTCTCCCTCTACGATGCCCTCCAATACTAAATTGGTGCCGGCCGGAGTGGCCGAGCGGTTCTAGGCGCTACAGTCTGGAACCGCGCGACCACTACAGTCGCAGGTTCGAATCCTGCCTCGGGCATGGATGTGTGTGATGTCCTTAGGTTAGTTAGGTTTAAGTAGTTCAAAGTTCTAGGGGACTGATGACCACAGGAGTTAAGTCCCATAGTGCTTAGAGCCATTCGAACCAATTGAACTAAATTGGTGATCCCTTGATGCCTCAGAATATGCCCTACCAACCGATACCTTCTTCTAGTCATGTTGTGCCACAAATTTCTCTTCTCCCCAATTCTACTCAATACCTCCTCATTGTGTGACCTACCCATCTAATCTTCAGCATTTTTCTTTAGCACCACATTTCGAAAGCTGCTATTTTCTTCTTGTCCAAACTATTTATCGTCCACGTTTCACTTCCATACATGGCTACACTCCATACAAATACTTTCAGAAACGACTTCCTGACACTTAAATCTATACTCGATGTTAACAAATTTCTCTTCTTCAGAAACGCTTTCCTTGCCATTACCAGTCTACATTTTATATCCTCTCAACTTCGACCATTATTAATGAATATGATTGTGTAATTTAAATGCAATATCTAAGAATTATGCAATAAACATACTGTTTTAGTCGGGGCGATTTGCCATTGTGAACAGTCAAAGAGTATATCTGAAATAGGAAACATGTCGTTGGTCGCGGACAGTGTAATTTTTTTATACAAAATATTTTGTCAGTATTTTGTAAATATTTCTCATTTATGAATATGAGTATGTAATTTAAATGCAATATCTAAAAAAGCTTTATATAATAATATATAATAAACGCGCTATTTTAGACAGGGCGATTTGCTATTGAGAACAGAGAGTATATTTGAGGTAGGGAACATTGTCGGCCGTCGCGCATGCGCACAGGGCGGTTGAGTCTGGCGCGAGCTATTGTGCAGTAGAGAAACGACAGAAGCGCTCAGGCATAGAGGTCATTAGCGTCATTGTAAGGTACCAAACTGGACGTTTGTATGTTACGGCCAGAAATTATTACGGTGTTGATTAGGCACAGTGCAAAAAGCATAAGGGGGAATTAATATGAAAGAAGAGCATTGTGGGCCCAAAGATGTTTATTGCAAAGCGACGCTAAGAAGAGCCAGTTGCCATGCATTGTTAGCGATTATTACGTTACGCAGCACTACCGGATACTCACTGAAGTAAGACCAGACCAACTTTAATATTTAGAAGTGTATCAAGGCTAACCAGCATAGTAGTTTCATTTTGTGGATGATTACCAACCTGACGCTGTGTTGCAACTGCTTAAACCTGAACAGTTACCAAATAGGGTCCTATACTGTCACTATTAATTAAAACCGTGTGTAGCTTTTGGTGATAAAATGGCTAAAATTGCTGAGCTGATTTTATTTTCATAATTTATTTAAAAAACTGAAAGTTATCAAAGCTTAAAAAATATATTGAGACTGATAGTTAAAGGCATTGAACTTTGTTGCTCAGAGAAATCTTCACCTAGAAACCAGTAATTTCAGGGAGTTTCTAAAGACTTTTGTAGATCAGAATGTTTAGTTCCTTTGTGTGATCGGTAATTTCTGCTCTCATTTCCAAAATACGTTATAGTGTTATGCAAAAGTTAAACAGTAGTTACTAAATGAAAGTTACGTATTAATAAGATATATTTTGCGTAATGGAAAATATTTATTTAAGACCAATTAAAATAGTAGGCATTATGGTAGGCCGCACGAAGCTGTTTCTTACGCAGACTGAGTGCAAAACAGTTGACTGTCAAGAGCATGTGCTTAGCAAGGTTTTCTCTACTAATTTCATGATTAGATTTATTTCATGTTGCTAACTGTAATTTTGAATCTGAGCTCGAATCCATGTTACCGTGCCCGTTCCCTCCTGATTGCCTTGCATTAATTATTATGTAAATACTTTTCCAAACTGATTAACAACTATACAATACCGTTCGCTTACACAGCGAACTGGCGACCGTTTTCTGCAGCCGCTGCAATCTAAACTAAAAAATAAATAAATTCATTACCTGAAATTTCACTATTTAGCAATTTTTATCATTTGTCAAAATTCTTTCGATCGTGGTGTAGAAGTAGACGCGCAGGAACTCAGTCTACAATTTTTTGAATTTAACTTGTTCTTCGGAAACGATGTCTTTTTCCAGACAACAGTGATATTAGAAACACGTACAGCATCATGAATTATTTCAATTATCCGAAAATGTAGGTCCGTTATAAAGTAACCAGATAGTGCAAAATCATCTTATAGTTGCAAAACAAAGATGAATTTTGTGACAGTAGTCTCATGTGCATGTGTTGGCGTGCGTGCGCTCTCTCTCTCTCTCTCTCTCTCTCTCTCTCTCTCTCACGCGCGGCTCTCATCATTGGAATTTGGCTGCCACAGGGAGAGTAGTGAACAGTTAGCATATCCAATGTAAATATCCTGTTCACTATCTCGTGTGCTACAATACTGTTTAAATTCTTACAAATTTTCGTGTTAAATTTTACGGGGGATCTTAGTTCTGCGATGTTACTATCGGCAGACTATGTGTCGGCGGCGCTGGGTTTGATGCTCTCTAGAATTGTGATTTACAGACCTACACGTAATACAATTTTTTTGTGGTGCTACCTGTGACTGCGAATGTTGCGCCTCCCACTTTGTTTGGTAAAGGTTTACGACGCTAGTAAAGAAATATGAAAGTATTTGTTGTCTGCTTTGGTGTCATTTGGTCTACATATTTCCTAAGTCGGTCTGTTTTATATGTAAGGCGAAACTATCACTTTTACAAGTGTAGCGTTTAATGTTACCCATCAGTGAAGGAGGGTACGGCTATTTACTCCTTTAAATCACCCCAGAGGTATTACAACTTTACAAGTGACACCAATGCTATAATGAACTTCCCGTGTAAAGGTACAGTTCTCTGAAGAGCGAACTATGTTCCGGGCGGCAGCAGAATCTCTGAATGGGAATAACATTCCTAGGGACTATTTTATAGCTAGAGGAAGAAGTACACTACAACAGCTTTTCGCTTTGCGGAAGCCATTCACGTACGCGCAGACATAGCGTCGACATCCCTGATCCGGACGAAGGTTTTCGAATTGTGATACATGAAGGAGCTAATTATTTTACTGCTAGGTTAATATAGAGGAATTTTTGTACGCCGTGTCCGTAATTAAAGTTCCAGTTTTAAAACGCTGTAGAAAGAGAACCACTGCTCAGAGTGACATCAAATTTGAACAGCATTGTGTTGACGTAGGCAGGAAAGTCATGGAATAATAATAATAAAAATTTAACTAAAATTTGATCAGTACTTGGAGCTGTTGGAACGTTAGAAAAGTGGTGTATGACAGTGCTGGAAAAAACTCTTACGTTATTTGATTTACAAACAGCTGAGCAAAACTCAACGTACACAGACATTTCTCTCTTTACTTATTCTGATCATCACTAAACTGACATACAATATTTTAGAGCAACGCAATCTGACTTTCAATAATCCCTACGAAAGAATGGCCCTGGCTAACAATAACCTATACCTTTCATGAATCACTCACCTCACAAAAATCTTCAATACTCTAACTACTGCAATACAGTGAGCTCCAATATTGCAAGCTAAATAAAAGATTCTAACTATTGAAGGCACTAACTACTGATAGGCATAGTTAGCAAATGAAGAATTTTGACAGAGAATAAACAATGTATTTACCTTAATAGTGTTCAGAAGTGATTATATATATATATATAATCAGTTCATGATATCCAGTATTACAAATTTCCTTTTTCTGACGGGCACACGTCCAGATCGTCTGCTCTCAAAACTCTGCCATCTCTCTCCGCACATCCACCACTGCTGGCGGCTCACCTCCAACTGCGCAACGCTACCCGCTGTTCCCATCCAACTGCCCAACACTACAATAGCGAATATTCCAACAATGAGTCCAACCAACCACAGACTGCACACAGCACAGTCAGTGATTTCCATACAGAGCGCTACGTGGCGTTACCAACATAAAAACCTAAACAGCCTACGTACACTGCAAGCGTCATAATGCTCATAAGCACTCCAACAGACGAGCGGCACCCGGCTGTCGCCCAGTCAGGCGTCAAGAGATGTTGATAACATCTGGTGCTACACAAGACTGATGAAGATAAAATATGTAGATCGGATAACTAACGAGGTGGTACCGAACAGAATTGAGAAATAAAAAAAATTATCAGTTGAAAAGGTACGGGAAGTACACGAGTAAAAATTGTAGAGGGAGACCGAGGATTGAGCACAGTTAGCAGGTGCAAAGGTTGCACAGTAATGCTGAGATGAAGAGTCTTCAATGGGATTATCCAGTGTAGAGAGTCTTAGGACTGAAGAAGAGAACAACTTTGTGGTCAGTATTGCAGTGCCTGTGTCGTTAAGAAGAGCGATGCAGCGTTCCTTCGGGCATGCATGCATATATTTATCCGTCGATACCGTCAGTGACTTTCACTTAAAATTTCCTTCTCTGTACGGTAGTTACGTAATGTGTGTACGCCACGCAGGGTAGCCAAGCCGTCTGAGAGGTCTTGTCACAGTCCGTGTGGCTTTCCTCCCCCCCCCACCCCCCCCCCCCCCATCACCGTCGGAGGTTCCAGTTCTCCCCCGGGCATGAGTGTGTGTGTTGTCCACAGCGTAAGTTAGTTGAAGTTAGATTAAGTACTGTCTAGGCCTAGGGACCGATGACCTTAGCAGTTTGGTCCCATAAGACCCCACCACAAATTTAATGTGTTACGAGTGCAGGTTGTGACACATGAACCATCATGTATGGAAGTCTGCGTCTAGCAGTGAGTCGTCCACGGATAGCCAAAGTAGTTAAAGCGACCGCTCGGGTAAAGCACGAAATCCGGGTCCGAGCCGTAGCCCGACACAAAACTTTCAATGTCTTCATTACCATATACAGCTGATGGTTGTTAGCATTCGCAAGTGCAAATATATTTCTTCTACAACTTCCTATGGGTAGCAAAACGCCCTCTGGAAAGTCGTTGGCAACAGTAGCCGCAAAGTAGACCAGTATTATGCATTGACAATGCATTCACGTAACTTGGAGAGTTCCTAAAGAAACTAGAGACCTTTCCAAGTATCCAACATCTATGATATAATATGCAGACTGAAGCGACAAATTTGTACCAAGACTGGGATTCGAATTTGGGTCTCTTGCTGACTAGGCAGATGCGCTAACCACTAAGCCACCCTGGCACAGTGTCCTTACACAACTCCACATTCTGCACTATCGTGCCTCCCTCCTCAATCCAAATTCCCATTCATTCCTCAGCCCACTTGGCATTCCCCCTACACTTGGACATCATTGCAGTGGCTTTCCAACTCCAGTGGAATAACACATCATCGAATGAAATGGGAAATCCTGCCTTAAAGCCAGGCATAGAACTACGTGGCCAATGGCCTTGCTGCAGGATTAACACCGGTTGCCGTCAGGTCACCGAAGTTAAGCGCTGTCAGGCTGAGCTTCACTTGGATGGGTGACCATCTGGTCTGCCGAGCGCTGTTGGCAAGCGGGCTGCACTCAGCCCTTATGAGGCAAACTGAGGAGCTACTTGATTGAAAAGTAGCGGCTCCGGTCTCGGAAACTGACATACGGCTGGGAGAGCGGTGTGCTGACCACATGCCCCTCCATATCCGCATCCAGTGACGCCTGTGGGCTGAGGATGACACGGCGGCTGGTCGGTACCGTTGGGCCCTCATGGCCTGTTCGGGAGGAGAGTTTTTTTTATAGAACTTCGTAGTTCCAAATACCTTTTCAAATCTCAAAGATCTATGGTGTACATCTGCCGCCTGAACAGACGAATGAATGTTTTTACGAAGGCTGAGGTTCAAATCTAGGTATTCTACTCACTAGGTAGATGCACTAACCATCCCAGCACCCTGCACGAACTGCCCTAGCATGCTTCCTTCCACAGTCCAAATTGCCATTCACACATCACCCCACCTGGTATTCGTTCGATGCTGGTGAGCCTCTGCAATGTTGTTAGAGTGTAGGGGGAATATCCAGTGGGCTGAGATGTGAATGGGAATTTTGATTAAGGAGGAAGACATACTAGGGTACTCCGTATAGGTGTGCACAACCACTGTGCCAGGGAGATGTAGTGGTTAGCGCGTCTGGCTAGCTAGCAAGAGACCCATTCCGAATCCCAGGCTTGGTACAAATTTACATTTGTCGCTTCAGTCTGCATACATACATCACTGAAGAATTTCATTGACAACTTTGTATGGTGTCTGCGATTAACTGAAAGTAGCTTTTGTAGAGGTAAACATTAAAGTTACTCTAGAAATTTCCCTGATTAAAGATGTCTCTCCATTATTTTCGTGATCTTGGCTGTTGGCATAAACGTCACGCGTTTGGCTTCTTCTTTATCTGGTTTGTCATCCCTCCCGTTACCCGCCTTTAAAGCGCGTCTTATGTGTGTCTCATTCTAAGCATTTTTACGGGCCGTATCCTACGGATGCTGCAACACACTTGCTAACCTCATCCTGTCGCGTCCCAGATGGACCTGACTCTACGTACTAAGGTTGTTAGTATCGAGTTTCCTTGCGCTGGATAGTGGCAACTACGAGGAACGAGGATTAAGGTAAAATATCTTCTGCCTATAGACCGAGTGTACCAACATGCCGTCTGAACTTCTCTTGTGTCGTCTCGAATTCTCTTGATCAAAATCTCCAAGAAGGATAGGCTTCCGTCTCCATGCTGAACTTGCGCTGTCAAGTATGCCACTGAGATGATGTAGGAACTCCTGCAAGATATAAATATCAAACTGTGACTCGAGCTATAAATTTGTATCACTTGGTTGTTGTGAACTGGTAATGTAAAGTTATCACAAAACATTATCGGGATGACAGAGTAACCACTGCTCTGAAGTTCTAGGGGCAAACTTATCTTTTGTGATCTGAAAATAATTTGCCAAAGGAACAGAAAACCTTGTTGTGTCACAGGGCAGGAGAAATGGTTATCATCTAACTAATGAATGAGCTGAACACATTAAATGTATCTTTTGATACAGTTGATAGCCTCATGGTTACTCAGTAGTATCATCTCTAAAAGTTATCGTTTATTTAAATAAGCTGGTGAAAAGAACGAAATTTAAATAAAGATAGGAGATTCTGTTTAATCTTTAATTACATTAGGTAACAAGAAAACAAATGCTTTACATAGAACAATAATATTAATGTTACATGCTGCCCTGTACCCAGTACTACAAAGGACTTCTGCATACACTAGATATGCAAAAAAGATCAAAACCTTTTCAGTGAATGAAGTATTAACTCGTTAAACACATTCAAGGGTCGAGTACAGTACATAAACAGAACGTTATCTGCCTCACATTATCATAATCGCAAACACCATTCCGCTGTTCTTTTGACCTAAGTGTCAAAGAAATCTCAGTTCCAACAAGGCTCGTTAAGTACATTGTTGTAGAAAAATATTACCTCGTCTCCAGAGTAGACGCATCGAAAGAGCTGTATCTAATTCTGCTTATAATGTCATCAATACAAACCATTGCCTCTTTTGTACACAGTTCTTTCTCTTTGTCAGGAAAATACAACGAGTACACGTTCACTGGCACACCATACCACACACAGTAAGAGCACTTCACTCAAATGCAGTCTCAAACAGAGCAGAACTCAAGAACAGCACTTTCTTTAAAACTGACAAGCGATGTGGTGCATTTCAGCGTCCTCACTTCTCATTGGTCGAGGTTGCACTCGCCTCAAAGAACTTAGGCAGAGAAACTAGTGTAGCAAACGTCAAAGTGAACACACAGAAGTCGATCAGTGGGAGCCGATACGACAGTAAAGACTGACTGTGTGAAAGTTGACAATGTAACATCATGACAACTTTCAGCTTAATGCACCACATTGAAACTGACTGTCATAATACTTAATAGTTGCTTTGAGGATAAGGTGTTGTTGGAAGTTGTTTATGTCAATGGCAAATCAAATATTTATATTCGATTATTAGTACCCCAGAAAATGGACTTAGCTTTTAGAAGCGATATAACAGAAGCGAATTAAGACAACAACTACAAACACATTCATCGTTTCACCCACCATTTCAATCTTTTCGCGGATGTACAGGAAGAGGACATATACAGAAGGTCGGAAGCTAAGGTAAACATCCTGCTAAAACTGTTATCATTAGACGCTGCATTGTGGAAAGACATTAATTACACGTCCAGAGCATTAAACATACTGCTAAAACTGTTATCATTAGACGCTGCATTGTGGAAAGACATTAATTACACGTCCAGAGCATTAGCTATTGCACGGTCGATGTTCTTGTTACACTATCGCAAAGCCTTATTACATTTGTCACTCCCCATCCATTGCCTTTTTTTCTATACGAATTACGCAGATGAACAGCTGGACACTCACTTTTTTTTTCTTTTCACTAGCTGCTTATATTTTATGACCTACCGTCTAATTTCCTATGGTGGGTTGTATGTTGCCACTTAGCCGCTGTGACTGGGTCCGGGGTCCGGAGTGACTGAAAGTAACACCACACCACACCACAGCTGGACAAAGAAATCATTCACTGATACAAACAGGGGCTCAAGCCCTGCAATTATATCGCAGGTGAAACAGTTTTTGTGGACTTATGCTGTGAGCTGAAGTGCGATTCTGTGTCTGACGTTCGTTGAGCTTAGTGTAATGCCCAGTAAGGCCGTTTACCCGGTCCTTCTTATGCGTTGTGCCTACAGCAGGCTTAGTTTGAGGTCGATGCCCTGCATCTTGCAGACATTCCCGCTGGCTATTTATACTCCTAGAGTGGGGAATGAAGAGCTGCCAGTTTCACGCCCGCCTCAGAGCTGAGGACAACGTCTTCAAACTTGCTGTTTCCAGCACAGAAGTTCACGCAGATTGGTTCTGTAGTGCGCTGCAAAATGGAGCAGGCAGTGATGCGAAAGAAAATCTATTGAGTGTTTAACTATTATTTTTCTGTAATAATATCGAGTACAATAAAATAAAATGGAGAAGTACGATAAAACACGACATTCGCATTTGAACGTTAGACACTGGTATGTACAAGCAAAACTCTTCTTCTTATTCTCTGAAACGGTGATTTGGGCTCTGAAAGTAAAATATTTATTGTTCGTAATCGAAACTTCCGCTATAGTTGCACATTTTTTTTTTTTTTTACTGTAGTCTTACAGAACCCGGTTTTGCGATCTCGGGCTCATCTTCAGGTGGAACAGAAATCAGTACAAAGTGTACATGTCCAAGTTACGCTAAAGCCAGCACATTTGCCGTGCATGGCTCGTCAGAGAGAGCATGGGAAAGTGACCGCCCGTTCACAATTGTGTAAGGCTAGCTTGCAGCTGAGCACAATTGACGTTTATCGGTTCTATCGAAGAACGAAATAAGGAACTAAGTGAAACAAAATTTCAGAACAGGAAATAAAGACCAAGGTATACATGGCCAACGGAACAGAATGCCCACCTAGGCATCGCATTACTCGATGGTCAGTTAAAAGATGTCACAGAGAAAGTGGTCCTAGACTTTCTTTGATTTACCTGAGAGTTTCCACAAATATCATTGGTAGTCTACTTCTTGTAATCCTTCCGTAATATGTATGTATTAACTTTGGAGACATTCATTCGAGTACGAAAAATGTGGAATGGATATCCCTTGGATCACTGCATCATTGCCAAACTAATGTGAGCAAAGCACGGTTTAAAATGGTTCAAATGGCTCTGAGCACTATGGCACTTAACATCTGTGGTCATCAGTCCCCTAGAACTTAGAACTACTTAAACCTAACTAACCTAAGGACATCACACACATCCATGCCCGAGGCAGGATTCGAACCTGCGACCGTAGCAGTCGCGCGGTTCCGGACGGAGCGCATTAACCGCGAGACCACCGCGGCCGGCAGCAAAGCACGGGATTAATTATTAAATTTCACTTCTATATAAGTGAGACAGGCTTGTACACTATCCCCGATGTTATTCAATCTGTATATTGAGGGAGTAGTAAAGGAAACAAAAGAAAAATTCGGTGTAGGTATTAAAATCCATGGAGAAGAAATAAAAACTTTGAGGTTCGCCGATGACATTGTAATTCTGTCAGAGACAGGAAAGGACTTGGTAGAGCAGCTGAATGGAATGGACAGTGTCTTGAAAGGAGGATATAAGATGAATATCAACAAAAGCAAAACGAGGATAATGGAATGTAGTCGAATTAAGTCGAGTGATGCTGAGGGAATTAGATTAGGAAATGAGACACTTAAAGTAGTAAATGAGTTTTGCTATTTGGGAAGCAAAATAAATGATGATGGTCGAAGTAGAGAGGATATAAAATGTAGACTGGCAATGGCAAGGAAAGCGTTTCTGAAGAAGAGAAATTTGTTAACATCGAGTATAGATTTAAGTGTCAGGGAGTCTTTTCTGGAAGTATTTGTATGCAGTGTAGCCATGTATGGAAGTGAAACATGGACGATAAGTAGTCTGGACAAAAAGAGAATAGAAGCATTCGAAATGTCCTGCTACAGAAGAATGCTGAAGATTAGATGGGTATATCACATAACTAATGAGGAGGTATTGAACAGAATTGGGGAGAAGAGGAGTTTGCGGCACAACTTGACTAGAAGAAGGGATCGATTGGCAGGACATGTTCTGAGACATCAAGGGATCACCAATTTAGTATTGGAGGGCACCGTGGAGGGTAAAAATCGTAGAGGGAGACCAAGAGATGAATACAATAAGCAGATTCAGGAGGATGTAGGTTGCAGTAGGTACTGGGAGATGAAGAAGCTCGTACAGGATAGAGTAGCATAGAGAGCTGCATGAAACCAGTCTCTGGACTGAAGACCACAACAACAACATCAAGCACCAAAGGCAATACTGAAGTTGAAGCATAGTTGATCTTCCAGTTGCCTGGGATTGTACAAAGGCCGCAAATTAATGTAATATCGTTTAAAGTAACCCACATAAGCATCTGTATTATAGAAAAAAACGGTTTATTAATATTTCTACC
The DNA here is from genome assembly GCF_021461395.2 of Schistocerca americana. Lineage (NCBI taxonomy): Eukaryota > Metazoa > Arthropoda > Insecta > Orthoptera > Acrididae > Schistocerca > Schistocerca americana. Next base: position 176,457,919 of record NC_060124.1, on the reverse strand, counting down.
CTTATTACAATTACGCATATTAGTCTAAGATCAAGGATGAACTAGCTTCTTGGCATTCACCGAACAATACTGATGTAGAGTGTCATTACCGCCGCCCCTTGAGCTCATACTTTTGATATTAAGGACGCCAGGGCCAGTTTCCTGTAGAAAAAAATGGGCAGGGGGGGGGGAGGACTTGGCCCCGTGCATTCAGGAGGTGATGCGTCGGGCTTTCTGCGGTTCTTTTCAATGAGTTGTGGTTGAGGCGTTCTCGGCTGTGTCAAGGGCTTGTGACTTTCTGTAACGGGGCTTGATGTTTCCCAGAACCTCTGGAAAAGTCCTGGCGGGGAGGTGAACCTACCAGAGAAGCACGAGTGCCAGCATCGGCAACAGCCAAATGGAAGCTCCTACTTTCTGCCCCAGCCTGATTGAGACAAAGGCTAGGATGTTTAAGTAATTTATGGTAGTAGTTTTGGCGTAGTGAAATGGAGATGTGGATGGGCAGACCTTTGAGTGCAGGAACGGAGTCTTGGCCCCTGAAGAACAATATTGCGATACTGATCGGTGTGTAAAGTGGAGAGTGGTGACTCTCATTGTTCAGCAGGATTGTTCTACCTTGGGAAAACTCTGAAATAAACCTATTAGTGTACCTTAATAGGGGATGGATCCACCCTTCGCCTTTATGACGGCTTGAGCTCTGCTAGAAACACATTCAGTTATGTGAACGTCTGTGAAGGAATGGGAGCATATTCTTCCTCAAGAGTCGAAACCAGAGAAAGTAGTGATGTCTGAGAGAATTTCCAGAAATCTAGCATTGTGTTTAGGCTGGGTCTCTATGCAGGCTAGCCCGTTTGAGGAATGTCACTGTCCACAAACCATTGCGTCATAGATGCTCTTTTATGACAGGATGAATTGTCATGCTGATACATTCATAGTTTCTGTACCATTTCTCTATTGTACGCTGTACATAACGATTTAAAACCTGTTCATGCTGTTACCAGACATCCTCCTCTAGCATTACTTTTCCTCAACAGTAGTTGTGGATACCAGTTTATTTTTCGAATTTTGGACAGGTCAGTATTATCTCGGCAACGGCCTTGCCGCATTGGATACACCAGTTCCCGTCAGATCACCGAAGCTAAGCGCCGTCGGGCGTGGTCGGCACTTGGCTGGGTGACCATCCAGGCCGCCATGCGCTGTTGCCATTTTTCGGGGTGCACTCAGCCTCGTGATGTCAATTGAGGAGCTACTCGACCGAATTGTAGCGGCTTCGGTCAAGAGTACCATCATAACGACCGGGAGAGTGGTGTGCTGATCCCACGCCCCTCCTATCCGCATCCTCCACTGAGGATGACACGGCGGTCGAACGGTCCCGGTAGGCCACTCGTGGCCTGACGTCGGAGTGCAGTATTATCTCAGTTGCTTTTTTGAAAACTTGTATATAATTTTATACACAGTATGTTATATTTCGAGGTAAAATTTATACTATATAAAATGTTTTAGTCTCGATGTTATAATCGATAAGTACTAGTTCTTAATGTACGATTGAATTTATTTTTCTTAGAAACGTTTGAAATTAGGAATTACTGTCACACTTATAATAATTTCTATTATTAATTACCCAATCTAATACTGTTTACTATGTTTATTTCTGGATTTATTTATGAAATAATAATGCAGATTAATGATGTATCGAAAGCTACTATGAATTCGTTTGTTAAGGAAAATTGTAAACCCTTTGGTATACTGTTATTTCCGCAGAGTGTGAGAGTTGTAAACGTGTCGCTGATGTGATAGGGTGTATTTTTGTATTTTGTGCTGACAATGTAATTTCGGCTTTGTTAATGTGAAAATCAAAAGACTGTACGATATACTAAAATGTGAGAAAACAGATTTACGTAAAAACAAAAACTGTGCAATAACAATTTTCAAATTTGTCTAGATAAATCCATCCGTGAGTACCTAAAATATGATATTTTCAGCTTCAAGAATCAGACCCCTAGACAAGACGTAATGGAGCCAACTCTTAATTACGAGCTATGTAAACCAGAAAGTCTATTGTAGTCTCCACTCCTTTCAAGTCTTCATAAAAGACTAATGTGGACAATAGATGGAATTAAGAATGAGCGCTGATTTAAGGTCAGTAAGGAGACTACACCCTAATCACGAAAAACAACTTCATACCGTAACATCACTTCCTCCGAACCACTATAGGAACTACACCTGTTGGCAGGCAATGCTCTCCATGCATTCCCAAACCCAAACTCCTTACACCCAGGTAAATTCATCTTCCAGCCGTCCACTGTCCACTGGCATCGCTTTTTACACAGCCTCCAGCGTCGCTTAATATTGCCTGCAGAAATGTGTGGCTTACGAGGAGCTGCTCCTTGTGACGCATTCTTCTTAACTCCCTGTGCACAGCCATTGTGCTACCAGGGCTGCTGGTAGCGTTTTAAATCACACGGGTGACTTATTGCACTGATTTCACGTGATTTTTTACAACACCCCACAATGCTCGATGCTTTACTTCTGTCAATACATGAGGTCCGCCTGCACTTGATTTTGCTGTGGCTATTCCTCCGCGCCGGCCAGTGTGGCTGAGCGGTTCTAGGCGCTTCAGTCTGGGACCGCGTGACCGCAAAGGTCGCAGGTTCGAATCCTGCCTCGGGCATGGGTGTGTGTGATGTCCTTAGGTTAGTTAGGTTTAAGTAGTTCTAAGTTCTAGGGGACTGATGACCTTAGAAGTTAAGTCCCATAGTGCTCAGAGCCATTTGAACCATTTTTGTTCCTCCGCGTTTCCACTTCACAATCACTTAACCAACAGTTGACGTGGGCGGGCTTTGAAGAGCTGAAACGTCCCTGATGGGTTTGTTTCTCAGGTGACACCCAATAAATAGACCACTTCTTAAGTCTCTGATCGACCCATTCCGTCGTTATTACACTGGACTCGCATTCGGGAGGACGACGGTTCAATTCCGTCTCCGGCCATCCAGATTTAGGTTTTCCGTGATTTCCCTATATCGCTTCAGGCAAATGCCAGGATGGTTCCTTTGAAAGGGCACGGCCGATTTCCTTCCCCATCCTTCCCTCACCCGAGCTTGCGCTCCGTCTCTAATGACCTCGTTGTCGACGGAACGTTAAACATTAATCTCCTCCTCCTCCGTCGTTAATATTTCTCTGCTGGCAAAACAGTACTCCCCGCCTCCTTTTAGACTGGCGACCGCATCTGTTGACATCTTTTTCCAAAGTTGTTTCACAGAGGAAGATTGCACTGTAGTTCCTTCTCTAGATTGTCGCACAGATGACAAAATGGTAGATATCGAAATAGACGACAGAGGAATAGAGAAACAAGTAAAATCGCTCAATAGAGGAAAGGCCTCTGGACCTGATGGGATACCAGTTCAATTTTACACAGAGTACGTGAAGGAACTTGCCCCCCTTCTTGCAGCGGTGTACCGTAGGTCTCTAGAAGAGCGTAGCGTTCCAAAGGATTGGAAAAGGGCACAGGTCATCCCCGTTTTTAAGAAGGGACGTCGAGCAGATGTGCAGAACTGTAGACCTATATCTCTAACGTCGATCAGTTGTAGAATTTTGGAACACGTATTGTGTTCGAGTATAATGACTTTTCTGGAGACTAGATACTCTGTAGGAATCAGCATGGGTTTCGAAAAGGACGGTCATGTGAAACCCAGCTCGCGCTATTCGTCCACGAGACTCAGAGGGCCATAGACACGGGTTCACAGGTAGATGCCGTGTTTCTTGACTTCCGCAAGGCGTTCGATACAGTTACCCACAGTCGCTTAATGAACAAAGTAAGAGCATATGGACTACCAGACCAATTGTGTGATTGGATTGAGGAGTTCCTAGATAACAGGACGCAGCATGTCATTCTCAATGGAGAGAAGTCTTCCGAAGTAAGAGTGATTTCATGTGTGCCACAGGGGAGTGTCATAGGACCGTTGCTATTCACAATATACATAAATGACCTTGTGGATGACATCGGAAGTTCACTGAGGCTTTTTGCAGATGATGCTGTGGTGTATCGAGAGGTTGTAACAATGAAAAATTGTACTGAAATGCAGGAGGATCTGCAGCGAATTGACGCATGGTGCAGGGAATGGCAATTGAATCTCAATGTAGACAAGTGTAATGTGCTGCGAATACACAGAAAGATAGATCCTTTATCATTTAGCTACAAAATAGCAGGTCAGCAACTGGAAGCAGTTAATACCATAAATTATCTGGGAGTACGCATTAGGAGTGATTTAAAATGGAATGATCATATAATGTTGATCGTCGGTAAAGCAGATGCCAGACTGAGATTCATTGGAAGAATCCTAAGGAAATGCAATCCGAAATCAAAGGAAGTAGGTTACAGTACGCTTGTTCGCCCACTGCTTGAATACTGCTCAGCAGTGTGGGATCCGTACCAGATAGGGTTGATAGAAGAGATAGAGAAGATCCAACGGAGAGCAGCGCGCTTCGTTACAGGATCATTTAGTAATCGCGAAAGTGTTACGGAGATGATAGATAAACTCCAGTGGAAGACTCTGCAGGAGAGACGCTCAGTAGCTCGGTACGGGCTTTTGTCAAAGTTTCGAGAACATACCTACACCGAAGAGTCAAGCAGTATATTGCTCCCTCCTACGTATATCTCGCGAAGAGACCATGAGGATAAAATAAGAGAGATTAGAGCCCACACAGAGGCATACCGACAATCCTTCTTTCCACGAACAATACGAGACTGGAATAGAAGGGAGAACCGATAGAGGTACCCAAGGTACCCTCCGCCACACACCGTCAGGTGGCTTGCGGAGTATGGATGTAGATGTAGATGTAGTGGTCAGTTCCGCATTGCGTGTGTAAGTAGCCTGTTTATGTGTCTGTACGTTCGCAGCGCGACAGACTGCATTAATAACTCTCACAGCCCTATGCGCCCTCTGTAATTGACTGTTGCTGGTCGGACTCACAGTTGGAGGTGAACAGCCAGCAGTGATGGAAATTGGGAGTGAGTAGCTAACTGTGATGGAGGTTAGAGGTATGACGTGCTAGCGCGAGCGTATGATCGGGACGTGTCCTTCATAGAAATGTAACTTGTCGATGATTATATAATTTTTGGAACTGGATATCATGGACGATATATAATTTGTGAAGTGGTTGTCACATTATTAAGTTAAATACATTCTTTGCTGTGCAACAAAATCTTTCCTTTAATAATCACTTGCCTATTAGTAGTGAGAGCCTTCAGTAGTTAGAATCTTTTATTTAGCTGACTGTACTGGCGCTTGCTGTATTGCAGTAGTTCGTGTAATGAAGATTTTTGTGAGGTAAGTGACTTATGAAATGTATAGGCTATTGTTAGGATTTCTACTAATTCAGGGCTATTCTTTTGTATTAATTATTTGAAGTCAGGTTATCATTTTCGAGCAGTCAGGTAGCGTTTAGCTAGGATATTGTGGGTCGGTGTTGAGATAATAAAGAATAGCAGAGAGTATCGTCAATTTGACTCAGCAGTATAAGCAGAAAAACTGAATACTGCCGTGCAGCTCGGACCTGGGACCTGGGCTGGATGATGATGTTTGGTTTGTGGGGCGCTTCATTGTGCGATCTTCAGTGCTCGTACAAAGTCCGAGATTTTACATAGTCTATTCTAGCCACTGTCACGAATGATCATGATGGTGCTTAAAATGATGAGGACAACACAAACACCCAGTTCCCTGGCAGAGAAAATACCCAACCCGGCCAGGAATCGAACCTGGGACACCGTGATCCAGAGGCAGCAACGCTAACCACTAGACCATGATCTGTGGAGACCCGGGATGGACGGCTGCCGCTCTTGTAGGTTAGCGCTGCATCGTGTCCCTGGTAGAGATGGGCAAAACTGTTCTTTTCAGAGATCAGATCAGAACTGTTCACTCCCTGAAATGAACTAGGTCTTTTTCATGACTCACCACTCATTCAGAATAGAAAATAAATGGAAGGCACATTGCCCTTTAAACTTGGTTTATTCCAGTACTATACCTGTATTTTGATCTTATTTGATCCTATTTGGAAGTAACACAGATAATGGTTAAGAATTTTGTATTGTTTATTGAAATTTCCACGATATGACAAAGTTTTTGATTATCGATTTATTTTGCACTGTCGTGGTTTTTTGGATGATCGGAAAATGTTGCAACTTGAGATTTACATTAACAATGTATTTGGCTATAATGTATTAAAATTTCATTAACCTCGTACAAATACATCCCAAGCCATATATTTTTAAAGTGAACGTTTCCTTCCGAAGATGCCCAAAATCGCAAAATCCGTACTACAATTAGAAAAAAATATAAATTTGACTGTAAGACCAAAGTGCTGCATATAGCCTTACGCAGAATAAAACAAGGAAAATATTGGAGTATCACATTTTGAGATACATTTATTGGTTCGCTCGTAATTAAAGTGTAAATTCGAGTGTCCATAATAAAAAATCCTATAGTAAGAGGAGTCGTCAGGAACGTAATCTGATCAGTTTAAACAAATAAAAATAAAATAAAAACAAATGATGTATACATAACATAATTATGTAATGTACATATCGGTATTAGTACAAAGAACAATATCCAGTATAGACGAACTCCTATGCAGAGGCGCTGAGTCAAGCTGGTCGAGCCGCGAGCTGTATTGCTGCGTGAGCTAAGACCGCAGAGACCAGAGTGACACCTGAGTTGCTTTGCTCAACGCTCTGGCTTGAGTCGAGAACGGTGGGGTGAGCGTTGAGCGGGCGAGTTCCGAGGGTGGGGGGAGCAGTGAACGACCACCACTCACCCGCTCGGAGACAAATCGTCTGTTCTCTTGCGAGCAGGTTGTTGCAGGTAGTTCTTATGTTCTCCGCTAGGCGGCTCTCTGTCCTGTTGCTCGCATCAACTGCCCAGAGGGCAGGACGTGCGACTGAAACGATCGCCGACGGAGTTCAGGTGCGCCAGACACTGCACGAGGCAGAGGAAGCACAGAGACGGCACGGCATATGTGAAACACAAAATCCAATGGGGCACTGCACAATGCAGGCAGCCAAGGCAGAAGCAGGGCAGAGGCCTGCGCCGGCTGTGTTGTGTGGCGTGTAGTGTGCTCTGACCAGCAGAGGCCCCGCTGACCTGCTCCGACTCTCTCTCCCTCTCTCTCTCTCTGCTGTGTGAAACGTTTGGAGCTACCGTTCTTGTTTTCTGAATCACTGATTGTTCACTCCTTTGAAAGATTCAACTCTATGAATCAGTTCAGGAGCGGATCCCCCATCTCTAGTCCCTGGCAGGAAGAGTCCCTACACCTACATCTACATCTACGTGGTTACTCTGCTATTCACAATAAAGTGTCTGGCAGAGGGTTCAATGAACCACCTTCAAGCTATCTCTCTACCGTTCCACTCTCGAACGGCACGAGGGAAAAACGAGGGCATAAATTTTCCTGTGCGGGCCCTGATTTCTCTTATTTTATCGTGATGATCATTTCTCCCTATGTAGGTGGGTGCCAACAGAATGTTTTCGCAGTCGGAGGAGAAAACTGGTGATTGAAATTTCATGAGAAGATCCCGTCGCAACGAAAAACGCATTTCATTTCATGATTGCCACTCCAATTGACGTATCATGTCTGTGGCACTATCTCCCCTATTTCGCGATGATACAAAAAGAGCTGCCCTTCTTTGTACTTTTTCGATGTCATCCGTCAGTCCCACCTGATGTGGATCCAACATTGGTTTGCTCTACCCACAATACTGTCTATGTGATCGTTCCAATTTAGGTTATTTGCAATTGTAATCCCTAAGTATTTAGTTGAATTTACAGCCTTCAGATTTGTGTGATTTATCGCGTAATCGATTAGTATTCACGTGAATAACTTCACACTTTTCCGTAGTCAGGGTCAACTGCCACTTTTCGCACCTTACAAATATCTTATCTAAATCATTTTGCAGGTAGTTTTGATCGTCTGACGACTTTTCAAGACGGTTAATGACAGCATCATCTGCAAACAATCTAAGGCGGCTACTCGGATTGTCTCCTACGTCATTAATATAGATCCTATAGCAGGGTGCGGAGTCTTTACTGACTGGAGGTTTGTTTCACAAACAACGACGAGTTGGGGAAGTCTAAAATGGCTCTGAGCACTATGGGACTTAACATCCGTGGTTATCAGTCCCCTAGAACTTAGAACTACTTAAACCTAACTAACCTAAGGACATCACACACATCCATGCCCGAGGCAGGATTCGAACCTGCGACCGTAGCAGTCGCGCGGTTCCGTACTGAGCGCCTAGAACCGCTAGACTACCGCGGCCGGCGGGGAAGTCTAACGGAAGACGATAAATTCCGTTTCTTCCCATGTGTAGTTAAAGTGTCGTGTTTTTGCCTGACATTTTTTAAAAATTTTTTGACTTGAAATAGTTTTCCTCTTGTGTTTATGGAGTGGGATTTGACAGAGTTGTTGTGTTTGCGGTGTTCGTTCTCCAGCCTATACATCTGAGAATCCTCTGACTGTAATTGAATTGCTGCGTGGCATTTACTAACGGTATAGGAGAAAAACTGTCGGTTTTAGCTCTGTCTCGTGGGTCAAAGCGTGTCTGACGACCTTTATTTAATTGTGCAGTCGTGCTAAGGATTAATCTGACTGTGGACGTTTCCGAGTAAACACGCGGTGTTTATACGTCGTGTAATTAGTCTCGCACGCAGCATAGCGCTAAATAAGAGTGTGTGGATTCTGACGGAAGCCAGTGCTAGTACTGCACTCTGAGGCAGAAGTGGAGAGGACGTTTCAGTGACTGCGAATCTTCCGTTTGTTCTGTGCAAAGATTACACAGTAAAATTGATTAGGAGATAGCAGAAACATGAAGTAAAAATTGCGGTGAGTGTCAAGAAACGATACTCAGTACAACAGAAAAATAGTAGTTCCAGATAATACTCTGAAAAATTGACGCTAACGTATCTTTCTTTTTTATTACAATTTCTTAAAAATCCACAAATTTTGTGTCTTTTGAGAACATATTCCTACGATTTTATCGTAATTGCTTGTAATGTCGTTTCTAGCGTTCAGTGTTCGTTATACACTCACTCACTCTCGTAGAAAAATGACTTGGTATTCCTGTAGCAATCCTATTCAAAGTTGGACGTCTATGATTCTGCTGTGTGCATACAGAAACTCTTGAGTGTGAGATATTATTATCGCGAGTAGTAGTGAGCGAGCAGTTGTCGCGAGGAGTCGAAAGTAGTCGAACGCAGGCCTGGCGTGATCGTGATAGAAGCGCCGGATGAGGCTTTTGTATTAACTGAGGATTTTTTGGTAATTTGTCGTTTTGCTGCACACAGTTGTCGTGGGAGTGTAGGGAAGCGGCCTACTCACGCCTTATAAAATTCACATCAGTCTTTCCATTGTGTGCCAGCCAGTCCGCTGTAACTAGCTCTGACGTCATAAATGTTGCACAATACTTTAAAATGAAGTAAATAACCTGTAACGTTTCTAGCATGTCAGGAGTAATACAAAATCAATATGTGTTGGATATCAGTTCAATAACTTTAACCATTTTCGAAATTTGGATGTTATTCTGTAAAAATCATTGGCGCAACAGAAAAGAACTAGAAACTTAAAAATTTATATTTAGATTCCTTTTGCATAATAATTTAGTAGAAACAGTATTCTGGATCTCACAAATTAAAATTTTAGTTGAAATTCATGCTTTTCTGGTTTTTGTCTTAGAAATTAAGGAAGCAAGATAGATTAAGTAGGCGAATAAATAAAGTTAGGATGTTTAAATTTAAGTAGAAGGGAGATCCGCTATAATCATAAAAATGTGAGAAGTTTCAACAGAATAACTATAAAACTATAGCTATAGCGTATCTCCAAAGAGCAAGTTCAGAGCTCGTCTACTGAGTGTAGTGCAATTAAATTAATTCTCTCGCCCAAAATATTTGACTTAGCCACGTCAGACTTTTAATATGATTACTTACCTGTGTGCTGATTGCACAATTAAATTGAAAGCTTCATCGGCCATCAGCAAAGGAAGCAATGATTTATTCGATAATTGAAAGTGGTGCATTACTAGCCCAGCGGCTAGTCGGGAGAGCAGATTTGATCAGGCGTTCCCTTAGCCGTCCGCACCGCGGCTTTATATGTAAGAACGCTGCGCGAGAAGGAAGAAGGCCCCAGTTCTCTCCAGACGCTGTTCCGGGAGTCGCGTTGCGTCGGTATCGTTGATATAAACAGCCTCGGATGCAGTAATAAGTTACTCCGGATACACGTAACCATGAAATCGTTTTCGAGTGAAGTGTTAATTTTGGGATGACGTTAATGATCTATCTTTAGTTTGAGTATGTCGTATTTTCACGTGCCGCCGCAGGACAGACATTCTACCATTATTAGCGTGACGTTTGATGAACATTATAATCAAATTATGGCGAGCATTCACTTAAACATTTAATTTGAACAGTTATAGTTGCATCAGCGCATTAGACTCTGAACTGCTCTGGTAGTTGGATTGTGTGGATTCTTTTTGGTCTGTGACTTTCAGAATATAGTGAACGTTTTAGAGAGAATGGTTTTTGATTATGAATCCCAGACAATCTCCTAATTCCTCAGATCTATAAGCTGTAGCAATAAATGTATTTCTCAGATGAAGTGGGCACTAGGAATTCTAATTACAGGCTTCACGTTTTGCTAATCACTTTCTGGTTGCCAATATTGTAGTTAGAGAGCCAGTGTTGAGAACGGCAAGCAACAGCATTAAATAAATAATAGGCACATTAACAATTATTCCACCCGCCGCCCCACAGGAGGATTTTGTCAGATTTGTGTATGGATATACTCAGACCAACATTTGTATCTTTGTTGTGGCCGAAAACATGTACTGAGTATAGACATCGTGGAATAATTAAAAATCTGTGTAAAGTCTGTTAGCATTTAAATCATCAATTTTCTGAATATAGTAATATTTTTCCAAAGAAAAACCGTGAAGGAAACAAAATACTATCTATGTCGACAATCATATTCAGGCACAGAAGAATCCACAGCAAATTTCGAAGGATATTTATACGTAATGGTATTCAGTGACGAGTAACGAACAGGGGAGAGTGTGGTGCCTACAAGATAGTGTACCTAGGAATACACGATCTTTTCTGGTCTGTGCTACTGTCTAGTGACTGATTTTGGAATCACATGAAGGAATGCTTAATAGAGAGCGCCACAGGCAGTTTCCACCATTTCTTTCAGTTTTTGTTGTTGTTAGCGATGAGGTTGTGTTTTGTGCAGCGTTTGTAAATACTTGCAGCTCTACATATTTAAGTGCTGTATTATATAAAAAAGCCATTTGTAATCATATTATTAATTCTTCTGTTACAGAATTTAATGGCTAGTAAAATTATATATATTTATAAAAATAGTTCTTCAACATGTGGATGGTTTAACTACACTTCGTCGGTCGTACGCCATTTTGTACTTAAGAAATAAGAACATCTTTTACCATGTAAAATGTGATATTTGTAAATTAACTGAGTTTCGTTAATGTGCTGACAATTTTTCCTTTCTTGAAAATGAAAATTTGTATTAGTCTCCAGTAGCGTCAATTTCGAAATGTGTTTGACTTGCAACTAGTTTTTGATAACAGGCCTACTTCTGCTTAATTTTATTTTATTTATTGATTCTAGCTGGGCAGGGGAGTAATAATGCAACACACAGACTATCAAATACAGTACTGAGAAGGTTTTTTTCAATTGCAACCCTTTCAAATTTCAATGGAATATTTTTGCTAGCTACATGGTCATGTTGTACCTCGGAACATGTTTTCAGATTTGGAAAAATATTATTTTTTAGGGTAATTTTTGTAGTTTCAGAAAATGACTGCGGCACGTAGGATGAATGCCTTTGTTCAAAAATCGAATAAGAAAATACATTAAACTTCTATTATAGGACTGGATACACGAGTTTTGTAACGGGTGTGTCTCTTCAGAATACCGACTACATACGCTACAAAATTTACTCTTTATTTTTACAGTCCTACTTCACAGCATTAACTTCTGTTTTTTATAAATACATTTACAGCCATGCAGATATTCATCCCTTTCGTTACAATGATTCATCAGGTACAGCGTCCCATACCCTTCGTCAACGTTCACAGCCTTAGCTATCGTTCCGTCACTCAATGACTCTTGAGAGTTCCATTTTATCAGATTATTGGGTGTGGTAGTAATGAAAAAATAATTGAAAAAGCTTTCATCTCCACTCAGCAATAAGAACACTTTTGGTATTAAAACACAGACCAGAAAGTACATGGGTTTATTCCCCCTAGACGACACTACATCTACATCTACAAGGATACTCTGCAAATCACATTTAAGTGCTTGACGGAGAGTTCATCGAACCACCTTCATAATAATTATCTACTATTCAAATCTCGAAGAGCGCGCAGAAAAAACGAACACCTGTATCTTTCCGTCCGAGCTCTCATTTCCCTTATTTTATTATGATGATCTTTTCTCCCTATGTATGTCGGCATCAACAGTATATTTTCGAGTTCACAGGAGAATGTTGGTGATTGAAATTTCGCGAGAAGATTCCGCCGCAACGAAAAACGCCTTTGTTTTAGTGGCGTCCACCCTAAATGTGTGTCCGTGACACTCCCTCCCCTATTTGGGGATAATACAGAAGGTGTTGCTCTTTTTTGAACTTTCTCGATGTACTCCATTAATCCTATCTGGTAAGGATCACATGCGGCAGTACTCCAAAAGAGACGGACAAGCTTGGTGTAAGCAGTCTCTTTAGTAGAGCTGCTCTGTCGATAAAACGCAGTCTGTGGTTTGCCTTCCCCACAACATTTTCTGTGTGTGCTTTCCAATTTAAATTGTTCGTAACTGTAATTTCTAGGTATTACTGTCTTTAGATTTGACTGATTTATCGTGTAACAGAAGTTTAACGGAATTCCCTTAGCAGTTATATGGATGACCTAACAGTTTTCATTATTTAGAGTCAATTGCCAATTTACGCATCGTTCAAATATCTTTTCTAAATCGTTTTCCAACTTGTTTTGATCTTATGATGAATTTACTAGACAGTAAACGACAGCATCATCTGCAAACAACGTAATACGGCTGCTCAGATTGTCACCTAAATCGTTTATGTAGGTAAGGAACAGCAGGGGATATACAACAAAAACTTTGGGAACGCCACAAATTAATTCTGTTTTACGCGATGACTTTCCGTCAATTACTACGAACAGTGAGTAGGAGACCAAAAGGGTTGAAAAATAATCTAGATGGATGGAGAACATGGCTTTACTGAAATGATTTCATCGAAACAAAGATATTTATTTGTAGAGCTAGTATTGGAATGTGGCACGTCACCCAAATTTTGTTACTCTTCATTTTATTCTCCCAGGCGTAAAGAAAAATGACGACTCACTTTCCTGTAAATAAAATGAAACAGAAAAATGAAGAACGCCGAAGTTACAGGTGGCAGACATTTTGCAGAAATGGCATTAATGACGAAATGTGCTGCTGTGTTCTGAAATGACAGTGATGGAAATGTTTGCTTGTGCCTTCGAGAAATTTCCAGTTTCCATCAGAGTGGCTGTGAAACTAATATCACTGAAGTGGCATAATCTCAGCGTTGTTCCTCCACCAAGACGTTAATCTGCCATTGACGTCACTGCAACCTCCGAGGTCACTGTGCTGAATCACACGCGTAGGGGCATAAACTTAGTTCGCGGGCGTCTCTGATGACGAGCATTGTCTGCCATAAACGCAATTACGGGGAGTTCTCGCAGCATTCACGTCTTATTAACCGGAACATTAAGTCCCTACTGCTGCAGCGACGACGAGCAGCCGCTCCGGAAACTAATACCAAACATCCAAACTCTGAGAGCTGGAGAAAAGCATTTCTGCGTAAATGAGTCGAAATATTCGCGTCGTTTCCGAGACTGCTATAGTTCTAGCAGGGCGACGTCTAGATAAAGTTCTCAGACGCTGTACTGCAAGTAATTTCTTCTCTCATTCTTAAAGCTATTTCCTCTTTAAAATACGCGACTTAGTTCATTACCTTCTTTCTTCCCTCTCTGCTTTACTATTCCATAATTTCGATGTTATGGGAAACTTCATTTGTCATAAATATTAATTTTCTCACGCACCATTCAATTGAAAAATAGCTCTTTAGGGGCGTGCTTGGATTATTTAAGCTTACTCATAATATTTCATAATACAAGGTCCTTCCGTAAGAGCGTGCAGAAATTCAATAAGACATAGAGGATGCTCCACTGAACAATTTCAGGTAGGGAACCTGCAGTCGGAGGAACCAGCTTGAGGAGATAATAGGAATAAAATCAAATTACTCTGTACTTTTTTAATTTACATTAGTTACAGTTGACAGCAATTACCATCACTGACACAATGAAAGTACCAGTTGTACTGTGTCTTACAAAATGTGCTGAAACTGACGGCCATCAAGCTTCTGACGCACTCTGACAAATATTCCTGGTTACAATACTGACAACTGATTTTTAAAAAATGTTCAAATGTGTGTGAAATCTTATGGGACTTAACTGCTAAGGTCATCAGTCCCTAAGCATACATACTACTTAACCTAAATTATCCAGAGGACGAACACACACACACCCATGCCCGAGGGAGGACTCGAACCTTCACCGGAACCAGCCGCACAGTCCATGACTGCAGCACCTCAGACCGCTCTGCTAATCCCGCGCGGCCAACTAATTCCATCTCCGTATCCACTGGGGTCTCATACACAAGTGACTTTGGATATCTCCATAGGAAATAATCAAGGGGATTCAGGTCAGGTGGCCTAGCAGGCCATGAAATAGGACCTCCCCTTCAATCCAGCGACCAGGAAATACAGCACTGAAAATGGTTCAAATGGCTCTGAGCACTATGGCACTTAATATCTTAGATCATCAGTCCCCTAGAACTAAGAACTACGTAAACCTAACTAACCTAAGGACATGACACACATCCATGCCCGAGGCAGGATTCGAACCTGCGATCGTAGCGGTCGCGCGGTTCCAAACTGAAGCGCCTAGAACCGCTCGCCCACGCCGGCCGGCTTACAGCATTGAGATGGTTGTGGACGTCCACACTGAAGTGAGACGGTGCACCGTCATGTTGTATAACATCCTCTCACTGACAGCCAAGGGTACGTCATCCAACAACTCAGGTAGAACTCTTTGCACGAACCTCAAATACAGGTGGCCATTCAGAAGGCCAGCTAGTGGACATGGCCCAACGAGATTGTCGCCTACAATGCCAGTCCAGATATTCACAGCAAAACGTACTTGATTCTGTGACTCTACTACAGCGTGAGAGTTTTCCTCATCCCACACATGGTTATTCCTGCTGTTCGATGTAACAGCACGATTAAATGAGTCCTCGTCAGTAAACAGCACGATGTGGAGGAAAACTGGTCGGTCAATCCATTGTTGGAGCAACCCCTGACACAAAGCGACCCTCGGTGCAAAGTCACTCAACGCATTGCATGGACTCGTTGTGGGTGATATGGGTGTAATTGTTGTTCGTGGAGTACTCGCCACACGCTAGTATGTGCAGCGCCCATTTCACGTGGAATACTACGAGGACGTGTAGTGGGGTCCGCTGCAACACGTTTCAGCCCCTCGTCTTCAAAATTGGGTGTGCGAGTGGTCCTCGTGTTGCCAGGTCCCTCGTTTCTTCTTCGCAATGAGCCAATCTCCCGCATTCGTGTATCGAGAGAAATAAACACTCGGCGTGGCGTATGATGCCTTTGAGGAAATCGTTCCCTGCGCAGCTTTCCAGCAGAGAGAGCACTGCAACGTACTTCCCCATACACAAGGTGCACGTCAGTGAGTTCTGCGAAACTGTACCGGTACTGCTCCATCGTATTGCACTGTATGTCTCTGAACAGCACTGAGTAATGAATGAATGGGTCTGTCGTTGATTCATAGAACGTTGTGGCATGAGAAATTGTAAATACGATACAACAGAGCCATCTTGTGAACAAGTAAAGTAAACAACACTGGCATCACGTCTTCCTGATAATCGAGCTCGTCCTCCTTGTTTCCTTGCAGGAAGTAAAGAATGTACATGTATATATGAAGGTAGTATCTGTTTCCGAGAGAACAGTTATCGTTGATGACCATGCAGCTTTCGTTAGAATGAAATGATAATTAGATGGACACCATCGCTGCAAACAGGCGTTGATATACTTCATTGGGGACGTGTTGAAAATGTGTGCCCTGGCCGGGACTCGAAGCCGGGATCTCCTACTTACATGGCAGACGCTCTAACCACCTGAGCCACCGAGGGCACAACATGTCCCCAATGAGGTATACCAACGCCTGTTAAAAGCGGGGGGTGTCCATTCGATTATCATTTCATTCTAACGAAAGCTGCACGGTCATCAACGGTAACTGTTCTCTCGGGAACAGATACTACCTTCATATATAGTTAAAATATGGCTTCCTGACCATTGACCCTCATGTGCGAACGCACTCTTACGGGACTTGGTAGATTAATCTGCCATGAGTAATGAGTATGATGGGCAAACATCTATTAGGCGCACTACGAATGCAATGGTGTGGACATGTTGGGAATGTGGGTCTCACGGGGAGCGTGCAGGGGATAAGTCCCTGCAGGCACACTATGCCCTGTGCCCTCGCTGGCTCAGATGGATAGAACATCTGCAATGTAAGCAGGAGACCCTGGGTTCGAGTCCCGGTCGGAGCACACATTTTCAACATGTCCCCCAATCGTAAGTCGTGCTCAGGCACTCGGCCAGTGCACATCGCGCGGTGACGGGCGGTAGCGCGGGCCAGTGTTTACGTCGCGAGCAGTGCTGCGGTGGAGAGCTGAGCAGCGTGTGCGAGCGCTGTTAACGTTTGTTTCTGTACCACTGTTGTAAGTAAGATGTCGACAATTAACAGAGCGAACAGCGTTCAGTGTGTTTTCGATCGTGCTGCCTTGCGACCGACGGCTTTCGAAATCCATGAGTGGATTTTTGAGGATCTGAAATTGCCGGAAGATATAGTCGACACGTTCCAGTTGGACTTTGCGCAGTACTCGTTATTTATCAAATTTATTTCGAGTGACACTTATGAGAAATTCGTTGAGGAGCATGCTGGTGTGAGACCATTTCGTCGTAATGATGGCAGTATTAGCAATGTCCAAATCGTGCCTTCGGGATACGGAGTGAGAACCGTCAGGGTATTTAATGTGCCACCTGAGTGCCCTAATGACCTGATAGCACGTTCTCTGTCACTGTACGGCGTTGTTTTGTCAGTTACCAATGAAAAATGGTCGAGTGCATATCGCTACCAAGTTAACAGCGGGGTGCGAAGTGTACGTGTGGACTTAAAAAAGCATATACCTTCGTATGTTGCCATTGGCGGCTGTCGTGCACAGGTAACTTACATTGGACAACCTCCTACCTGTTCGATCTGCAATTGAACAGAACATCTGCGGATGAACTGTACACGTCGACGTCCATTTCAACTTCCACGGGAACGTCCTGCAGACGGTAGTGAAAAGCTTGTTCCGCTATTGAGTGAGGTAGTCGCGGGGACGGTACCACCACCTCGGCAGCCGGAACGTGTTAGCGAGGCGGAGATGCCAGTTCAGGTGGAATGCAGTGACCAAGACATTTGCGATAGGACGGACGTCGATCCGGCACCGTCATCCTCACCGGGGCAGTTACCGCTGGATAACAACGATGCGCCAGCCACCTCTGAAACTAAGCCGTGTGAGATACAGGAGTGGGTGCAGATCAGTTTGCCTGAACCGCCCCTATCGGTAGAGACTGCAGCAGAAACGAAGAAAGGCCGCCGAAGGAGAAGCAAAGGGAATAGTAGCAAAGAGGAAAAGTCGGATGATTTGAGACCCGTACATATGTCAGAAAGTGGCAGCGAGACTGAACCTCAATCTTCTTGCTGCGTGCGCTGCGAGGACACCGCGAGGCAAGAACGCATTCGTGAACAGACCAAACACCTGAAGGCACTACTGAGCGCTGAGAGGGAACCGAGCACCGTAACGGCTAAGAGGAAGAGCGAACAGAGTAGCGAGCAGCTGCAGCAGCGCTCCCGCAGGAACTCGATGACGTCAGTCGCAGCCCCGCGTGGTGGCCAGGCGGACGCGACCACGCTGACAGACTCAGCCGGCGGTGGCGGGCAGGGCGGCGCGCGCACCGCGCAGCACCCCGACAGCAATGAGCCGTGGTGGCAGCAGGACGAGGAGATGCAGCAGTAGCTGCTCTCGCGCATGACCATCGCGCTGCGACATTTCCACTCTCAGAGTACTCCAGACGTTCCCAACGAGTTTGATTCAAAGACGTCGAGAAGGACGATCCAACACAGAGCTCATTGTCCTCTGAACCATCATGTGCGATAGCCAAACCTACAACGTTACCACACTTAACGTCAATAGAATTCAAAGTGCGGTGAAACTCCGTTCGCTAACTGATTTCTTGTATGGTACCAGCGTTGACATTGCCCTCCTACAGGAGGTAGTCACAGTCTTAGAAGTGCCCGGTTACGTTCTCATTGATAACATCGATCTCCAGGATGCTGTAGGCACTGCCATACTTCTGCGCGACGGTATACCATTTACGGATGTGCAGCGGCTGCCTAGTGGTCGTGGCATTTCTCTTCGAGTGAATGGTGTGCAGATTGTTAACGTGTACGCTCCCTCAGGTAGCACTCATAAGAGAGATCGCTCAACATTTTATAAAAACGAGGTTCCCATTCTTCTTAGCGCTTGTCGTGCACATCTCATCCTCGGTGGTGACTTCAATTGTGTGCTTAACGACAGAGACCAAACTCCTAACACGAACAGATGTATCGAACTTGAACATTTAATTCATGGCATGCGTCTTCACGATACATGGCAACAACTGCACGGTGAACGGGTAGCGTACACCTTCGTAACCAGTCATTCTGCCAGTCGGCTGGATAGGATCTATGTGTCCGAGGCCCTCCAGCGACACGCTGTGAACTGTGACATAGCTCCTGTCAACATCTCCGACCATTGTGCGTATCAGTGTTACCTTAACCTACGCCACCAGCAAATATACCGCGGGAAAGGCTACTGGAAATTGAATGTCAGCCTTCTGCAGGATGCCCAACTTGAAGAGGAGGTGAACATAACGTGGCAACAGCTCCAGCGGCAACGACGTCGTTACGATAGCGCTCTCCAGTGGTGGACTCAGTGTGCTAAGCCCAAATTAAGCCTCACCCTCAAGAGTTACGCCCGACAAAAAAGCTTTTGGCAGAAACAGACTATTGAGTTTTACTATCGCTGTTTGAGAGAACTGTACAGTCGCGCTAACAATCCTTCTCGCGATATCGACATAAAGATCAAACGATATAAAGCGAAAATCACGGCGATACAAAGCCAACGAATGCAAGGCATCATCGTGCGAGCCCACCCCAAGGACGTTGCCGCCGAAGAACGGGCCTCTCTGTACCACATCCTGAGAACGACGAAACGGTGTAAAGCCATGTTGATTGAAGCCGTCGTTGATGACGCTGAGAATGCCATCACGAAGCAACGTGACATCATCTCGCACGTCTACGACTATTATAGTCAACTTTACAAGAAGCAAGCCGTTGATGAACACTCGTGCGACGATTTTCTTAGGACCTTGAGCTGTCGCTTGTCACAACAGGATACTGCAAATCTGGAATCTCTTTTCACAGAGGACGAAATCCGACTGGCGGTCCACAGTGCAAAGAAAGGGAAGTCACCAGGACCCGACGGTCTCAGCGCTGAGTTTTACCAGCGTTACTGGAACCTCCTTGGTCCGACACTCCTCGAGATAGCGAATGAACTCTGGCACCTGGAAGTTATACCCAAGCCATTTACGGAAGGTATCACCCTGCCCTTACCGAAAAAAGGGAACAGCAGGAAGGTCGAAAACATGCGACCCATCACACTCCTGAATGCCGATTTCAAAATCATCACCAGATCGATTAAGCTAAGGATGCAAACCGTCATGTACAAGGTTTTAGGCAGTTACCAGTACAGTGCAGTGCAAGGCCGAAGTGCAATCTCAGCAGCCTGCGATTTGAGGGACATCATCTGTTCGTATGCTGAAACCAAAGGACAGGGCGCTCTGATCTTTCTAGATTTTGAGAAGGCTTATGACCGTGTACGTCATGACTTCCTCTTTAAAAGCATGAAGAAACTAGGTTTTGGACTTCATCTCAAGAATTAATTCGCAAACTTACTACAAACGCCTCTTCACGGATTCTCATTAATGGCCACTTTACAAAAGAAGTTTCCATTGAGCAATCCGTCCGCCAAGGATGTCCTCTGTCAATGATTTTGTACGCCATTGCAGTGGAGCCGCTACCGAACAACTTGGCGCATAGCGGGATCGGACTTAGCGTCGAGTCTGTCACTATCCCATGCATTGCGTATGCTGACGATGTATGCGTAACTGTGTCATCATCGCAACGACTTCTGTCAGCGGAAACTCTTTTACAAACTTTCACGTTTCTTTCAGGAGCAATACTCAATAGAACTAAAACCACAGCTTTGCAGATCGGTGGCGGTATCGGAGACATATCCCATGTTACCTGGTGCAAGGTCAAGGAATCTCACACAACCCTCGGTGTTACTTTTGAGGCCAAACCAGACAAATTCCTGACGAAGAACTGGTCACACATGCTTAATAAATTACGTGCTGCTTTGATACTTCACTCCGACCGTGACTTGAACATACTACAGAAAGTTAAGACCATCGAGATCGCCATTACGAGCAAGATGACTTATTTAGCGCAAATTCTTCCAATCTCCGACCATCTAGCCAAGAGTAGACAACAAGCGTTATGTTGGTTTCTTTTTCGGGGGCACATTTTCAAAGTTCAATTCGATACCTTAACCTTACCTTCGTTCAAAGGTGGCCTTAACCACATTAAAGTACACAAAAAAATATGTCACCCTGCTCCTAAATCGCATCAGGAAGGAGTTCCGTACCCGGAGGACCAGTATCATCACAAACCTCATTCAGCGGTGGAAGCCTCATAGCCTTGACCCACCCGTTAATATCGCCGGCATTCCACTTTCTTAACGACATGTGCGACTGTACTACATGGAAATGAGCTACATTCGACACAACATTGTCGATAACGGAAGCCTGACGAACAGGAAGCTTTATGGCCTTCTCACGACAACAAACCACAGGAATCGTCTCGAAGAAAAACATCAACTTACACATTGGAGTATAGTATGGCGGAATGTGCACAGCGACGTGTTACCGTCACGCGTCATAGCCGACTGGGATCTAACAGTCAACGATAAAGTAGCAACGAATGAAAAGCTACATAAAATTGTCCTTCATCCAACGCCCAACTGTGACGCATGCTGAAGGGTCGATACGCTTCTTCATAGGTTCACGTGCGGACATGCAAAAGAAATTACTACATTTCTTCGTCAACGATTGTCGGTGATAGACCGTACGACGCCCTGTGGTGTAGATCTTTTAGAGATCATTCAGCCACAAAAACTGAGACATCCACGAGCAAAAAACAACGCTGCAACGTGGATCATGGGCCACACAGCATCGTTTGTTAAGCAGAATAGGCATGCTACTTTCCTCCACTCTTATTCCTACATAGAAACTGAACACTTTAAAATGAGACAACACTGTGACTATAGGAGGATATTTGGAGATATGCTGAACATCATAATTAACGGTTAAATGCTTCAAATACAATATTTCGGATCGCAGAGGTTGCCAGTGACCTGTATGTATGAATCCCATTTGCTTCCTGGGACTTTAGTACTTGTCGGAATTTTACGATACTATTCAGATGCTCACCAATGCAGAAGGCATTTTTTCTTTCCCGTTTTCGCTTTCACATTTCCCTTCTCTCGCAGAGCGGTGGAGCAACCTTCCTTCAATTATGAAGTGATACTCTTTTGTGCACCATAAAAATTTCTGTTTACTACTTGGCCCAAAAAAAAAAAAAAAAAAAAGAAAGAAAGAAAAGATGGATGGAGTGTCTGCAAAAAAAAAAAAAAAAAAAATGGATAGAGCGTCTGCCATGTAAGCAGGAGATTCCGGGTTTCGAGTCCCGGTCGGGGCACACACTAAAAAAAAAAAAAAAAAAGTTGCGTAATGGGAAGTGTCGCGCACCGTAAAGAAGGCGTCGTGAGTTCTATTACATTCGCTGCTGCATCTTTTAAAACGCAATTCTGCTGTCTGCTGTAGTTATCAATTTAATGGCACAAAAAAAATGAAGGATATCAACGCCTGTTTGCAGCGAGGGAAAGAAAGCGAAGAAGAAGAAGGTGGCTGGGGTGGTAATTGTGCTGATTATCCATCGAGTATGGAGGCCAACGACCGCAAACTGGAAATGTTGTCGAAAAATACAAACCCACCATCATCAAAGGAAAATATAGCATAGAGAAGAACCGATACGAAAATCATGAGAGGTTATTTCTGGGACACACATACTTCCAGACTCTTACACCTGTCCCTTTGTCACTGGGTAGCAACCGCAACGTACATTCACTTGAACCTACTTACTATAATCAAGCCTTACTCTCCCAAAATTTTCAGCCCCACATTTGCCTCTGATACCAAAGCAGTTATACGTCAAAACAATAGCTTGCGTTCTATGAATAAACCCTGCTTATCTTCTGGATTCGATTCAGTAAATCTTCATTATTTATTCAATCTGAAGCAAAGCAAGCGCCGTATCGTGTGTGAGATACAGAGGCGATTGAGTCTGCCTGGACTTACCGCAGTTAACTGCTAGTAGCGCCACGTCACGTTAACGCGTCTGCGCATAGCGCACAAGTATTGCACCACAATTAAGTACAAAATTAAAAATCAAAATTTACTACTAAAACTTTGTTAAATATTTTAGTATAATAACATTTCAAATATCAAGTCTTTATGTACCTAGCCTTGATAGTTTCCGTAAAAGAATGCCGTTTTAAGAGAAAATTAAGTGGCGCTAAATAATATACCTAGAAAGGCAGAATTTGGTCAGAATGTGCCTATAGAGCTCATAAATAAGTGGTGCAGGTTTCAAAGCTAAAGAGCAATAATTACGACCGGAATCCACGTTTTCAGGTAAATGGAAGGCGCTAAATATTGGACTTCTAAACGTAAAAATGTGTTTTATGCTTTAGTTCACCCTACAAATCATAACTGAGGGAGCACGTTAAGATACCTCTTATAGTTTTTGAGTAATTAAGCAAAAACCAATTTTATAGCTAAAGTATACCCAGTTGTAGTAAATTAAGCACTTGTAATTTTAAGAATAGAGAATTTTGGTTAAAGCAGATGCTAAAACCTACCA
Organism: Schistocerca americana; assembly: GCF_021461395.2. Classification (NCBI taxonomy): domain Eukaryota; kingdom Metazoa; phylum Arthropoda; class Insecta; order Orthoptera; family Acrididae; genus Schistocerca; species Schistocerca americana. The sequence continues at coordinate 176,434,635 of NC_060124.1, read as the reverse complement.
AATAATAGAGCTATACCAAATTTTAGAGGTGTAGTATTAATGCAAGTTCTAGTAAAGCTATGGTTCAGAGGTGACGATCTACCGTTAGTTCCTCTAAAAATATTCTAGATGGCACAGTCTTTATTTAAGGGAGCTGAAACTTTTTCTGTGCTTTCAAACAACTTATCTGAATACATGTAAAAATTAAGAAGATTCTAAATTAAATCATAACTATGTTATTAAAGATCATGTGTCCGAAAAGCGGTCGTTCTGGGGCTGCTGCCGTGTGTTAAGGCAGTAGACAACAGATGTTCCCTCGGTAGTCCGCTGCGGCACATATACAAATACAGCCCGAGAGGCAGTAAAACGGGCACACTCCGAGCGGAGCAGCCGTAGCTTGGGCATGGCGTTATGCTCGAAGCCACGCTGCGAATAAAACACGCGCCTGGCCACGCGTAAAATGTAACACTGTCGTGTTCTGAGTTAGGGTATTGCGGTGTAGGGCACGAATAGCATAGGCAAGTTGTTGGGGGCTAGCCTGAACTGCTAGCATGGGGACTTTCCACGGCCGGGGTCCCTGCTGCGGAGGGACCAGCCCGCGTCGTGTAGGCAATGAAAATGGTAGAGAACAGCCGAGATTCCGCGGATAGGGGCCCTCCTCCCCAAAGCCGACCTGCCACACCGACGACGGACAGCCGACACACGGAGAAGAGCTCAGAATGGAGGCTGCAGCTGAAGACACAGCCTCAAACCCGCCGCAGTTCTACTTGGCCGAACTACCGGCCGAGGAACAACAGATTCGCGACATACTGCGCCGCTAGCAATTACGACGAGCAACGGCAACCAAAAGCATTCGACCTGGGAGACATAGTAGCCATACCGAGGAAGAGGAACACCACGTTCGCTCCTCCTCGGAAGAATCAGACGCCTCGGAGGGCGAGAGCAACGGCGCCGACACAGACCTTGACGATTCGCATATGGCGTGCGACCCTTCAGACATGTACCCATCCTGTGAGCAGGCAGACAATGCCGGCTTCCAGACCGTCACCAACAAGCGAAGAATAAGGAAAACCACCGACCAACCGACCACCACCGTAGAAGCAACCAAGAGGGTATAAACCAGGGCACTAACGTTTGCTGCACCAGTCAGCAACTCATACACGGAACTACAGGAGGAGGCGGGAGACCAACACCACCCCCCGACAACGACGACAGCAACTGCATCAGGAAAGCCACCGCCGTTCGTGGTCTACCACACGAGAGACTACTTGCAACTTAACGCAGAAATGAAGAAGAACATCGAAGGCGAACTTCGAGAAATTTACATAGGCGATCACATCAGATACCACTTCACGTCAGTGGAAGATTACAAAAAAGCCACCAAGTTTTTGGAGGAGAATAACCTTCACTACTTCACACATCAGCTCCCCGATGACTGCAGTCTAAAAGTGGTCATGAAAGGAATGCCTGAAACGGTGCCCCCGCAGACTATAGCCAACATTCTCATCGGGAGAGGATACCTTATCAAAGACATCCACCAATACAGCCAGAGGGATGAGAAGACGAAGGAACTCAAACCAATCCCAGTGTACGTTGTCTCCCTCCCGAAAGAGAAGAAATCTGACCAAATTTACAACGAAAAATACATCATGGAAACGCGAGTGTATAAAAACTGCCAGCTACTCAGACACACCGCGAAGTATTTCCGACTGCCACCATAATGTGTAAAGTTTGCCGGCCCGCACTCATCCGCGGCCTGCAAACTCCCCCCAACGGAACAGTGCACATGCCCCTCTGCGGACAAAAAGGGGCACCCAGCACATTTCAGAGGCTGCCCAGAATGTCAGAGGGCCCTAAAACCATTCAGGCTTTCAGTCAACCTCCGAGACACCCAGACCAGCCGACCGGCGCCTACGACTGCACCCCCAGCACCACCCAACACGGAGGAACACTTCCCATCGAAAATACCCACCAGTACGGACCATGGCATGGGGCCACCAACCAACCCAGACGCCACAAGAAGAAACCACCACGGGAGCAGCAGGCGACACCATCAAACAAATCAGATCTCTTTTCAAGTCACTCTTCAAACCGGAAAACGTCGCAGAAATCAAGGCAACAGAAGCAAACATCCAAAAAGCCACCGAACCATTCTCAAAACTTTTGACACTGGCCCAGGGAGTAATGGTTCAAATGGCTCTCAGCAATATGGGACTTAACATGTATGGTCATCAGTCCCCTAGAACTTAGAACTACTTAAACCTAACTAATCTAAGGGCATCACACACATCCATGCCCGAGGCAGGATTCGAACCTGCGACCGTAGCGGTCACGCGGTTCCAGACTGAAGCGCCTAGAACCGCACAGCCACACAGGCCGGCCAGGGAGTAATGTCTCTCTTCGAATAGGATGGCCCACAACAACAACACGCGAGACATTGCCTCGGCCATATGGTACACGAATGGGATAAAAGACAAGAAGGAAGAAGTGGAACATTTTATCACCGAATATAACGTGGACGTACTACTTGTCAACGAGACCCACCACCGCCTAAATGAAACTTTGAAACTACGAAACATGTTCGCCTACCGCACGGACAGACAACTCAGAAGACGAGGTGGTACAGCAGTCTTCGTCCGCCGATCGCTAATTCACCACCAAGAAGATTTCCCCCACCGAAACCATCTGGAAGCTACCGCTGTCACAGTCCGCACCAACACAGGAAACATCACATTCTTTGCCACATACTTACCGCCCCTTGCAGAACGCATGAGAGAGGACTTGGAAACGCTCACCAGCCTGTCACCGGCAACACTCATCGGCGGAGACTTGAACTCGAAATATCAGTCGTGGAATTCTCGAGCGAACAACAGAAACGGAGACTGCCTGCTTGGATTTGCAAAAGACCTCGGAATCGAAGTCCACGGACCAGACGAACCTACATATATTCCGATATTCCAGAACCGCAACCCCGACGTCTTGTGTATTGTTCTAACAAAAAAACATTCCTGCAGAAGTGTAACTCACAACAACCCATGACCTTTCCTCCGACCACCTGCCGTTACTCATCGCACTACGCCGTGTACAAGTCTCCAACGAACGGTGGTTCAAATGGTTCAAATGGCTCTGAGCACTATGGGACTTAACTGCTGTGGTCATCAGTCCCCTAGAACTTAGAACTACTTAAACCTAACTAACCTAAGGACATCACACACATCCATGCCCGAGGCAGGATTCGAACCTGCGACCGTAGCGTCACTCGGCTCCAGACTGTAGCGCCTAGAACCGCACGGCCACACCGGGCGGCAAGTGTATGTCGATTACATGAAAAAGTAAAATCATCTTTACCGTTTAGATAAATAACGGGATACGATGTATGTGACAGAAAAGTAACTCTTGTGATTGCTGATTTGTGGTGGGACGTAGCCTTCGTGGTACTTGATAGTCACGAACATCGAAGGACACAGAAAGAGACTGATCGCCAACATAATCTGGATTATTAGACTTGAATAGACAACAGATAATCGCAATCACGAAGAACTTGCAATTGCGCCATGTTGTCAGACGTTATCGTCAAAGTCAGAATTGCTGATGCTAACAGACGCAATTCCCTGTATGAACAATCTGTGTGTGTGCTCTGAGTAGGGACAAATAATTACGAAGAACAATAAACTTTAATTCAACTTTAATCCTTCGTGTCGCATACATCATTTAATGGACATTTAAAGTGTATTTGTGGAATTAACTGATTCTTCGAATAACATAAAAGTGAAAAATGATTTACTGACAATTTAACTGTAAACAGCAATAAGTCTACACCGAAATAAGAAGAATTCTGAACATTGATCAAGGGTATGTTATCTCTGGGATTACGTAGTGTAGTTGTTGAATACGCGACGTAGTGACGCCTTGACGACGGAATAATAATTAACAACTCAATATCCTCGCAGAAATCATGATGTGACATCGGATTGGGTGATGGATTGATGATTCAAGACATTTTATTTTCAACGTTTGAATACCCATTCTCCAACCGGGCATAAGAACTACAGTCAGCAAGTTCGCGTAAATTGGAAAGTTTGTCGCGGACACCCAAAGGCCTTTTGGTTATCATTTCAGATCAAGGCAGTCATCGCGTTATCGAGTGGTGCCGTCGCTATATTTATAAGTGGAGAAGATCGACAGACATCGAAAACCATTGCTTTAATTACAAGCAAGGGCGGTACAGAGTTGTTATCAGTTTTGAGAGACAGTATCTGAAAAATAACCAAACTGCTCGAGGAATTTCTTTTTATAATAGTTATAGATTAGCGTTGTCGTGATCGACGGGCGCCGTTGCACGTCATCTCAAGTGGGACAACCATTAACATCGAGCCGAGACGAAAAGAGACGTCGAAGTACCTTAAGCAAAATCTTCGAAAGAGTGATGCTAAAGTGCATCCAACAACCCTTAATAGAAGATGGGACAATCCGACCACAACAGTATGGGTTCGAACGAAAATTATTGGCCGAAATGCAAGTCGTAAGAGTAGTGGAACACATCACCAGTCACTTCAATGTTTCACAATCCACAGCGGCGGCATTCCTCGACTGGGACAGAGTCTACGACCGAATGTGGCATGCCAAACTAGTCAACAAACTGGCCACCCAGACGTCAATACCGGACTGCTACGTGCAACTAATAGCGGACTATCTAGCTGACCGCCAAATAACAGTGCTGTGACAGTGGAAGAGAAGAAATCCAGCACCAGGACCCTAACAGTTGGCATACAGCAATGTTTGGTGCTCTCACCAGCCCTATTCAACGTCTTCCAAATAACAGTGCTGTGACAGTGGAAGGGAAGAAATCCAGCACCAGGACCCTAACAGTTGGCATACAGCAATGTTTGGTGCTCTCACCAGCCCTATTCAACGTCTTCATCAAATATCTGCCATTGGAAAACAACGTTCAAAAAATGGTTCAAATGGCTCTGAGCACTATGCGACTTAACTTCTGAGGTCATCAGTCGCCTAGAACTTAGAACTAATTAAACCTAACTAACCTAAGGACATCACACACATCCATGCCCGAGGCAGGATTCGAACCTGCGACCGTAGCGGTCGCGCGGTTCCAGACTGAAGCGCCTAGAACCGCACGGCCACAACAACGTTCAACTGGCACAATTCGCTGACGAGACGGCATTATACATGGGCGGTCGGCAACACTTTGACGACGTAAGCCGCCTCCAGAGACAGATGGGCAAAGAAGTCACCTGGTGCCGCAGTAACAAAATGGTGCTAAATGCAGACAAGTCGAGGATAGTTTATTTCAGCAAGAAAAGACCCAGTCTAGATGAAATTCAGGTCCTAGGCCGACAAATCCAGTGGTCACGATCAGTCGAATACCTAGGCGTGGAACTGGACAACAGCTTGTGAGGTAACGGGAGAGTTGTGGCGCCCTGGAAATATTTTTAATTCAGAGTTGGCGGCCACCGCTTGGGTTGCTCAGCAAGCCGCAGCTCGTTAGCAACCGCGTGATGCTGCACAACGGCCAGAACATGTGGTCCAGCCAACCCCGTGGCTCAGAATTCTATGGTGACGCTGTGTCGATGAAGGAGACATGCCAGGAGTGCCAAAGATAGCGGACTTTGTGAAACTTTAATGGCAGACATTTCACAGTTCGTATAGAAATTAATAGTAGCCAGATGAATCATGATACCTTAAAAAGAAACATGTAAATTACCATTATTTGCACGACGATTCTGATGGTGTAATCAGATTTTCAATATCTTTATTAGTTTAAAGTTTAGTATGTGCCGATAAGATATACAAGTAACACCCAGCAACGAATTTCCAAAATCTAAATGGTTCATCCGATTTTGTCGATCGATGTGTCTTTAGAAAGCTATTAGTGCAAACCTAGACTGATATTAATTATCGGTATGTAACTTGAATAGTACATCAGTTATTAGGGGTCAAAGTGGCCAATTGCTGTCGATGGTGTTAGGCCATAAGTACTCCACAGTTACACGAAGAAACGGTAGCAGCATGCTTATAAATATATTTATTCGTCTATGTCTTTGTTCATATCCGATATATACCATTGATGGAGAAACTGATCAATTATTTTCTGTTATTTAGAAAACACAGAGACATTAGGCTACTGGCTTAGTTCTGTTCTATTTCTTTGATATATGTTTATTTAATTTGTTTATGTATTAATAACATGTGTTAGGGCATGTTTATGGTCTAGCCGTAGGAATATTTATTTAATTTCAAGTTATTTAAATGTAAATCCAGTATTTTGAATGTATTTCATTATCCAGAATGAGATTTTCACTCTGAAGCGGGGTGTGCGCTGATATGAAACTTCCTGGCAGATTAGATCTGTGTGCCGGACCGAGACTCGAACTCGGGACCTTTGCCTTTCGCGGGCAAGTGCTCTACCAACTGAGCTACCAAAGCACGACTCACGCCCCGTCCTCACAGCTTTACTTCTGCCAGTACCTCGTCTTCTACCTTCCAAACTTAACAGAAGCTCTCCTGCGAACCTTGCAGAATTAGCACTCCTGAAAGAAAGGATATTGCGTAGACATGGCTTAGCCACAGCCTGAGGGATGTTTTCAGAATGAGATTTTCACTCTGTAGCTAAGTCATGTCTCCGCAAAATCCTTTCTTTCAGGAGTGCTAGTTCTGCAAGATTCGCAGGAGAGCTTCTGTTAAGTTTGGAAGGTAGGAGACGAGGTACTGGCAGAAGTAAAGCTGTGAGGACAGTGCGTGAGTCGTGCTTGGGTAGCTCAGTTGGTAGAGCACTTGCCCGCGAAAGGCAAAGGTCCCGAGTTCGAGTCTCGGTCCGGCACACAGTTTTAATCTGCCAGGAAGTTTCGTATTTCATTATGTTTGTGTGTGATGGCTTGGAGACAGGGCGGGAGCGCTCTAGCCAACCACAACGATGATCCAAAAAGGACACATGGAGAGACTTTATGGAAGTGGGGGAGGAGCATCGTTTCGTGACAGGACAGGGGAGTTCTGGACAGTACTGGAGGGGACACAGGAAAGCCCTGGACAGTACGGCGGGTTGGAAGCACGGTCGCGGGAAATGCAGGACGTGGAGCAGCGAAGTACGATCGCAGAAAAGACTTGAGAGTGGAGCAGTTTGCGCGTGGTCGTGGGAGATAGAAATATTTCGTAGTGCCGACTTGCGCACTAGTGAGATTTCCGTGGCTTCTGCAGTGAAGACGTAGTATGCGTTTAGAAGTGAATATCTCGTGAGCTATGTTGTTATTCATAACTAATTACGTGAAGCACGCGAAAGAACTTGCCCCCCTTCTAACAACCGTGTACCGCAAGTCTCTACAGGAACGGAAGGTTCCAGATGATTGGAAAAGAGCACAGGTGGTCCTAGTCTTCAAGAAGGGTCGTCGAGCAGATGCGCTAAACTATAGACCTATATCGCTGACGTCGATCTGTTGTAGAATTTTAGAACATGTTTTTTGCTCTCGTATCATGTCGTTTTTGGAAACCCACAATCTACTCTGTAGAAATCAACATGGATTCCGGAAACAGCGATCGTGTGAGACTCAACTCGCTTTATTTGTTCATGAGACCCAGAAAATATTAGATACAGGCTCCCAGGTAGATGCTATTTTCCTTGACTTCCGGAAGGCGTTCGATACAGTTCCAAACTGTCGCCTGATAAACAAAGTAAGGGCCTACGGAATATCAGACCATCTGTGTGGCTGGATTGAAGAGTTTTTGGCAAACAGAACACAGCATGTTGTTATCAATGGAGAGACGTTTACAGACGTTAAAGTAACCTCTGGCGTCCCACAGGGGAGTGTTATGGGACCATTGCTTTTCACAATATATATAAATGACCTAGTAGATAGTGTCGGAAGTTCCATGCGGCTTTTCGCGGATGATGCTGTAGTATACAGAGAAGTTGCAGCATTAGAAAATTGTAGCGAAATGCAGGAAGATCTGCAGCGGATAGGCACATAGACAAATGAAATCTATTGCGAATACATAGAAAGAAGGATCCTTTATTGTATGATTATATGATAGCGGAACAAACACTGGTAGCAGTTACTTCTGTAAAATATCTGGGAGTATGCGTGCGGAGCGATTTGAAGTGGAATGATCGTATAAAATTAACTGTTGGTAAGGCGGGCACCAGGTTGAGATTCATTGGGAGAGTCCTTAGAAAATGTAGTCCATCAACAAAGGAGGTGGCTTACAAAACACTCGTTCGACCTATACTTGAGTATTGCTCATCAGTGTGGGATCCGTACCAGATCGGGTAGACGGAGGAGATAGAGACGATCCAAAGAAGAGCGGCGCGTTTCGTCACAGGGTTATTTGGTAGCCGTGATAGCGTTACGGAGATATTTAGCAATCTCAAGTGGCAGACTCTGCAAGAGAGGCGCTCTGCATCGCGGTGTAGCTTGCTCGCCAGGTTTCGAGAGGGTGCGTTTCTGGATGAGGTAGCGAATATATTGCTTCCCCCTACTTATACCTCCCGAGATCACGAATGTAAAATTAGAGAGATTCGAGCGCGCACGGAGGCTTTCAGACAGTCGTTCTTCCCGCAAACCATGCGCGACTGGAACAGAAAAGGAAGGTAATGACAGTGGCACGTAAAGTGCCCTCCGCCACACACCGTTGGGTGGCTTGCGGAGTATAAATGTAGATGTAGATGTAGAAGTAGGAATCTATTGTTTCCCTGCTATTCGACTTATATTTTACTTAATTGCTAGACCATCGAGACCAATAAGTGTTTTACAGTAATAAAGGGAATTCTTAAAGGTACTTTTGCCATCGTAATCGTCATTTAAAGTCGTTAAAACAGTACCTGCAGGATTTATTTCATTGCAGTCTTTCATGTATAAATGTCTATGTTACGTTAAAAATTCGCAATTGCGAGTGATAGGAACCTTCGACCATTCGATTCATGTATATATTCATATTGTATACTGTAGACTCAGCAGTATTTGGCTTATAATGCGGCAACTACGTATCCCAGCCCCTAGACAACGAAACCAGACAAAACCTTTTAATATTTCAACTCTGAGGGCGACACCAGACATCATTTCATTTTATGTGAAAGCCCGCAAGTTTATTTTTCCACCTTCACATCCAGGTAAAAGCAAAAATGCACGCAAATGGCCAAGGCCGTGATTCCGTTCTTCATCAGAAAAGACTTGAACCAGGACACCAAACTACGACTCTATAAGGCAACAGTCCTTCCACCTGTTCTATAGGGCAGCTCGACATGGGGGATCGCCTCTAACACGCAACTGAAATCCCCAGAGGTAGTACAGAACAAGACACTCAGATGGACACCCGCCCCCCCCCCTCCTCCCCCAGTGGGAAAGCACTAAAGAACACCACGCAGCCACCCAAATAGATACTCCATTGTTAGCCGTAAAGAAGAAGGCCACAAAAATGTATGCCAACATAGAAAACCACAGAGACACACTCCCACAGTTAACTCAAACTGGGAGTGACCCGCCCCCGACTAGGACTACGATTCAAAATACCAATGTGCCTAATAGAAGAGAAGTAGGATTACAAACCCGAGCTTGACAATCTAACAGAAAAATAATGTACACCAACGAAGGTCAGCTAAGGGCCCATGAGGCCCAGGGGCGCCTGTCCCTTCAAATGTAAATATTGTATATAATAAAGATTGTTAAAAACCAAACCTTCCTCCTGTACACGGCGAGTCGCATAAGCGACGGGCCTGCACACGCACACACACACACACACACACACACACACACACACAAAAACACAGTAAAAAGGTTCACTTCACTCTCAGCCACTGTAAGATCCACGTCTGTTAAACGACGGATCGCGCTCTGCCTCGGATGACGTCACAGGCGGACTGTGACAAATCGCGTATTTGCGGTAAAAACGGATAGTGAACTCGCGAGCACTGTACACCGTCCTGATTGCTTAGAATTAGCCAAAATGACTGTTAGTGTGCCGTCCGTGAGAATTACAAATCCGCGTGGCAAGTGGTGAATATTATTTCCACTTTGGTGGCGAGCATTAACTTTGAACATTTTTTTCGAACATTGCTTGAGCATTAATTGTCAGGGCGAAAGAGAATCTGGTAGGAACGTACCGTAGAGATCGCCTGTGAACTGATAATAGTGCTGCTTAGAATAGAAAGATTCACTGTCGATTGTACATAGTGAATTTCAAGGTGCTGTACATGAGAGACTTTAGTCAGTATATAAACTTCATACTTTCATTTAAAATCATAGTCCTGATCCCGCTAAGTAGAAGCAGAATAGAAACATTTCTCTCAATGGGCTGGACCAGAATGTGGCCGTGCAGACTGGAATCTAATGTCAGTGTTTCCCTTCGTTTTCGACTGACCACAAAATTAGTTGCTGGCTCGCTTGAGAAAGACCGCGAACTGTAGTACCAATACCAAAGTCAAAGCACAGCAAAATTTATACCTGCCGCTCCACGTATCTAACGACATAATCCTCGGCTTTCGCTCATAGCACCACATTTTAAAACTTTTATTTCTTTTCTTGATTGTCCTGTTTAACATAATGATTCACTTCTGTACAAGGTTACATTCCAGACAAATAATTTCACAAAAGATTTCTCAACGCTTGAATTCCTGTTAGATGTTAACATAATTATCTTCCTTAGAATCGGCTTCCTCGCCATTGGCAATCTGCAGTTTATATCTGCTCCTGTTTTGGTCATCAGTCTACTGACTGGTTTGATGCGGCCCGCCATGAATTCCTTTCCTGTGCTACCCTCTTCATCTCAGAGTAGCACTTGCAACCTACGTCCTCAATTATTTGCTTGATGTATTCCAATCTCTGTCTTCCTCTACAGTTTTTGCCCTCTACAGCTCCCTCTAGTACCATGGAAGTCATTCCCTCATGTCTTAGCAGATGTCCTATCATCCTGTCCCTTCTCCTTAACAGTGTTTCCCACATATTCCTTTCCTCTCCGAATCTGCGTAGAACCTCCTCATTCCTTACCTTATCAGTCCACCTAATTTTCAACATTCGTCTATAGCACAACATCTCAAATGCTTCGATTCTCTTCTGTTCCGGTTTTCCCACAGTCCATGTTTCACTACCATACAATGCTGTACTCCAGACGTACATCCTCAGAAATTTCTTCCTCAAATTAAGGCAGGTATTTGATATTAGTAGACTTCTCTTGGCCAGAAATGCCTTTTTTGCCATAGCGAGTCTGCTTTTGATGTCCTCCTTGCTCCGTCCGTCATTGGTTATTTTACTGCCTAGGTGTCAGAATTCCTTAACTTCATTGACTTCGTGATCATCAATCCTGATGTTAAGTTTCTCGCTGTTCTCTTTTCTACTACTTCTCATTACCTTCGTCTTTCTCCGGTTTACTCTCAAACCATACTGTGTACTCATTAGACTGTTCATTCCGTTCAGCAGATCATTTAACTCTTCTTCACTTTCACTCAGGATAGCAATGTCATCAGCGAATCGTATCATTGATATCCTTTCACCTTGTTTTTTAATTCCAATCCTGAACCCTTCTGTTACTTCCATCATTCCTTCCTCGATGTACAGATTGAAGAGTAGGGGCGAAAGGCTACTGCCTTGTCTAACACCCTTCTTAATACGAGCACTTCGTCCTTGATCGTCCACTCTTACTATTCCCTCTTGGTTGTTGTACATATTGTATATGACCCGTCTCTCTCTATAGCTTACCCCTACTTTTTTCAGAATCTCGAACAGCTTGCACCATTTTATATTGTCGAACGCTTTTTCCAGGTCGACAAATCCTATGAAAATGTCTTGATTTTTCTTTAGCCTTGCTTCCATTATTAGCCGTAACGTCAGAATTGCCTCTCTCGTCCCTTTACTTTTCCTAAAGCCAAACTGATCGTCACCTAGCGCATTCTCAATTTTCTTTTCCATTCTTCTGTATATTATTCTTGTAAGCAGCTTCGATGCATGAGCTGTTAAGCTGATTGTGCGATAATTCTCGCACTTGTCAGCTCTTGCCGTCTTCGGAGTTGTGTGGATGATGCTTTTGCGGAAGTCAGATGGTATGTCGCCAGACTCATATATTCTACACACCAACGTGAATAGTCGTTTTGTTGCCACTTCCCCCAATGATTTTAGAAATTCTGATGGAATGTTATCTATCCCTTCTGCTTTATTTGACCGTAAGTCCTCCAAAGCTCTTTTAAATTCCGATTCTAATACTGGATCCCCTATCTCTTCTAAATCGACTCCTGTTTCTTCTTCTATCACATCAGACAAATCTTCACCCTCATAGAGGCTTTCAATGTATTCTTTCCACCTATCTGCTCTCTCCTCTGCATTTAACAGTGGAATTCCCGTTGCACTCTTAATGTTACCACCGTTGCTTTTAATGTCACCAAAGGTTGTTTTGACTATCCTGTATGCTGAGTCTGTCCTTCCGACAATCATATCTTTTTCGATGTCTTCACATTTTTCCTGCAGCCATTTCGTCTTAGCTTCCCTGCACTTCCTATTTATTTCATTCCTCAGCGACTTGTATTTCTGTATTCCTGATTTTCCCGGAACATGTTTGTACTTCCTTCTTTCATCAATCAACTGAAGTATTTCTTCTGTTACCCATGGTTTCTTCGCAGCTACCTTCTTTGTACTTATGTTTTCCTTCCCAACTTCTGTGATGGCCCTTTTTAGAGATGTCCATTCCTCTTCAACTGTACTGCCTACTGCGCTATTCCTTATTGCAGTATCTATAGCGTTAGAGAACTTCAAACGTATCTCGTCATTCCTTAGTAATCGAATTGAAATCTTCCCGTATCTCCCGGCCTTTTCGAAGTATACGTCCTCCTCTTGTGATTCTTGAACAGGGTATTTGCTATTACTAGCTGAAACTTGTTACAGAACTCAATTAGTCTTTCTCCTCTTTCATTCCTTGTCCCAAGCCCATATTCTCCCGTACCCTTTTCTTCTACTCCTTCCCCTACAACTGCATCCCAGTCGCCCATGACTATTAGATTTTCGTCCCCCTTTACATACTGCATTACCCTTTCAATATCCTCATACACTTTCTCTATCTGTTCATCTTCAGCTTGCGACGTCGGCATGTATACCTGAACTATCGTTGTCGGTGTTGGTCTGCTGTCGGTTCTGATTAGAACAACCCGGTCACTGAACTGTTCACAGTAACACGCCCTCTGCCCTACCTTCCTATTCATAACGAATCCTACACCTGTTATACCATTTTCTGCTGCTGTTGATATTACCCGATACTCATCTGACCAGAAATCCTTGTCTTCCTTCCACTTCACTTCACTGACCCCTGCTATATCTAGATTGAACCTTTGCATTTCCCTTTTCAGATTTTCTAGTTTCCCTACCACGTTCAAGCTTCTGACATTCCACGCCCCGACTCGTAGAACGTTATCCTTTCGTTGATTATTTAATCTTTTTCTCATGGTAACCTCCCCCTAGGCAGTCCCCTCCCGGAGATCCGAATGGGTGACTATTCCGGAATCTGTTGCCAATGGAGAGATCATCATGACACTTCTTCAATTACAGGCCACATGTCCTGTGGGTACACGTTACGTGTCTTTAATGCAGTGGTTTCCATTGCCTTCTGCATCCTCATGTCGTTGATCATTGCTGATTCTTCCGCCTTTAGGGGCAATTTCCCACCCCTAGGACAAGAGAGTGCCCTTTACTTCTATCCGCTCCTCCGCCCTCTTTGACAAGGCCGTTGGGAGAATGAGGCTGACTTCTTATGCCGGAATTCTTCGGCCGCCAATGCTGATTATTTATCAAAATTTAGGCAGTGGCGGGGATCGAACCCGAGACCGAAGTTTTGATTATGAACCAAAGACGCTACACCTAGACCACGTGTCTATCTGCTCTACCACCTCTTTAACGCTATCGTCAGTTTTTCTTAGTGCTCAAATAGAAAAAAAAACTCGAGTACTACTTTTAGCGTCTGATTTCCTAATTCAATTTCTCAGCTATTCCTGATTTAATTAGTTTACACTCCATTATCAATGTTTCACTTTTGTTTATTTTTCGTCCTGCAACTTCTTTTCAAGACACTGTTTATCCTCTACAACTGATCTTCCAAGTTCTTCACCGTCTCTGATATAATTACGTTGTCATCGGTAAACATAATTTTTTTTTTGTTTCCTTTGCCTGAACTTTTTCATCTACAAATTTAGTTTCTGTTCGCTTTACTGCTTGCTCAACGTCATTGTCAAATATCATGAAGGATAGACAGCAGCCTTGCCTCACACTCTGCTGAGTTACAACCTCCCTTTCACGTCCATCCGTCCAACAGCCTTTTCTCTCTGTATTATACACCAGCTACCTTTTCAATTTCAAAGTGTTTTCAAGTCAATAACGTCAAGACTCTATTACCTGCCAATGTTATAAACATGTTTGCTGGCCTTCCGTCTAAATTAAGTCATAGGATGAGTATTGTCTCACCTTGTCCTACTGGAGAACGTTATTAATAATGCTCTCAAGTACAAATTTTCTCTTTTCTGATCTACAGTTTCTTTTCAAATGGTTCAAATGGCTCTGAGCACTATGGGACTTAATATCTAAGGTCATCAGTCCGCAAGAACTTAGAACTACCTAAACCTAACTAATCTAAGGACATCACACACATCCATGCCCGAGGCAGGATTCGAACCTGCGAGCGTAGTGAAGCGCCTAGAACCGCTCGGCCACACAGGCCGGCAGTTTGCTTTCACTCAAATTCATACGTATTATAAAAACGGACGTATGTTTATGTTGCACATCTCCTCCTAAACTACTTGACCGGTTAAAACAAAATTTGGTACACGTATCCCCTAGTATCAGGAAACAATTAATGTGGGAGTGAGAACCACCAACCTATCATAGTCCACGAGATATGACATCAAAAACAGATTCTTGAAAAAGTACCGCGTCATGTATGACGTTTACTTATTACTTCTTTGCTACTAACTTGATTAGTAATAAATTTTGCAGAAAGTATTTACATAGCCTCTAAATGCATTAACAAAATTATATCGTGGTACCACACATAGTTTAGGAGGCATGACTTCATGAACTCTGAGAAGTAGTGAAGAATGCTGCATTGTGCATGGCGTTCAGATTTATTAATTTTTTGGTAAGAATTCTTTTCGCAACACATTTTGCAGGTATTACTCACATATGCCGCTGTATGTACCCAAACAAATATATCATCGTGTTACACATAGTTTAAGAGATATGACGTAAAAACTGAGATGCGTGAAAAAATTCCGCATCTTGAATGAAGTTTTAATACATTTATTCTTTACTAGTAAGACACTCGAGTCAATTTAAGGAAATCCCTGACATCTGGCAGCGCTTTTGACAGCTTTCATCGGCGCTGTGATAACGGCTGTAGTCGAAAACAATAGCCGTCTATAGATCTATGAACAGACGTTGCCTCGGAGACGTTTACAATGTAGAGCTGTAGACACTAGAAGAAGCTGCGCCCAGCGTGAAGAAACTGTCTGGGATCATCTCACACCGAGTCTAGTGCAGGAGCTAAACAAACGTCACAGAGAATTTATGCTTTGCATACTGTATCCTTAATTTGGATACTGTATTTATACATTTGTACATCATGCATTTTTCTATGTACGACTGTTTCATTTCCGAGGTGTTTTCATGAATACATCGAAAAGTAATTTTTTCGATATATATAGTCCGCAGCTCGTGGTCGTGCGGTAGCGTTCTCGCTTCCCACGCCCGGGTTCCCGGGTTCGATTCTCGGCGCGGTCAGGGATTTTCTCTGCCTCGTGATGACTGGGTGTTGTGTGATGTCCTTAGGTTGGTTAGGTTTAAGTAGTTCTAAGTTCTAGGGGACTGATGACCATAGATGTTAAGTCCCATAGTGCTCAGAGCCATTTTTTCGATATATAGTCTACAAGCGCAGTCACTTTTTATTTTCGTTTCTAACAGAAAATTGGCAAACTGAATACCCCGGCAATGCCGGGCCTGTCAGGCGTTGTGGTCTTCAGTCCTGAGACTGGTTTGATGCAGTACTCCGTGCTATTCTATCCTGTGCGAACTTCTTCATCTCCGAGTACCTACTGCAGCCTACATCCTTCTAATCTGCTTAGTATATTCATCTCTTGCTCTCCCTCTACGATTTTTACTCTCCATGCTGCCCTCTAATACTAAATTGGTGATCCCTTGATGCCTCAGAACGTACCCTACCAACTGATCCCTTCTTCTAGCTAAGTTGTGCCACAAATCCCTCTTCTCTCCAATTCCATTCAGTACCTTCTCATTAGTTACGTGACCTACACATCTAATCTTCAGCATTCTTCTGTAGCACCACATTTCCAAAGCATTTCTTGTCTAAACTATTTATCCTCCATGTTTCACTTCCATACATGCTACACTTCCTACAAATACTTTCAGAAAAGACTTCCTATACTGGATATTAACAACTTTCCCTTCTTCAGAAACGCTTTCCTTGCCATTGTCAATCTATATTTTAAATCCTCTCTTCTTCGACCATCATCAGTCAGTTTGCTCCCCAAATAGCAAAAGTCATCTACTACTTTAAGTGTCTCATTCCCTACTCTAATTCCCTCAGCATAGTCTGATTTAATTCGACTACATTTCATTATCCTCGTTTTGCTTTTGTTGATGTTCATCTTATATCCTCCTTTCAACACACTGTCCATTCTGTTGAACTCTGACGGAGTTACAATGTCATCGGCAAACCTGAAGGGTTTTAGTTCTTCTCCCTGGATTTTAATTCCTACTCCAAATTTTTCTTTGGGTTCCTTTACTGCTTGTTCAGTGTACAAATTGAATAACCTCGGGGACATACTGCAACCCTGTCTCATTCCTTTCTCAACCGCTGCTTCCCTTTCCTGCTCCCCGACTCTTGTAACTGCCTTCCGGTTTCTGTACAAATTGTAAACATCCTTTCGCTCCCTGTATTTTACCCCTGCCACCGTCAGAATTTGAAAGAGAGTTTTCCAGACAAAATTGTCAAAAGCTTTCTCTGGGTCTACAAATGCTATAAACTTTGGCTTGCCTTTCTTTAACCCATCTTCTAACATACGTCGTTGGATCAGTATTGCCTCGCGTGTTCCTACATTTCTACGGAATCGAAACTAATGTTCCCCGAGGACGAATTCGCCAGTTTTTCCATTCTTCTGTAAAGAATTCATGTTAATATTTTGCGATAGTGACTTGTTAGACTGATAGTTCGGTAATATTCACACCTGTCAGGACCTGCTTTCTTTGGAACTGGAATTATTATATTGTTCTTGAAGTCTTGCTTGTCTGCTGGTGTGTGAATAAAATAAGCAAACGGTACAATTAAATTTCTGTGAGGAATGAAAATGCAGTTGGCCTCATTTAAACAGTTTTTAACATCGACTTCGCGTACACTTAGTCTGTGTGACAGACGTGGCTCCCTCTTCAGTGTTGCTGGGAGCAACACGGGGAACATCGACGTCAGCTGACCCTGCGCCGGAGATCGAACCCAGGATTCCGAGCGTGCCGCGCGGTCGACGCGTGCCGTGCGGTGCTCGGGTGACACTCCATTAGTGGAGATGCTGCCGTCCGGGTCCCCCTGATGTCTGGCTCAAGGAGTGAGGACAGGGCGTTGTGTTCCAGTACCATCCACGCCTACTCTCGATGGAGGACGTAGAAACAGGTATCCCTGGTGTTGGGAAGCTACCGAAAGAGTTGAAGACAAACAAGTCGCTAGATCCAGATACAGGGAATACCGTCCAGCATGGCCTATTACTTAGGTTGCATTTATAGCGAATTTCTCGCCCAGCGTAAAGTTCCAAGTGAATGGCAGAAAGCACAGATGACTCCTGTATTTAAAAAGGTTAAAAGAACGGGCCCCAAAATTACAGACCAGTATCCTTAAAACTCCGTGGCGCATAGCGTCCACTACAGTGGACAGCTGTTAATGGTCGCTTCTTTGGCGTTTTCAATCAGCCCTGAGGCTGCAGATGCACACAGTTCACTGCAGTGGACACTCCCTACTGGTGTTGTGTCCTGCATGCATTTTCAGCCTCATGACTGATTGAAAACGCCAGAGAACTGACCATTAAAAGTTGTCCACTGCAGAGAAATTCATGTACTACACGGTTAACATCTGCACCTTTGCTGCAAAGTTCTTGAAGATATTGTAACATCGAATATAAGGAATTTCCCCTGGACAGAAAAGATTCTGTCAGCAAGTCAGCACGGATTTAAAAAGCATGTGTCTTGTGAAAGTCAGCCTGCCCGTTTCTCAGAGGATATCCTGCGAACCATGGATGGAGGGCAACAGGCAGATTCCGTATCTCCAGAGTTTCGGGAAGTGTTTGACACAATGCCTCACTGCAGTATGTTAACGATGATCCGAGCGTACGGTTTAGGTTCCCAGATACGCTAGTGGCTCGATGACTTATTAACTAATAGATCTCAGTGCGTTGTCCTCGATGGCGAGTGTACATCAGAGACAAGGGTACCAACAGGAGAGCTACAGGGAAGTGTGACAGGAGCGCTCTTGCTCTCTGTATACTTAAATGGTCTGATGGACAGTGTGAGCAGCAACTTGCAACTGTTTCGTCATTGCGTCGTAGCTACGGAACAGTATTGAGTCATTGTGGAAGGATACAGAAATTTCTGTTTGGTGCGATAAATGCCAGCTTGCGCTGAAAGTGGAGAAATATAAGCTAAGCGAGATCAGTAAGAAACTGAATGATGTAACTTTCGAATACAGCATCAGTAGTACGCTACTTGAGGCAGTCACGTTCATTCATTATCTACAGGGTGTTTCAAAAATGACCGGTATATTTGAAACGGCAATAAAAACTAAACGAGCAGCGATAGAAATACACCGTTTGTTGCAATATGCTTGGGACAACAGTACATTTTCAGGCAGACAAACTTTCGAAATTACAATAGTTACAATTTTCAACAACAGATGGCGCTGCGGTCTGGGAAACTCTATAGTACGATATTTTCCACATATCCACCATGCGTAGCAATAATATGGCGTAGTCTCTGAATGAAATTACCCGAAACCTTTGACAACGTGTCTGGCGGAATGGCTTCACATGCAGATGAGATGTACTGCTTCAGCTGTTCAGTTGTTTCTGGATTCTGGCGGTACACCTGGTCTTTCAAGTGTCCCCACAGAAAGAAGTCACAGGGGTTCATGTCTGGCGAATAGGGAGGCCAATCCACGCCGCCTCCTGTATGTTTCGGATAGCCCAAAGCAATCACACGATCATCGAAATATTCATTCAGGAAATTAAAGACGTCGGCCGTGCGATGTGGCCGGGCACCATCTTGCATAAACCACGAGGTGTTCGCAGTGTCGTCTAAGGCAGTTTGTACCGCCACAAATTCACGAAGAATGTCCAGATAGTGTGATTCAGTAATCGTTTCGGATCTGAAAAATGTGCCAATTATTCCTTTGGAAGAAATGGCGGCCCAGACCAGTACTTTTTGAGGATGCAGGGACGATGGGACTGCAACATGGGGCTTTTCGGCTCCCCATATGCGCCAGTTCTGTTTATTGACGAAGCCGTCCAGGTAAAAATAAGCTTCGTCAGTAAACCAAATGCTGCCCACATGCATATCGCCGTCATCAATCCTGTGCACTATATCGTTAGCGAATGTCTCTCGTGCAGCAATGGTAGCGGCGCTGAGGGGTTGCCGCGTTTGAATTTTGTATGGATAGAGGTGTAAACTCTGGCGCATGAGACGATACGTGGACGTTGGCGTCATTTGGACCGCAGCTGCAACACGGCGAACGGAAACCCGAGGCCGCTGTTGGATCACCCGCTGCACTAGCTGCGCGTTGCCCTCTGTGGTTGCCGTACGCGGTCGCCCTACCTTTCCAGCACGTTCATCCGTCACGTTCCCAGCCGTTGAAATGTTTCAAACAGATCCTTTATTGTATCGCTTTTCGGTCCTTTGGTTACATTAAACCTCCGTTGAAAACTTCGTCTTGTTGCAACAACACTGTGTTCTAGGCGGTGGAATTCCAACAGCAGAAAAATCCCCTGTTCTAAGGAATAAACCATGTTGTCTACAGCACACTTGCACGTTGTGAACAGCACACGCTTACAGCAGAAAGACGACGTACAGAATGGCGCACCCACAGACTGCGTTGTCTTCTATATCATTCACATCACTTGCAGCGCCATCTGTTGTTGAAAATTGTAACTACTGTAATTTCGAAAGTTTGTCCGCCTGAAAATGTACTGTTGTCCCAAGCATATTGCAACAAACGGTGTATTTCTATCGCTGCTCGTTTAGTTTTTATTGCCGTTTCAAATATACCGGTCATTTTTGAAACACCCTGTAGGTGTCACGTTTAAAAGCGACATGAAATGAAACGACCACGTAAGGTCAGTTGAAGAGAGGCGGCTTCAGTTTGTTGGGAGAATTTTAGTAAAGTATAGCGCATCTGTACTGGAGGCTATAGAAAATTAGTGCGAGCTTTTCTTCAGAACTGCTCGAGGTTTGGGATCCTCACCAGGTCGCACTGAAGAAAGACGTCGAAGTAATTCAGAGGCGGGCCACTATATCTGTTACAGGCGGGTGGGATCGACACACGAGTACTACGGAGATGCTTCCTAGAAAAGGCGTTGAGGGATGGAAAAGACACGCCGTTGTTTCATAACCTTGTTAGCAAACTGCGACGTAAACGAAAAGAAGTCAAAACCTAGAAAAGCTGAAAAGAGCGAAAGTGAGTGTAAACAGAGCAATGAGAGTAGCGTTAAACGACTCTGAAAGTAAAATCTTGTCAAGCGATCTGAGTGAAAACCCTTAGGTAAAATGAGTAAACGGCTCGAAATCCTCTGTTTGTTCACTCAGAGACCATACTGACACCGAAACGGAAGATAACAGAGGGATGGCCGACCTACTGAATTCGGTCTTTCGAAATTGTTTCATAATGGAAGATCGTAACACAGTCCTCTTTTCACTCATCGTACGGACTTGTAAATGGCAAATACCAGATATGGTGATAAACGATCGTGGAATAGAAAATCAACTACAGTCGTTTAGCATCGGGGAGGCATCAGGATTAGATGAGATATCGTAAGATTCTACACTGATTATGCGAAAGGCCTTGCTCCCCTTCCAGCAGCAGTTTATCGTAGATCGCTGAAGCAAAAGAAGGTACCTAGCGACTGGAAAATCGCGGAAGTCATTCCCGTTCTGATGATGGGTCGTAGGACAGGCGCACATAATTATGGGCCTATACCGTTGGCCTCGATCTGTTGTTGAATTATGCAACATGTTTCCTGTTCAAGAATCATGATGTTTTTGGAGAACGAAAATCTCCTCTATAAAAATTAGTATTGACATCTTGCGAAACACAGATCGCTCTGTTCCTCCATCAGATCCACAACGCCGTAGACAGGGGCGCTCAGATCGATGCCGTGTCCTTCGACTCCAGGACACATTCCCGCACTGCCACGTAATGAAAAACTACGAGCTTATATAAAAAAAAAATATAATTAATCTGACGATAGAGAGAGTGATAAGACGCTAACGTCATAATCAACAGTACCTGTCGATTAGCAAATTTTTCTTTTACGCAAGCACCACGCGTAACATGACGATAGATACTGCTTTCAGTCTTCTGCAACACGAACAAGAAATAATTAACTTCGAAAGTTCTCTTCCTGTTAACGGTAATTACCTCTTCTCCCTCACAGTACGACGGTGCCGCTACGGCGGTCCTCTTCTTGAAGAAAAATCAATTGTTCAAATGTGTGTGAAATCTTATGTGACTTAACTGCTGAGGTCATCAGTCCCTTAACTTACACATTACTTAACCTAAACTATCCTAAGGACAAACACACAAACCCATGCCTGAGGGAGAACTCGAACCTCCGCCGGGACCAGCCGCACAGTCCATGACTGCAGCGCCTGAGACCGCTCGGCTAATCCCGCGCGGCTCTTCTTGAAGACTGTGGTTCGTGATGCGCACATAAGGGAACTTGAAGCTCGTAGAAATAAAATACTTTTCTTCCACGAGCCATCCACTTTTTATTTGTTAGACACGTATAGAACAAGATACGTCCGTAGACCACGGCGGACGAAAACAGAAGAGCCATGTTACAAGCGTTACCTGTAGTAAAAAAATTGGAAGGTATAGCATTTCTAATTTTTTTCCACCATCCTCTCAGAGTACATTAATGTGGTGTAGTGTGAATTAATATATCTTTGGCGCATTCAACTGGTGCCTATGTGAATTAACAAACCTTGTTTTTCCATACAGATAACCCTTATAACTACCTACAAACTTACCGAATAGCGGACCAGATTTGCGACTGGATTCAAGACTTCTTCG
This sequence comes from Schistocerca americana, assembly GCF_021461395.2. NCBI lineage: Eukaryota > Metazoa > Arthropoda > Insecta > Orthoptera > Acrididae > Schistocerca > Schistocerca americana. The sequence continues at coordinate 176,412,345 of NC_060124.1, read as the reverse complement.
CAGACAGAACTCATCACGTCGCTGTTAACGGAACAAGATCGACAGACGTAAAGGTAATTTCCGGTGTACCCCACGGAAATGTGATAGGATCGTTAGTATTTACAGGTTATACAAGTGATCTAGCAGGAAGTGTTGGAAGGTCTTTAACACTGTTCGCAGATGATACGGTTGTCAATAAGACAGTAGCAATAGTAACAGACAGAATCGATTTGAAGAATGACCCGAAGAGAATTGGTAAGTAGTACAGGCTGTGGTAGTTGACCATAAACGTAAATGGATGTAACGTATTGTGCATTCATAGGACAACAACATTACTGCTCATATATACTATTGAGGACAAATTGCTGGAAACAGTATCTACTGTTTAATATCTAGCGGTCACTATCCAGAGCGACCTTAAGAGGAATGATTATATAAAAGAAACAGTAGGAAAAGCAGATGCCCGACTGAGAGTCATAGGAAGAACCTTAAAGAAATGTAACGCATCCGCGAAGGAAACGGCTTACAAGGCTCTTGTTCGACCAGTTCTAGAGTGTCGTACATCAATCTGGGATCCTTATCAGGAATACTGACAGAAAAGGTAGAGAAAATCCGACGAAGAGCGGCATGTTTAATGATGGGATCTCTTAGACGGCGCGACAGCGTTGCAAAGAGTTTCCTTTAATTTACGCTTATGGTCACAAACTTTTTGTTTACGGATTACCGGTTTCAGTCTTTAATGACCACCATCAGATCCGTTACATAAAAACTTTGTTTTTATGAAACAGATCTGATGATGGTCAGTAACGACCGAAACCGGTAATCTGTTAACAAAAAGTTTGCGACCATAGACATAAATTAAAGGAAACTTATTACATATACGGGTTACTTTTCTTCCGCGACGATATTTAAAGAGAGGCGCCGTTCATAAAGGAGAGGCTTACTACTGAAATCTCGAGACAGTACTTTCCGGGAAGAGCCAGACAACATGTTACTTCCTCCCAGACACATCTCGCATAATGACCGCGACGAGAGATTTCACGCTAATACAGAGGATTACGAACATCATTCTTCTTACGCGCCATTCACGAGCGGTACAGGGAAGCGGGGATGGTTCAAATGGTTCAAATGGCTCTGAGCACTACGGGACTTAACTTCTGAGGTAATTAGTCCCCTAGAACTTAGAACTACTTAAATCTAACTAACCTAAGGGCATCACACACATCCATGCCCGAGGCAGGATTCGAACCTGCAACCGTAGCGGTCGCGCGGTTCCAGACTGTAGCGCCTAGAACCGCTCGGCCACCCCGGCCGGCGAAGCGGGGATCAGTTAGTGGTAACTGACGATCCCTCCGTCACACATCGTTAGATGGCATGCGGAGTACGGTGAGGTTGAACGCAAATGAGAATCCCGCGAGGAAAGACGACGTTCTCATCGCACTATTAAGAAAATTTAGAGAACTGGCATTCGTGGCTTACTGCAGAACGATTCCATTGCCACCATCCTGCTTTTCCCATAAGGACTGCAAATAAGGGAGGCATCAGGTCTCGTAAAGTGGCGTATAGATAACCACGAAATGTGAAATCTGGTTTCGCAGGACAGAGCGAATCAGGTTATGGTTGTGGAGGGAGCCGTAATCATTTACTGTTAGTTGCACAAAACACACAATGTTTTATTTTCCTAAGAACCACTTAATTACACATTGCCTTAAAAGGATCAAATTAGAACAATACGGCTGAAGGCCTAGTTAAGAAAACTTGCGACACCTCCTGGGCTGAAGACCCAAAACTACACCAGAAACAAGAACGGCTGAAGGCCTGAACACAAGTTAAAAAAATTACTTTAAAGAATACACGCAACTGAAGGCCTTAATTAAAAAAATTCACGTAAATGCTCGGCTGAAGGCCACACACAAGACATTGAACAACTTGGGGATTAGGGCCTGGATAACAAGAATTTCAGACAGAGTAAATTTTTTTAAGGAATTAGTTCAAAAAAAAAAATTTCAAAATTTTAATTTAAGATGGCTGAAGGCCTTATCTTAAGTTTTTAATATTCACGTAAATACTTGGCTGAAGGCCACAAACTGGACATTGAGCAACTCATGACTTAGGACCTGGATAACAAGAATTTCAGATAGAATAAACTTTCAAAATTTTACTTATTAAACAAATCAGTATTTAAACTTTAATTTAAGTCAGATGAAGGCCTTATCTTAAAATTAAAATAAACTAAATTAATAGACAGTTGAAGGCCTCGCACAGTACATCAGACTAAAATTAATATCACGATCTAAAACCAACAGAACAGTGGTGCTCAGAAGTGTTCCAAGGGTCGGCCTGAGGAGGTAGCTCTAACGTAAAGTGAGGTGAGACAGGCAGCCAAGAGTAAGGTCAAATAATTGGATGGCAACTCGTCCCAGGGATGGCTTAAGGACCGACCAACAATCTATAATCAATTCCCTTCTGCTGGATCAGCGGTACAACAATGGAAAATACCAGCCGAGGACAAAGATACCAGTCACACTACGTCTTAAAAATTGGCGTCCGAAAACAGCCAAGGCACAGTAACCACTCTTAATAAAAAGATATGAACAAACAACTAAAAGGCTGTCAAACTGCACGCCATGCTGGACAGGATCAACACTGCGAGGAAAACTACTCTAACGACCGGGGCAGGTAACTGGGGCCTTATCGGCAAGAAGGCAGAAAATACTGATGATGCACTTCAATGATAAGTAACAACCAGTTTAATAGTTAAAGACCACACAGGAAGATGGCTGCAAAAATTCTCCAACTCCAACACACCATACATTGCTGCTAGCCAGATTGGCCCAGGAAGCAACAACCAACAATGATCTAAGAGATTTCACAGCAGTTGAGATTTCATAATAGGTTAACTGATCACTCAACTTCAGTGTCCAGTTTCGGTGGACAACGAACTTTGTAGCTCTCATAGCAAATGCCTTACAATCTGATCACGCTTGCACATCACCAGCGGCCCCGGCCTGACCTCACGCCGCAGAGACTACCTTGCTGCTCTGTCCCAACTGACGGACTGCCACACACCACCAAATGGAGCTATATCGGTCACACCAAAGATGGTACAGCAGTACTAGTATCGATAAGCGCTGCTGCTGCCACTGACAGAGGCAAGTCAGCAACTCGTTACAGTAGTAACTCAGGGAGAAATAAGATGCCACTTGATTGCGACAAAATGCCAAAGAACAAACGGCATGAACGCGAGCTGGCCACGGCTCAAAATGTATTCTCTACTGCGAATATCGACAGCCATCAGCTGTATAATGGAATGAAGACAATGATAATTTGTGCCAGACTGGGACTCGAAACTGAATTTCCCCATTACCGGTAGTGGTCGCCTTACAGTTAGGCGGGAATATACATAATGGATGTATGAGTACAGATTGTAGACGCAAGGCTGATGACATTTGGAAGTTTTTATCTGGTCGTGAGTCGTGCTCGGATAGCCTAACGGCTGGACGACCGCTCTCGAATGCGGCAAATCCGTGTTCGAGTCCCGGTCCGGCACAAATTTTCATTGTCGTCATTCCACTACACAACTGACGGTTGTTCTTACTCGCAACTGCGAACACATTTCATATATTTCACAATGTCGGTGGTCGCTGCAGTGCCTGGTCCTTAGGGCATGCATGCTTCTCCGAAGTAAATTTGCATCGTACTTCTGACCAACAGAGGCACTACAGTATCGTGAGTAAAGAGTCGTTTTTCCTCACTCCATTTACGAGTGGACCAGGAAGGGGGATGATTTGTGGAGGTACAAGACACGCTCTGCCATGCACCATATGGAGGCTTGTGTAATGTGTATGTAGATGCAGATATAGATGTAGGAACGGCCTAGCCAAGTGCAATATCTGTCTACTCAGATACAGCAGGGATCACGAAATTCCAAACTGTACGATGGTTAGGTTCTATCCACTGTCTTTGGTAAGCTCACTCTCCTGTGCCGTAATACTTCTTGATAATTTGCTTCTGCTTAATGGTCAAGCCCATTTTTCTGAGTCTCCTGAATGCGAGCATCTCGATTTTACTCGCAGCACCACGGCGATTTCCTGTCAGCACATCGGACGGATATTGAGGCAGCGAAAATGTCTCTGAGCACACCCTAATCTGTCCTTCCGTATTCTCATGATCGTCACACCAGTTACGCGATCGGACTGTAAAATAGTTTCATAGCCTCTCTTAATTTAATCGACGGTTCCTCGCATCAACATACTTTTTCTACCAAACATTACAACATATTCCTGAATTTTTCCGATATCTGCTGTCACGTCCCACGATAAGAACTCCAAACTTTGGAATTGTTCTCAAGAATTGCTCACACAAGCGCTTTCTCCGCCATTTCCATTAGGAACGCACTATAAAATTCATTTTTCGTAATGCTGATTTTACATGTTCGCTCCATTTGGTACAGCTTATCAGTGTTTGAATTACCTTACGTACTTACATGACGTGACGTGCAAAAAGATCGGTTCACATAAATACTTGTTTTATTTGTGAAAAACATTTAATCCTAAATTCCGGTTCAAATAGATCACTAGATTTCACTCAAAATGCGAAAACGGTGAAGGATACAGAAATCGGACACTGTTGAATTCTTGTGGCACTCGTGTCCAATTACAAGTTTACAAAAGAACGCCTTTAGCAGGTGGCAGGTGTGCGAGATTCAATATGTGTATATGTGTGTAGGTGTGTGTGTGTAAAACTATTTTAGCTAAGTCTTAAATAACCTTGCTATTCACCGCCATGAAAACACACAGACGCACGCACGCATGCACACACACACACACACACACACACACACACACACACACACACACACAAACGGGCGCACGCTTGAGCACACGTCCATGCACGTGTTCAAGATATTCACCACTAATCTTTTCATCGGCTACTGTTACAGGGGTGTTCCTCACCTATCAGTACTTCATGTTTTCGCCCTACGCTAACGAGCTATCATTATATTAGAACCGGAAAGCGGGATTAGATATTTTTTGCTGATGAAATAAGTATTTTTATTAGCCGATGGAAAATATAAAAATAAAATAAAAAAGTGTTTATGAAAAGTAAGAAATGTTTTCCTGTAAATGGCCTTCATTTAGGCATTAAGGAATTGGAATTCATGAAGACAAGTACTGCTACTGTCAAAAATAAGCAGTACACAGGAAGATAGGTGAGTTAAACGACATGGGTTCATAGGCGTGCATAGACCTGCGATCAGTAAAGAACCGATATCCTATGTAGGGACAACTTTTACCTGGACTTTAGCCACTCAGGTTAGCTGCGCGTTTGCACCTCAGGGCAAGAATTTCCTTAGCAATGCGAACAGCCACGTTTTGTTGGTGTTGTTACAGAGCAGGTTCAACACGTCTTCGCAACGTTTGTCAACATCGCATTGTACATATTAATGCGGTAATATACAATTATGCGGTGATGTTTCTCAGGTAAATGATTTTGAGATCTTACCTAAACAACCCGTTTTATAGAAGTACAGTTTTGAAATTAAAATTTGTCCTTGTCATTGTAAATTAGATGTTATGTTTTCACTGAGTGACGATTTTCAGCAACACTATGTTCATAAATCGCTGATGAAAGGATGTTACGCAACAGGTGCGTCTCTGCTCTCGGTATTCGCAATTCAACTGTGATATTATACATGCACGTATGTCCTGAGTGAAGTCAAGAGTCTACAATTTATGATTTTCAATTTTCGATCTGAGTGCTCTGACGGGAATACGTGACACATTCATACGAAAAAGGTGCCTCAGTAATTTGTAGTGTCTCGCAACAGATCGACAGTTCAAAATTTTCAAATGTGTGTGAATTCCTAAGGGACCAAACTGCTGAGGTCATCAGTCCCTAGACTTACACACTACTTAAACTAACTTATGCTAACAAGGGAACCTCCCCATCGCACCCCCCCAAGATTTAGTTATAAATTGACGCAGTGGATAGGCCTTGAAAAACTGAACACAGATCAATCGAGAAAACAGGAAGAAGTTGTGTGAAACTATGAAAAAAATGAGCAAAATATACAAACTGAATAGTCCATGTGCAACATCAAGGACGAAGTGGGTTGAGGAGCGCCGTGGTCCCGTGGTTAGAGTGAGCGAATACAGAACGAAAGGTCCTTGGTTCGAGTGCTCCCTCGAGTGAAAATTTTACTTTCTTTATTTTCGCAAATTATGATCTGTCCGTTCATTCACTGACGTCTCTGTTCACTGTAATAAGTTTAGTGTCTGTGTTTTGCGACCGCACCGCAAAACCGTGCGATTAGTAGACGAAAGGACGTGCCTCTCCAATGGGAACCGAAAACATTTGATCGCAAGGTCATAGGTCAACCGATTCCTCCACAGGAAAACACGTCTCATGGCGAATGCGTAAAAAGATTCTTCTACCTTGCCCGATTTAGGTTTTCTTGTGGATGTGATAATCACTCCCAAAAAAGTGATGAAAACATAAGAGTTTGTCACATAAACTGCAACAAATGAATGCAACAGTTTCACAGTCGCACAGTTTTCCCTGTGCTCTGTCAAAACATACGTTTTTTACGTTTTCGAATGTTTCTGTGTGTAGACCGTCAAATCCTGCGTATGTCCAAGCAAATCTAAACATGTCCTGGAATTTTGGAGAGCGAAGTTGATTATGTGTGAGTGCCTGAACTTTAATAATTGTCTGAAAATAAAAAATTAAACTTTTCACTCGAGAGAAGGTTTGAACCAAAGACCTCTCGTTCTGCAGCTGCTCACGCTAACCACGGGACCACGGCGCTCGTCAGCTGACACGTTCCTAGATGTTGCATACCTTGCGCATGGACTACTCAGTTTGTATATTTTGCTTATTTTTTTCATAGTTCCACACAACTTCTTCCTGTTTTCTCGATTGATCTGTGTTCAGTTTATCAAGGCCTATCCCTGTGCCAACTTATAACTAAATCTGAGGGGGGTGCGATGGGGAGGTTCCCTTGTAAGAACAACACACACAACCATGCCCGAGGGAGGACTCGAACCTCCGGCGGGAGGGGCCTCATAATCCGTGAAAGAGAGCCTCAAACCGCGTAGCCAGTCCGCGCGGCCGATTGACAGTTACTAAAAGCAAATTTTTAATCCAATTCTCATATTTTGCTGTTGTCAACAACGAGAACTCGCGACAACTGTTATGGTTGCAAGAAATACAACGACGTATACCAGCAAGCTCTTTACGCGATTAGACCGAATATATTATTCATTTCATGAGTAATGGTGCTGTATTAATAATATAGAGTGACACAGTAGCAGATAGTCAAAGATTTATTGAATTGCAAACAACGGACAACTTATCGACTGCTGTGTAGGATGAGGGTCAATCGACTCATGCTACTATCTTTCGCGTCAAACGTATTATTCACCTGAGAAAAGTATAACAGAATTTAAAACAGTCGAAGATTATTGTATTATTCGTAGCAATATTAATAGAAGCTCGTGAAGCAGTTTTTACTCCCCTCCCTCCCTTCCCCCCTCCAAATCGCCCTTCCGCACACTGATCTTGATAACTGTGAACCTGCCGAGTACGTAACTTTTTTCTGTCAGTTTCGGTGAATTGTGTGGCATAGTAGTTCTACTTCTCAGTCGGGCGCCACTGCCACGGAGGATAATTCTGTAAGGTATGGCTACTGTTATCTGGTTACAGTGGTAAGTAATTACGAGAACACTGCTGACATGTTTGAGAGACATATCGAGTAGAACAAAAGAACTTCAGTCGTGCATTAAAAACGATGAAGTGAAGTAAAGATAACAAATGGATTGTTAACTTTAGAGAGAATATTAAACAATAACGGCAAAATCTTCACTCGGAAATCTAATGGTAATGAACCAATATCTTCCAGTATCTGTCTTGTAAACTCTCAGTCACTGTACTGCAGTGTTCTACAGTTATTTAGCCTCTTATACGATCTTGTGCTGTGCAGATAAAGTAATAACAACACGAAGTCGGGGTAGACCGTTACATTCGAAATGCGTCGAAGTACAATTTACACGTGCCTTATTAGAGCAAAAGCAAATGTAATGCAGTATGCGAAAATATATCAAACGCTCATTGTTGCTCCATTACACGATTGAGAATCACTTACCGGAGCTAATTATAGTGGACCGACCACATTAAATTAATCTATGGAAGGACAGATGAGATGCATTGGAAGGATGCCGAAGAAATATAACTGAACCACGAAAAGGAGGGATTATCAGCCCGTCGTTAACCCGATTCTAGAATACCGCTCGTCAGTCCAGGATACTTACTAGCTAGACTAGTGGAGGAAACAGAGAAGAGCAGCGCGTTTCGTCACGGATTCGAATGGTACACGTGACACACCACGGACATCCTCATGCAACTCAGGCACCTGCTAATAGAGAGGCGTTGTGACTGACGGCCACGTTTTACTGTCCAAGTTCGGAGAAGACAAGTTCCAACAACATTCCAGAAAGATATCGTTTCTTGCCAATTTTCGAAATGACTGTGACAGCGAAATTATCGACAACGCCATCACCATCATCATCACTGTTATGCCCTAAGGCTGGTCTTCTCATGTAGCTATCCACGCAATCCTGTCATTTGCTACGTTCTTCGTCTTCTCATAATTGTTTCCCATCCTTACGCAAGGGGCGTTCAATAAGTAACGCAACATTTTTTTTTCTTTTTTTCTGGAGGCAGGTTGGTTTCATTCAGGAATGCAGTGCACCGTATTATTCCCCATGCTTCTGGTTACAAAATCATATTTTTCAGCATAACCTCCTTTGAGTACGACGGCCTTCAGCCTTCGGCACACGGACCGTGCTGTCGAACGTCAACGTTGAGCGTGCCGAGTTCAACGTGCTGCTCAACGCTCAGGAACAATGCGACTTGTGCATACGATACGTGGGCCACGACGTGGTATACGAGATCACGACGCACTCCAGTGGCAGCTGTGGGATGTTTCTAGTTCGTAAATCACCCTGTTCACTCAACAGATTCGCGTAAAATTCCCACGTTAACTCTATTAAAACGCACGTTTCCCCTATTGTCCATATCCTAGTCACGTTGTACTATACGTAATATACACAAAACTTCAATATCGACGTACATGTTTTAAGACAAAAAGGAAAGTACCATGTCGAATCAATAATGACACAGGCTTATAAAAGTTCCATTACAAACAGTGCGACACAAATTTGCAATAGTTCTCCACATAAGATAAAAGTTATTTTATCTTTCTCACATTTTGTTAAAACCCAAAGGTCATTCTTACTTGACGACTGTTCCTACCCAGTAGCAGACTCTTTACAACACGTGAATTATGAAACTCCGCCGGCCGGAGTGGTCGAGCGGTTCTAGGCGCTACAGTCTGGAACTGCGCCACCGTACGGTCGCAGGTTCGTATCCTGTCTCGGGCATGGATGTGTGTGATGTCCTTAGGTTAGTTAGGTTTAAGTAGTTCTCAGTTCTAGCGGATTGATGACCTCAGCAGTTAAGTCTCATGGTGCTCAGAGCCATTTTTGAACGAAACTCAAAAGAAAAAGTACGAAATATCTTTATACAAGTAGCCCAAACTTCTTGTAGATTAAACCAATCGAACAAAGTAACTTCTCAAACAAAGGTGAACTTATATTTACGTAACATCAAATATTGTAGTATATAGTTACATTAAACTAATAATAAAGCACCAGAACCTATTAAATAAGCAAATGTTAGGAAAGAAGAATGTAGACTTGGCGAGACACAAACTATCGTTTTACTACACATCTCATCGTAGATCCTTAACGATACTCATTACGCTAAAGTGAAAACAATTTATTTATGGCCAATACTAACATTTTACCACATGCTAAATGCTTTAATCGTAGCTATGTTACTAACTGAAATTTAATAATAACAAATTGTTTCAAGAACCGTGAATTTTTGGTGAATCCTCAGTGTGTCGCTATCTTCAAATGATATACTTTCATAATACGGAAGTTACAATAATTCTTTTGCCACGAATATGGCGTTTGTCATTGTTTTATTGCAACGGATCACACAGTTAACTACGGGTTTTCGAATGATTCTCAATTTGCTGGTGCTCAGAAGCGGCATATACAGGGTTGTCCATTGATTGTGACCGAACCAAATATCTCACGAAATAAGAGTCAAATGAAAAAACTACAAAGAACCAAACTTATCTAGCTTGAAGGGGGAAACCAGATGGCGCTATGGTTGGCCCGCTAGATGGCGATGCCATAGGTCAAACGGATATCAACTGCGTTTTTTAAAATAGGAACGCCCATTTTTATTACATATTCGTGTAGTACGTAAAGAAATATGAATGTTTTAGTTGGACCACTTTTTTCGCTTTGTGATAGATGGCGCTGTAATAGTCACAAACATAGGGCTCACAATTTCAGACGAACAGTTGGTAACAAGTTGGTTTTTTAAATTAAAATACAGAACGTAGGTACGTTTGAACATTTTATTTCGGGTGTTCCAATGTGATACATGTACCTTTGTGAACTAATCATTTCTGAGAACGGATGCTGCTACAGCATGATTACCTGTAAATACCACATTATTGCAATAAATGCTCTAAATGATGTCCGTCAACCTCAATGCATTTGACAATACGTGTAACGACATTCCTTCCTCTCAACAGTGAGTAGTTCGCCTTCCGTAATGTTCGCACATGCATTGACAATGCGCTGACGCATGTTGTCAGGCGTTGTCGGTGGATCACGATAACAAATATCCTTCAACTTTCCCCACATAAAGAAATCCGGGAGCGTCAGATCTGGTGAACGGGCGGTGCTTCGACGACCAATCCACCTGTCATTATATATGCTATTCAATACCGCTTCAACAGCACGCGAGCTATGTGCCGGACATCCATCATGTTGGAAGTACATCGCTATTCTGTCATGCAGTGAAACATCTTGTAGTAACATCGGTAGAACATTACGTAGGAAATCAGCATACATTGCACCATTTACATTGCCATCGATAAAATGGGGACCAATTATCCTTCCCAAAATGCCGCACCACACATTAAACCGCCAAGGTCGCTGATGTTCCGCTTGTCGGAGCCATCGTGGATTTTCCGTTGCCCAATAGTGCATATTATGCCGGTTTACGTTACCGCTGTTAGTGAATGACGCTTCGTCGCTAAATAGAACGTGTTCAAAAAATCTGTCATCGTCACGTAATTTCTCTTGTGCCCAGTGGCAGAACTGTACACGACGTTCAAAGTCGTTGCCATGCAATTTCTGGTGCATAGAAATATGGTACGGGTGCAATCGATGTTGATGTAGCATTGTCAACACCGACGTTTTTGAGATTCACGATTCTCGCGCAATTTGTCTGCTACTGCCGCGACAGCTGCTATAACACCTACTTGATCATCAACATTTGTTGCAGGTCGTGGTTGACGTTTCACATGTGGCTGGACACTTCGTGTTTCCTTAAATAACCTAACTATCCTGTGAACGGTCCGGACACTTGGATGACGTCGTCCAGGATACCGAGCAGCATACATAGCACACGCCCGTTGGGCATGTTGATCACAATAGCCACACATCAACACGATATCGACCTTTTCCGCAATTGGTAAACGGTCCATTTTTACACGGGTAATGTATCACGAAGCAAATACCGTCCGCACTGTCGGAATGTTACGTGATACCACCTACTTACACGTTTGTGACTATTACAGCGCCATCTATCACAAAGCGAAAAAAGTGGTCCAACTAAAACACTCATATTTATTTACGTATTACACGAAAATGTAATAAAATTGGGGGTTCATATTTTAAAAAACGCAGTTGATATCCGTTTGAGCTATGGCAGCGCCATCTAGCGGGCCAACCATAGCGCCATCTGGTTTCCCCCTTCAAGCTAGACGAGTTTCGTTCTTTGTAGTTTTTTCGTTTGATGATTATTTCATGAGATATTTGGCCCGGTCACTATCAATGGAACACCCTGTATACGTAAAGGCTTGAACTGAATGCCAATATGGTGCCTCACAGCTCTGTGCTGAAGGGAGATGGCGTACGTGTGACGTAGGTGGCGTTGTGATATCTGATTGGTCAACGCTCATACGCACACTCAGAATGTTTGACATGCTAGATATTGCTCTGCTCGTTCAGAAAGACTACCAAACGTGCTGTTCCACGCTATGACGTCAGAAACTCGGCACACTCAACGCCCAACGTTCGGATGCACAGTCCGTGTGCTGACGGCTTTACGCCACCTTACTGGGAGGGCCTGCATGACCCCATGGCACAACTCTATGGATCTACATCAGGACCAACGTTTGCTGCATCAGTAAACTCCCCTTCATCTACGTACTGGTTCCCGCAGAGTGCATCCTTCATTGGGCCAAGGTCCGAGATCTGGGCTGTAGGGTGGATGAGGAAGAACAGTCCAATGAAGTTCTGTGAGATCCTCTGGAGAGCGCAGACGTGTGTGAGGCCGTGCGTTGTCATGGAGAGGGAGAAGTTTGTTTGCATGTTTGTGGCGACGAACGCGCTGAAGTATTTTCTTCGTTTTTCTGAGGGTAGTATAATACACTTTAGAGTTGATCGTTGCAGCTTTAGGGAGGACATCAAATACACTACTGGCCATTAAAATTGCTACACCAAAAAGAAATGCAGATGATAAACGGGTATACATAGGACAAATATATTATACTAGAATTGACATGTGATTACATTTTCACGCAATTTGGGTGCATAGATCCTGAGAAATCAGTACCCAGAACAACCACCTCTGACCGTAATAACGGCATTGATACGACTGGGCATTGAATCAAACAGAGCTTGGATGGCGTGTACAGGTACAGCTGCCCATGCAGCTTCAACACGATACAACAGTTCATCAAGAGTAGTGACTGGCCTATTGTGACGAGCCAGTTGCTCGGCCACCATTGACCAGACGTTTTCAATTGGTGAGAGATCTGGAGAATGTGCTGACCAGGGCAGCAGTCGAACATTTTCTGTGTCCAAAAAGGCCCGTACAGGACCTGCAACATGCGGTCGTGCATTAGAGCCAAGGGTCGTAACACGTCTGAAATGTAACGTCCACTGTTAAAAGTGTCGTCAATGCGAACAAGAGGTGACCGAGACGTGTAACCAGTGGCACCCAATACCTTCACGCCGGGTGATACGCCAGTATGACGATGACGAATACACGCTTCCAATGTGCGTTCACCGCGATGTCGCCAAACACGGATGCGACCATCATGATGCTGTAAACAGAACCTGGATTCATCCGAAAAATGACGTTTTGCCATTCGTTGACCCAGGTTCGTCGTTGAGTACACCATCACAGGCGCTCCTGTCTGTGATGGAGCGTCAAGGGTAACCGCAGCCATTGTCTCCGAGCTGATAGTCCCTCCTTCTGCAAACGTCGTCGAACTGTTCGTGCAGAGGGTTGTTGTCTTGCAACCGTCTCCATCTGTTGACTCAGGGATCGAGACGTGGCTGCACGATCCGTTACAGCCATGCGGATAAGATGCCTGTCATCTCGACTGCTAGTCATACGAGGGCGTTGGGATCCAGCACAGCGTTCCGTATTACCCTCCTGGACCCACCGATTCCTTATCCTGCTGACAGTCATTGGATCTCGATCAACGCGAGCAGGAATGTCGCGATGCGATAAACCGCCAACGCGAGGGGCTACAATCCGACCTTTATCAAAGTTGGAAACGTGATGGTACGCATTTCTGCTCCTTACACGAGGCATCACAACAACGTTTCACCAGGCAACGCCGGTCAGCTGCTGTTTGTGTATGAGAAATCGGTAGGAAACTTTCCTCATGTCGGCACATTGTAGGTGTCGCCACCGGAGCCAACCTTGTGTGAATGCTCTGAAAAGCTAATCATTTGCACATCACAGCATATTCTTCCTGTCGGTTAAATTTCGCGTCTGTAGCACGTCATCTTCGTGGTGTAGCAATTTTAAAGGCCAGTAGTGTAGAATAACCCCCTCACTATCTTAGAAGTCGTCGCCATGACTTTACCGGCTAAGGGTGCGACTTTGAACTTTTTCTTCGGAGAATAGATAGTGTGATGCCACTCCATGGAGTGCTATTTTGTTTCCGGTTCGAAGTGATGAACCAATGTTTCATCGCCTGTGAAAATGTTCCACAAAAAATTGTCAAGATCAGCCTCGTTAGGCGCAAGCAACTCCGCACATATGGTCCTTCGTTTCTCTTTATGGTCTTCTGCTAGTCGGCGAGGAAATCAGCGGGCACACACCTTTGAGTACCCCAACTGGCGGACGAGTATGTCAGCACTACTAATAGGGGCGTCCAGTTGTGCCGCGAGGTGCTTGACTGTGATCCGTCGATCACCTCGAATGAGTGTGTCCGCACGTTCCGACACTACAGGAGTCGCAGCTGCGTGCGACAGGCCGGCTCGCTGGAACTGGACAGGTGTGAGACCTTGTTACGATGATAACAGATCCCTCGCCCAACAACTCAGTGCGCTTTTGTCCACTGCCAAGTCTCCGCAAACACTCTGCAAGCGCCTAAGAATATCTGCAATGCTCCAGTTTCCCAACAAAAGGAACTCCGTGAGTGCTCACTACTTCTAACGCACCTCCATAACAGACGCCGTTTTGGTGGGAACTTCAGGGAACTGTAGGCGCTTGTGCGGGAATAATCCACGATATCCCAAAAAAATTCCGCATTTTTTCAACCGAAACTGCCTGAGAAAAAAATATGTTGCTTTACTTATTGAACTCCTCTCGTACAATCCACCATTTGGTATCTTTTGCATTTTCTTTTTCTTCTTCTTCAATTCATTCCACAGGACCCATCAGTAAACAGTCTCCTCTCATGCAGCATCCTGGCTAACTGTTTTTCCTCTTCCTGATTAACTTGAAAATATTTCTCTCTTGCCCCACTCTTTTCACTTTTCAGTACCATCTCATTTCTCGTTCTGTGTACCCATTTTATCCCTTCCATCCTCCTCCAAATCCACATTTCAAATGCTTCTGTTCTTCTTTCTTACTCTTTCCTCAGTGTCAATGCCTCAATATAAAGCACTTTGCCCATGTCTCAATATAAAGCACTTTGCCCTCAGGTACCTGCCCATGCAAAAGCCACCTTGCCTTATTAAATGCCTCCTTGGAAATAGCTATCCGCGTTTTCAGCTTGTCAGCATCTTATGCCTTCTGCATCCCAGATATTTGAAAGCACTAACTTGTTCTATATCTTCCTTTCCTATCTTTATAGTTGCTCTTACTTTTCTTGCACTATCACCACACATTTTGTCTTTTTCTTACTATTTCTCATTTCGAATCCCTCAGATGTCTTATTTGCTTCTTTTAACATTCCAACTCTTATGACCAGATGAAACTACAATCGCCTGGCCGTAACTGTGGGTTGGGAGACAGCTCATTGGAACTACAACAGATGAAATATTAGTTCACTTTATTAAACGAATGATGAAAAGATTTAATTAACTAGATACCATCATTTGCCACAAGACTGCTTGATAGTTTACAACTGTCACTGACTATTAAAGAAGCACTTGATACAATAATTAACAAAATCTTCTCTTCAAGTACGATTTTCAACATTTACAAAGGTACATTTCCGCCTAAGACTTGAGTACCTCTTCCATCCCTCTCGATGATGTCGATGTCTTCAGTCGAGGTCACGATCTGGGGCAGAGCGCTTCCATGCTGGACTTTATATTGACTTCCGTGTGAGGGAGCTGCCGAACTGAGAGAAAGATGTGGTCTTCTTCAGCCTCTCCTGTTCGTCGTTGAGGATTACACTGAGACATCGTTAATTTGTGTGGTATTTATGTGCACCGCCAACTTTGGTGTGGCGCCACGACCTTTGGCGAAACCACACCAATCATAGATCTTCTGTTGTCTGGCAGTAACAGCATATCATCCTCAAATCGAATACATTCTATCCTCCTACCACAAACATACACTCCTCTTTTTCGTTTCAGACAAAAGAAATGGTTCAAATGGCTCTGAGCACTATGGGACTCAACTGCTGAGGTCATTAGTCCCCTAGAACTTAGAACTAGGTAAACCTAACTAACCTAAGTACACCACAAACATCCATGCCCGAGGCAGGATTCGAACCTGCGACCGTAGCGGTCTTGCGGTTCCAGACTGCAGCGCCTTTAACCGCACGGCCACTTCGGCCGGCTCGTTTCAGACATTTTGAATAATTAACTCCAAATATGTAAACGGTATTGCTGAGAGACAGTAGCCTTGCCCCTCTTCCCTTCTAATTCTTTCCTCTTTTGTTTCATTCCCAATCTGTACTCGCACCTTCTGTTGTAGGTATACGAGGGGCGTTTGAAGAGTCCGTGCAAAGTCCGAGAGATGACACCACCGGCGCGTATCGAGGTCATGTTTGGTTAGTAGCATCTTTGGAAAGACCGCACACCAAGTTTCAGACACATTGCTCTATTTCTTCGTGTTTGGCGTTCGTGTGAATCAAGGAAGTCGAGTGATTGTCAAAAAATGGACGAGGAAAAATTTCGTGTGGTTATTAAACATCACTTTATGAAAGTAAAAACGCCTCAAGAGACTAAAGAGAAGCTTGATAAACATTACCGTGACCCGATTAGAACAGTTGAAACGTTCCCTTGGAAAAATTATTGAATTACTGTGCTGGTAAACCCCTTACGTTATTTGATTCTCAAACAGCTGAGCAGAACTGAACGTACTCAGACATTTCGCTCTTTACTTATTCTGATCAACACTAAACTGACACACAATATTTTTTAGCACAACGCAATCTGACTTTCAAAAATCCCTACAAAAGAATGGCCCTTACTAACAATAACTAACAATAACCTATAACTTTCACGAATCACTTACCTCACAAAAATCTTTGTTACTCCAACTACTGCAGCACAGCGAGCGCCACTATTGCCAGCTAAATAAAAGATTCTGACTACTGAAGGGACTAACTACTGGTAGGCATAGTTAGCAAATGAAAGATTTTGATAAAGAACAAACAATGTATTTACCTTAATTGTGTTCAAAAGTCATAATATATATATCAGTTCACGACATCCAGTCTTACAAATTTACTGTCTCTCATGGACACACGTCCAGATCATCCGCTCTCAAAACTCCACCATCTCTCTCCCCACATTCACCACTGCTGGCGGCTCTCCTCCAACTGCGCAACGCTACGCGCTGTTCACATCCAACCCACATCCACCACTGCTGGCGGCTCACCTCCAACTGCGCAACGCTACGCGCTGTTAACAGCCAACTGCCCAACACTACAATGGCGACTATTCCAAACCAGCCACAGATGGCACAC
Organism: Schistocerca americana; assembly: GCF_021461395.2. Lineage (NCBI taxonomy): Eukaryota > Metazoa > Arthropoda > Insecta > Orthoptera > Acrididae > Schistocerca > Schistocerca americana. Next base: position 176,395,043 of record NC_060124.1, on the reverse strand, counting down.
AACACAGTCAGTGATTTTCATACAGAGCGCTACGTGGCATTACCAATATAAAAACCTAAACAGCCTACTTACACAGTTTGTAAGTGGTTTCAAAATTTTCGGAGTGGCCATATGGGCACAAGTGATGCTGAACGTTCTGGACGCCCTGTGGAGCTGACGACTCCAGAAATCATTGATAAAATCCATGAAATGGTGATGGATGACAGAAGAATTAAGGTGCGTGATATTGCTAGTGCTGTGGACATTTCGAATGAACGGGTACATAATATTTTCCATAAACATTTGGACATGAGAAAGCTATCCGCAAGAAGGGTTCCGCGATTGCTCACGCTTGACCAAAAACGGAATCGTGTGAAGTGTTGCAAGGATGATTTGCAGCTGTTCAGGAAGAATCCGCAGGACTTTAAGCGTCTTTCGTCACTATGGATGAAACATGGGTACATTACTATATTCCTGAGACCAAACAACAATCTAAACAATTGATTACCAAGGGAGAAAATGCACCAAAAAAAGCGAAGACCAATCCTTCTGCTGGAAAGATTGTGGCGACTGTCTTTTGGCATTCACAAGGGATAATCCTCATCGACTATCTGGAAAAGGGTAAAACTATTACAGGTGCATATTGTTCATCGTTATTGGACCGATTGAAAACCGAGCTGCAAGAAAAACGCCGGCGACTGGACCGCAATAAAGTCCTTTTCCATCATGACGATGTACCAGCACACACCTCAGCAGTTGTGGTCGCAAAATTAATGGAAATAGGATTCCAACTCGCTTCACATCCCCGCTGTTCTCCAGACTTGGCTCCCTCGGACTGATATTTGTTCCCCAATTTGAAGAGATGGCTGGTGGGACAAAGATTTTATTCAAACGATGAGGTGCTGGCACCAACTAATAGCTATTTTGCAGACTTGGACAATTCCTATTATTCGGAAGGGATCAACAAATTAGAACAGCGTTGGACGAAGTGTGTAAGTCTAAAAGGAGACTATGTCGAAAAATAAAAAAGGTTTATGCCAAACAAGTGAGTAGTTTTTATTTTTGCACCCAGTTTTCAAACGCCCCTTTTAGACTCTTGATCAGCGATCTGCCCCTCCGGTCGACTGCATTCCTCCTTAGAATGTCCGTTAATTGAAGCCACTTTATTCTAGCAAAATCAGAGAAATTTTATTTCACGTGAAGGTTTTCCAACTGTCCTTATCGTGTACCATTTGGGAATGGTAACAAGACACGCAGTAAACAGGGATATGAATCGATGTAGTCTCCACCACACAGTGCAATTTGTCTTGCGGAGTACACGTATAGCAGTATGTATAGGGTGTTACTCTTCGTCAACAACGTTATTCAGGTGAAACGCTTTGGTCACTATTGACGAGACTGATGAAAGCAATTCGTGAGGCCGGCCGCTGTGGCCGAGCGTTTCTAGGGGCTTCAGTCCGGAACCGTGCTGCTGCTACGGTCGCAGGTTCGAATCCTGCCTCGGGCATGGATGTGTGTGATGTCCTTAGGTTAGCTCAGTTTAAGTAGTTCTAAGCCTAGGGGACCGATGACCTCAGATGTTAAGTCCCATAGCGCTTAGAGCCATTTGAACCATCAATTTGTGCGGCTGTTCTTGTTACCACCTTGGCAATCGATGCGAATAACTCAGGAAAACCACAGGAATGCTTACAACACTTTCATTTTGAAAACCTGAAATTTTACTGCTGTCCAACATTACGAAGTATACGAGAAATTCTATTCAAACATGCAGCAGCCTTGTTTGCGGTGGGAAACGGTATTTTATTTACGTAACAGAATTGTAGTTTATTTGCGTGTGTTGTCTTGTATGTACAGCATTGGATTTAAGCAAATGAAAGCATGTTTTTATGAATATGCTGAATTCTGAGTTTTCAGAAGATTGTTTATAAAGATAAGACATGTTCAAGTAATTTCACATATGATACGTATTCTGCCAACGCAAGTAGTCACAGTGTGTGAGTACCATTATTATCTTCTCCAGAGCACGTATCGATCGAATATTACCAGGTACTACAAGAAAATGAAGACTTTTCTAGCATTTGTTTCTAAATAGTATACGAATAAGAAGTTACATTGACATCTGGCCATGTCTTTTGGTGCTCCTCTTGTTTTCTCGGGCAGTGATACCAGAATTTATATGAAGCATGCTAGCTGTGTGCAAGAGTGCTTTAATGGAACTGCAACCAGCGTGGCAGGTCTGAAAAAGGACAGATGACGTCTGCTAGTTCAGTACTTAGACAGTGAATGATAAGTACAGAATTTTAATTTTTTCGTTTGGGGGGTAGATTTGTCAACATGTTCAGAATGCAAATACTTGCTGGTAGTGAGCGCTAATGCGTAACACGTCACAGTCGAATCCGCCCCTTGGAAGGGTCAGTCAAGCCGCGTGTGCCCTGCCCGGCTGTTGTGACGGCAGACTGAATTATTGCTGCGAGATCAAGTGGTTGGTCTGTCTGGTAATGTGCTGTGGTGAACGCGTGCGTGGGGGCGGGGATGTCGGCACCCCCTTCCCCCCCCCCCCCACCCCTCCACGTATTCATGATCAGCTGTTACCTGTCAGAATGGAATCTGACAGATGACTGACTAGTAGTCACGCAGTGGACGCTACGACGTTTCGTAGAGGTTATCAAACATGTATACAGGATGCGCGAAGGCCATACACTACTGGGGTTAAAAGTAGTTTTATACACACTCATGCTCATAAATTGAGGATAATGCTGAAACATGGTGAAACAACGCTCTGGTGGGCGGTTTGCGGGTTTAAATCACCTCAGGGTATGACCATGCGGTGCATTTGACCTGCGGTCGTCGCATGGTGGCGCTGGCAGCAGTCCACATACGCATAGGTGTGTTGGTGCATATCAGAGTACGGTGCAGTGAGTAAGTGTGCAGACGTTTTCAGCCGTCCTAATGGTAACTGTGTGTTGAAAATGGCTCAGAGAACACATACTGATGGCGTTATGAGGAGTAGAATACTAGGGCGACTGGAGGCTGGTCAAACACAGCACGGGACTTCCGTGTGCCACGAAGTGTGATCTCAAGATTATGGCAACGATTCCAGCAGACAGGAAATGTGTCCAGGCGCTATAGTACGGGTCGTCCACAGTGTACAACACCACAAGAAGACTGAGATCTCACCATTAGTGCCCGGAGACGGCAACGGAGTACGACAGGTAACCTTGCCCGAGACCTTACCGCAGCCACTGGAACAGTTGTCTCCAGACACACAGTCTACAGACGACTGAAAAGACATAGCTTAATCGCCCAGAGACCTGTAAGGTGCATTCCATTGATCCCTGGTCACAGGAGAGCCCGTAAAGCCTCGTGTCAAGAACACAGTACATGGTCATTGGAACAGTGATCCCAGGTGATGTTCACGGACGAGTCTAGGGTATAGTCTGAACAGTGATTCTCGCCAGGTTTTCATCTGGCGTGAACCAGGAACCAGATACCAACCCCTTGCAGAACTAGCACTCCTGGAAGAAAGGATCCTTTCTTTCAGGAGTGCTAGTTCTGCAAGGTTCGCAGGAGAGCTTCTGTGAAGTTTGGAAGGTAGGAGACGAGGTACTGGGGGAATTGAGGCTGTGAGGATGGGACGTGAGTCGTGCTTGGGTAGCTCAGTCGGTAGAGCACTTGCCCGCGAAAGGCAAAGGTCCCGAGTTCGAGTCTCGGTCCGGCACACAGTTTTAATCCGCCAGGAAGTTTCATATCAGCACACACTCCGCTGTAGAGTGAAAATTTCATTCTAGTATGAAAATGATTCGATGAACCCTCTGCCAGGCACTTAGGTGTGAATTGTAGAGTAACCATGTAGATGTAGATGTAGATGTATAACTGCTTCCGAAATCTTTGTCTAGCCATTATATAATCGACTGAAACCTCCCGGTGTGTCCAGCCAGGTCTCTTCCATATTTACTACGTCGTTTCATGATTCTCAAACGAAGCGTTAGCGATGATTAAATTTTGCTCCGTGCAAAAGTCCACTTGGCTGCTTCCTCCTTCATTCCTTTCCCCAGTCCATATTCACCTGCTATTTTTCCATCTCTTGCTTTTCCTAGTATCGAATTATAGTCAGCCATCACTATTAAATTTTCGTTTCCATTAATTGTCTGAATAATTCGTTGTATCTCATTATATATTTCTTCAATCTCTTCATAATCTGTCGAATTAGTGTGGATATAAACCTGGACTACTGCCGTTGGTGTGAGCTGTGCTTACGTTTTGGCTTTAGTCATGCGTTCACTGTGCTGTTCCTAGTAGCTTACTTGCATCCCTATTTTCTTATTCATTATTAAACCCACTCCTGTATTACTCCTGTTTGGCGGTGTGATTATAACCCTTTTTTCATCTGACCAGAAGTCCTGTTCCTCCTGTCCCCGAACTTCACAAATTCCCACTACATCTAGCTTCAACCTATCCATTTCGACTTTTCTAACCTATCTGCCCAATCAAGGAATCTAACACTCCACGCTACGATCCATAGACTGCCAGTTTTGTTTCTTCTGACGACGACGTCTTCCTGAGTAGCCCTCGCCGGGAGATCCGAATTGGGGACTATTATACATCCGGAATATTTTACCCAAGAGGATGCCATCGTCATTTAACAATACAGCAGAGCTGCATGCCCTCGGGCAAAATTACGGCTGTAGTTTCCCCTCGCTTTCAGCAGTTCGCAGTACCAACACAGCAAGACCATTTTCGACTATGTTACAAGGCCATTTCAATCAATCACTCAGACTGTTGCCCTTGCAACTACTGAAAAGGCTGCTGCCCCTCTTTTGGAATGATACGTCTGGCATCTCACCAGTTACCCCTCCGTTGTGATTGCAGCTAAAGTACGGTTATCTGTATCGTTGAGGCACGAAAGCCTGCCCCCCAACAGCAATGTTCGTGGTCCGTGAGGTGTGTGTGTGTGTGGGGGGGGGGGGGGGGGGGGGGGGAGGGGAGGGGGGGTTGGCTAACCTATATTTCTCCTTATTTTCTATCTTTTCTGCTCTCTTACCACTTTTTGTTAAATTTATTCCATTTTCCATATAGTTTTAAATAAAGCAGTAAGGAGCTTCATGTACCACTAACATTAAGTGCTATTCTTCATATTATTTAGTATACAAATAGTGATCGATTTCATAATTGTATATTACTTTATTATTGTAGCTGCGATTGTTTGTTGTGCTATTAGCAGAACGCATGGTCCGTCATAGCTTCCAGATGGGAGAGGATACAGTTCTCGTAAGAAATAAATAATTAAAATAATTATGCAGATGTTTTGGAACCTTCTTTGCCACCCTTCAGGGAGCGGAATCTACCCACTGGTAAAAAAGAAAAGTCCATTATCCTTACAGTGGAAGCTTCGAAAAACGTATGCACTTTGACATTAAAAATTTCATTAAGGTGTTGAGAATATAATACCTTCTTCCCGTAACTGTGTAAAGGAAACTTTAATGTATGTATCTTTCATTTGCTGTTTGTTGGTTGGTTTAGCTATTTTAGCTTGTAGTCAAGCAGAGGGGACATCAAAGTGACCTATTTAATCACCTTCCCTCGAGATATTTTAGTTAAGTATCGAGCATTTTCGCCAAGCAAAGAAATGTTTGTCATCAATAATGCAGCGACGCTTAATATGGTTTCATAGCGCAGCGGCGGGCTTCTACTCTCCCGAGGGGTTCACTCAATTAGTGGGCGTCAGCGATCTCGCACTCAAGACAGCGAGAATACAGCAACCTATACATTATTCCAGACGCGCTTAATTACGGCGTGCTCTTCGATAGCGTTCGTGACGAGATGTACAAATTTGGAGAGCGCGTTACGTCTACGTGGCGTTGAAATCGATTCTCTCGAAGCGTCGGCTTTATTTGGCACGAAATAACTAAACGTGACAGAGAGTGATTTATCGTACAGGTGGTTTTACTTCTGAACCACCACACAATGTAACATCCGTATTACCAGATTGCCTTGCAGAATCCGCAGATCCCTTTAGGACGCAAATATGCAGCAAACTGATATCCAGTTTATTTCAGTTTCTCCTTCTTCCATTCCTCTATTCCTGTTACTAGTCAGTTTATGACCCCTTTTTTTGTGGCGGCGTTCGTAGGGACAAACAATTCGCTGTAGAAACGGCTTACGAAGTCACCGCCACACTTTTAATAGCGGGCCGACCGGTCCGCTGGAACAGTGAACAGAAAGATGAAAACCCAAACACTCTGATTAAATAAAAGTCGGTACTTATCTTTATTAACGAAGATACAGAAACACAGTAGTGAACTCCGTGTCTACAGAGATCTGTCTAGTTCGAGTCGGAGCGGCTAGGTCAGCGTCGGCTGACGACAAACAACAACTCTGCTGCGATGAACACACAACTGACTAGCAAGTACACAATTCGGTGGCGAGTATACAACTGAGCGGCGAATACAGAACTGTCCTAGCGCTCGCGACTCCAGCGCTTAAGAAACCAGAAGCCAGCGGTGGCGCGCGCAGACTTGCGGCGATTTCCTGTCTCACTGGCGCTGCTAATGCGGACGGCGTCCGGACTTTGATGCTGCCAACCTTTTGGCAGCGGGCTCGGGAGGCATTACTGGCTAGGATATAACACCTTTGTGTTTGGATCGCGCGTTTATTAGTATAATTCGTGTCATTAGAATCACATGCGAGTGCAAGTAAAACTCTCCACGAGATGCACTTGAATGGATTCCAGCATTTCAGTTGAAAATAAAGTTCCAGTAGGGACGCATTAGAGACGTCTGTGGAACAGCAGAGCGAACATGAATCATGCCACAGTGACAACTGGGACCAAATTGTTGAAGCATTTCATTTAAATTCCACGATGCTTCTCCAGGCGGGTGTAAAATGAATGTTTGCAACGGAAAATACTGAACCCGAAAATGAAGATATGGCCCTGTCTGACTACCCCCTGAAGCAGATCTTAGGATCTCTTAATGGTGATATTATCTCCTCCTTCTTGCTCTTTAACATATAAATTACAACATCAACATAAATGAATAATTAAGGAAACTGGTAGCTAAAAACAACAAATGCTGTTTCTGCTTATACATTTATTGTGTATTAAAACCCCTCTATATATATTACAAATGTTTATATATCAATGTCCAATGGACATGAAGAGATACAAATGTATTTTCTAATATGATTGATCAGTTGCCCAAATCTGCACCTTTTTATGGCTACGCGATCTAATATAAATAATGCGACATGAGTGACATCACCTACGTACCAAACACCAGAAGACATTACTTTCAAAGATTGTCTACAGCGGTGTGCAACCTCAGTGAAAATAAAATTTACTTGATCACAGCGGTTTACCTTTATAGCCCTAATAAGCCGAAGCAATTAGCAATATCACTGCATGTACTGCGTACGGTGTGTCGGAGTGATGGTTTTCGTACACGTCTGCGACGACGGAAGAACTCTAGCCACAAATTATTGAAAAAAAAAAACCTATTTAAACACTAGGACGGCAGAGGACGGTCCTCCGACTAGTATAATCTAATACTGTCTTCTCCTTTCAGTGCTCTACACACGAGAAACGCAAACTCCCAGCCACAAGGACGGAGTTCAGACAATGTCTCAACGTGAGTATATGCAGAGAAGTGCTCTCAGTCACTGAACGCTCCGTACTCAACGACGACTTCTTCAGAGAGCAGAGACAAGAAGTCCGTCTGTACCAACAAAAGTTGATACTGTGCGACCGTCAAACACTGGCGCTCAAAACGGAGGACTTCATTCTCTCCACCACTGGCTTCGCAGCAAAGCTCGGCTCCCCTCCCTCGTAACTGCAGAAGGCGAATTATATTCTCGAGACTATGGAATATTCTCCCTCTCTACAGATTCTTCCGAACGCCGACCAACCACATTTTGGTCTTCTGTCGTCCAGCGCGGAAAGTTTGCGAGGAAATACCTATCCCCTTTAATTAGGAATTCATACAATGGTACGCATCTCAGAGAAAAAGTCCTCGGAAATAATCCAGCCTACGTGATTTCCGAAGTAACGCTTCCTTGTTCCTCTCTACTGCGTCCAAGGTTTTTGGAGTTTCCCGTTATCCTTTCGTCCTAGCTACAACACCCGCCAGGTGCTACTCTGTTGTGCTTTAGCGCTCAGGTGACCCGACCATCCGGCTAGGGCTACTTCTTCTGTTAAGCAGGACGAACACACCTGTGCGGACTTTTACACCCAGGTCCTGCCGGTTCATTTCCATTGGCGTTCCAACCTCTACTAGTATAGGCTATCATTCATTACGCCGTTTGATAATAAAGACACTCCATCACCTTTCATGCAATAAGCGTTAACAGCCATTTACAAGCTGTACGTGACAATGTCAGTCTTCTTTAAATATTCATATATACGATGTACAGCCTATCAAATGATATCTAATTCCGGTTGTAAATCACGGCAAAGTACGTAGGTGAGTGCTAGTAAGGTGCGTAATTATAGCCACCTTACAAAATTCTGTAACTTCACTTTCATTAATTCTTTCAAAGATGTACCAGTGATTATCATCGACAAAGTTCTAGAATCTTTGATTTTATATTATATCTCTGATCCTCTTCGTTGTGGTCAGTCTTAGCGGGAGAGTAGTGGGAAATGGATAGTTTTGGCGGGAAGTGATATGAAATGGACAGTCTTAGTGGAAGAGCAATTGTAAATGGAGATAATGTGTTATTGTATACTACTGAAGGCACCAGTGTATTTGTTAACAGTCCAGTACGTGCAGATACTTGTGAATATAGATGTTCCGAAGTTCGGATACTTCAATCCTCTGATTGAGGGATGGAAGTCACCAGAAGAACACAATCCTTTCGCCAGGTAATATTTCTTGATATGAGAAACAGAATCCTTGACCAGCATCAGAATCCATAGAACACTTGTAAGTAGGCTGTTTAGGTTTTTATGTCGGTACCGTCACCTAGCGCTCTGTATGAAAATCACTGGCTATGCTGTGTGCAGTCTGTGGCTGGATGGCATTGTTGGAATATTCGCCACTGTAGTGTTGGGTAGTTCGATGTGAACAGCGCGTAGCGTTGCGCAGTTGGAGGTGAGCCGCCAGCAGTGGTGGATGTGGGGAGAGAAATGGCAGAATTTTGAGAGCGGACGATCTGGACGTGTGTCCATCAGAAAGAGTAAATTTGTAATATTGGATATCATGAAATGAGATATATATGATGACCTTGGAACATTATTAAGGTAAATACATTGTTTGTTCTCTATCAAAATTTTTCATTTGCTGACTATGCCAATCAGTAGTTAGTGCCTTCAGTAGTTAAATCTTTTATTTAGCTGGCAGTATTGGCGCTCGCTGTATTGCAGTAATTCGATTACGAAGATTTTTGTGAGGTAAGTGATTCATGAAAGGTAAACGTTATTGTTAGTCAGGGCTATTCTTTTCTAGCGATTTTTGCAATTCAGATTGCGTTGCGCTAAAAATATTGTGTGTGAGTTTAGTGTTGATCAGAATAGGTAAAGAGAGAAATGTCTGAGTACGTTCAGTTCTGCTCAGCTGTTTGAAAATCAAATAATGTAAGAGGTTTAGCCGGCCGATGTGGCCAAGCGGTTCTAGGCGCTTCAGTCTGGAGCCGTGCGACCACTACGGTCGCAGGTTCGAATCCTGCCTCGGGCTTGGATGTGTGTGATGTCCTTAGGTTAGTTAGGTTTAAGTAGTTCTAAGTTCTAGGGGACTAATGACCTTAGATGTTAAGTCCCATAGTGCTCAGAGCCATTTGAACCATTTTTTAAGAGGTTTATCAGAACAGTCATTCATAAATTTTTCTAAGGGGACGTTTCACACTACGAAGTCACCAACGAAGTAATAAGACAAGTAATATTTTATAATCACAGATGCCTGAATGAGGGATTCGACGTAACTTACTTAAAATAAATGACGAATATATGGTTCGAAAACAGATAATTGAGTGTTAAGTTCAGAGCCCACTACACTTGGAAACGTAATGGCAACAGCGAGCCGCTGTAGAGCTGACTCAAGCGAACTACAAAACACGTGTGTGACTATAAACCGCATTTTCTGCGCTGACTAGCTAAATAGCACATTGTTGTTGTCGTGGTCTTCAGTCCTGAGACTGGTTTGATGCAGCTCTCCATGCTAATCTATCCTGTGCAAGCTCCTCCATCTCCCAGTACCTACTGCAACCTACATCCTTCTGAATCTGCTTAGTGTATCCATCTCTTGGTCTCCCTCTACGATTTTTACCCTCCACGCTGCCCTCCAAAGCTAAATTTGTGATCCCTTGATGCCTCAGGACATGTCCTACCAACCGATCCCTTCTTCTAGTCAAGTTGTGCCACAAACTTCTCTTCTCCCCAATCCTATTCAATACCTCCTCATACGTTTAACAAATTACCGGCAGTTGCGCTGAACTCGCAGGTTTGGGCTGCCTGTTGCGGAGCCCTTAAGGTACGGGGAGGAAGGTAGGGACAGTTAATTCTGTTATAGATGCAGAATATTATCGGCACTTCCGAATGTACTAGATGGTCTTCACATTTTTACTACAGTCACGGTTGATCTTACGGCAAGAGCTTTTTTGTACTAATAGGGAATCGCAATTGGAAACTTCAGTCAGAATACGACATTTTAGACCAAATTGGTGAGGTCAAGGAGACAATATTTACCTCCAGAAGGTGCTGGTTAAACAAAGAAACGTTGATTAATTCTGTTAAACTGAAAGTTAACTGCACTGTTTTCGGGAAATCTCGAGTGTTTCATTTTGTTACGACTGTCCGTTTTTCCCCTCTTGGAATGTTACTCTAAGGCCATTCTCCTTTCCTGAAATTGCCTAGGACGTTGCAAATTTAGCTGGAGAGTAAAGGCGGATTTTTACTATTGTAGAATTTCTAGGTCATTGGAATTGCTCTGTGTCCAATGCGAATACTGCAGGGCAGTGATAAGTTGCGTCCGAATTGCGACCTTTTAACCCTGCGTTGCGATATTTATCGAAAATTATTTCAATACTCTGACAAGATTTTATTTCAATAGTATAGGACGTTGCGAATTTAGCTGGAGAGTAAAGGCGGATTTTACTATTGTAGCATTTCTAGTTCATTGGAATTTCCCTATGTCCAATATGAATACTGCAGGACAGTGATAAGTTGCGAGAGAATTGCCGCCTTTTAACCCTGCGTTGTGACATTGATCGAAAATCATTTCAATAGTCTGGAAAGATTTTATTTCAGTTGTATGGCGGGCCTGGTGGTTAACAGTTAATCAGCGAACAGCAGTGCAGATACTTTGCGTAGTGGGATCACCTTTGTCGCAAAGACGTACAGCGTGTACAGGCTGGCTTCCGCATCATCGCGCCGTCCACGCTGCCCTCCAATACTAAATTGGCGATCACTTGATGGCTCAGAACATGTCCTACCAACCGATCCCTTCTCCCCTATTCAATTCAGTACCTCCTCATTAGTAATGTGATCTACCCATCTAATCTTCAGCATTCTTCTGTAGCACCACATTTCGAAAGCTTTTATTCTCTTCTTCTCTGAACTCTTTATCCTCCATGTTTCACTTTCATACATGGCTACACTCCATACAAATACTTTCAGAAACTACTTCCGACGCTTAAATCTATACTCGATGTTAACAAATTTCTCTTCTTCAGAAACGCTTCCCTTGCCATTGCGTCTGCATTTTACATCCTCTCTACTTCGACCATCATCAGTTATTTTGCTCCCCAAATAGCAGAAAATCATCTACTACTTTAAGTGTCGCATTTCCTATTCTAATTCCCTCAGCACCACCAGATTTAATTCGACTACATTCCATTATCCTCGTTTAGCTTTTGTTGATGTTCATCTTATATCCTCCTCTCAAGACACTGTCCAATCCGTTCAACTACTCCTCCAGGTCCTTTCCTGTCTCTGACAGAATTACAATGTCATCAGCAAACCTCGAAGTTTTTATTTCTTCTCCATGGATTTTAATTACTACTCCGAACTTTTGTTTTCTTTACTGCTTGCTCAATATACAGATTGAATAACATCGGGGATAGGCTACAACCCTGTCTCACTCCCTTCCAAACCACTACTTCCCTTTCATGCCCCTCGACTCATAACTGCAATCTGGTTTCTGTACAAATTGTAAATAGCCCTTGTACTTGGCCCCTGCCACCTTCAGAATTTGAGAGAGAGTATTCAAGTCAAAGTTCTCAAAAGCTTTCTCTAAGTCTAAAAACGCTAGTAACGTAGGTCTGCCTATCCTTAACCTATCTTCTAAGAAAAGTAGTACTGTCAGTATTGCCCCGCGTGTTCCAACATTCCTACGGAATTCAAACTAATCTTCCCCGAGGTCGGCTTCTACCAGTTTTTCCATTATTCTGTAAAGAATTCGTGCCAGTATTTTGCAGCTGTGACTTATTAAACTGATAGTTCGGTAATTTTCACATCTGTCAACACCTGCGTTCTTTGGGATTGGAATTATGATATTCTTCTTGAAGTCTGAGGGTATTTCGACTGTCTCATACATCTTGCTTACCAGATGGTAGAGGTTTGTCAGGGCTGGCTCTCCCAAGGCAAGTTCTTATGGAATGTTGTCTACTCCCGGTGTCCTGTTTCGACTTAGATCTTTCAGTGCTCTGTCAAACACTTGATGCAGTATCATATCTCCCAAATCATCTTTATCTACGTCCTCTTCCATTTCCATAATACTCTCCTCAAGTACATCGCCCTGGTATAGACTCTCTATATACTCCTTCCACCCTTCTGCTTTCCAAAAAGTGGCTCTGAGCACTATGGGACTCAACTGCTGAGGTCATTAGTCCCCTATAACTTAGAACTAGTTAAACCTAACTAACCTAAGGACATCACAAACATCCATGCCTGAGGCAGGATTCGAACCTGGGACCGTAGCGGTCCTGCAGTTCCAGACTGCAGCGCCTTTAACCGCTCGGCCACTTCGGCCGGCTTCTGCTTTCCCTTCTTTGCTTAGAACTGGGTATCCATCTGAGCCCTTGGTATTCATACAAGTGGTTCTCTTTTGTCCAAATTTTCCCGTAGGCAGTACCTATCTTGCCCCTAGGGACATATGCCTCTACATCCTTACATTTGTCATCCACCCATCCCTGCTTAGCCATTTTGCACTTCCGGTCGATCTCATTTTTGAGACTTTTGTATTCCTTTTTGCCTGATTCATTTACTGCGTTTTTATATTTTCTCCTTTCATCAATTAAATTCAATATTTCTTCTGTTACACAAGGATTTCTACTAGCCATCGTCTTTTTACCTACTTGATCCTCTGCTCTCTTTACTACTTCATCCGTCAAAACTTCCTATTCTTCTTCTACTGTATTTCTTTCCCCCGTTCATGTCAATCGTTCCCTAATGCTTTCCCTGAAACTCTCTACAACCTCTGGTTATTTAAGTTTATCCAGGTCCCATCTCCTTAAACTGCCTCCTTTTTGCAGTTTCTTCAGTTTTAATCTACTATTCATAACCAGTAGATTGTGGCCAGAGTCCACATCTGCCCCTGGAAATGTCTTACAATTTAAAACCTGGTTCCTAAATCTGTGTCGTACTATTATATAGTCTATCTGATATCTTCTAGTATCTCCAGGCTTCTTCCATGTATACAACCTTCTTTCATGATTCTTGAACCAAGTGTTAGCTATGATTAAGTTATACTCTGTGCAAAATTCTACCCGACAGCTTCCTCTTTCATTTCTTGCCCCCAATCCATATTCACCTACTATGCTTCAAATGGCACTGAGCACTATGGGACTTAACATCTAGGGTCATCAGTCCCCTAGATCTTAGAACTGCTTAAACCTAACTAACCTAAGGACAGCACACAACACCTAGTCATCACGAGGCAGGGAAAATCCCTGACCCCGCCGGGAATCGAACCCGGGCGCGGGAAGCGAGAGCGCTACCGCACGACCACGAGCTGCGGACTACTATGTTTCCTTCTCTCCCTTTTCTATTTACGAATTCCAGTCACCCATGACAATTAAATTTCCGTCTCCCTTCACTATCCGAATAATTTATCTCATCATACATTTCATCAATTTCTTCATCATCTGCGGAGCAAGTTGGCATATTAACTTGTACTACTGTGGTAGGTGTGGGCTTTGTGTCTATCTTGGCTACAATAATGCGTTTACTTTGCTGTTCGTAGTGGCTTACTCGCACTCCTATTTTTTTATTCATTATTAAACCTACTCCTGTATTTCCCCTATTTGATTTTGTATTTCTAACCTTGTATTCGCCAGACCGAAAGTCTTGTTCCTCCTGCCACCAAACTTCACTAATTCCCACTATAAATAATTTTAACCTATCCGTTTCCCTTTTTAAATTTTCTAACCTACTTGCCGCGTTAAGGGACCTGACATTCTTCGCTCCGATACGTAGAATGCCAGTTTTATTTCTCCTGATAACGATGTCCTCCTGAGTAGTCCCCGCCAGGCCATCCAAATGTGGGACTATTTTACCTTGGGAATGTCTTACCCAAGAGGACGCCATCATCATTTAACCATACAGTAAAGCTGCATGCCCTCCTGAAAAATTGCGGCTGTAGTTTCCCCTTACTTTCAGCCATTCGTAGTACCAGCACAGCAAGGCCGTTTTGGTTAATGTTACAAGGCCAGATCAGTCAATCATTCAGACCATTGCCCCTGAAACTACTGAAATGGCTGTTGCCCCTCTTCAGGAACCACACGTTTGTCTGGCCTCTCAACAGATACCCCTCTGTTGTGGTTGCACCTACGGTACGGCTATCTGTACCGCTGGGGCATGCAAGCCTTCCCAACAGTTTCATGGGGGGCATTGTCACAGATTAGTATTTAAAAACACAATTAACGTTAAACAACAACACTTCATTAAGTACAGTGGCGCAAGTCTTTGATTCTTAGTTTAAAGAACTAGTTTCTAAATAATTAAACACACACACACACACACACCAGTGGGAGAGTGGCAGACGGTACAAGAGAGGAGTCTTGCATCACGGAAATTTCTTGAGAGCACTTTGTAAATAGGTTGTTTAGGTTTTTATGTTGGTAACGCCACATAGTGCTCTGTATGAAATTCGTTGACTGCGCTGTGTGCAGTCTGTGCCTGGTTGGACTCATTGTTGGAATATTTGCTTGTGCAGTGTTGAACAGATGGATGTGAACAGCGCATAGCGTTGTGCAGTTGGAGATGAGCCAGCAGCCGTGGTGGATGTAGAGAGGAAGATGCGAGAGTTTTGAGAGGTTGCTATAAGCAGACGATCTGGACTTGTGTCTGGCAGAAAATGGAAATTTGTGAGGATGGATGTCATGATTTGATAGATATATATATGATGACTTTTTAACACTGTTAAGGTAAATACATTGTTTGTTCTCTATCAAAATCTTTCATTTGCTAACTATGCCTGTCTGTAGTTTGTGCCTTCAGTAGTTAGAATCTTTTATTTAGCTGGCAGTATTGGCGCTCACTGTATTGCAGTAGTTTGAGTAACGAAGATTTTTGTGAGGTAAGTAATTCATGAAAAGTATAGGTTATTGTTAGACAGGGCCATTCTTTTGTAGGGATTATTGAAAGTCAGATGGTGTTGCGCTGAAAAATATTGTGTGTCAGTTTAGTGATGATCAGAATAAGTAAAGAGAGTGTAAGATGGCAAGAACTTTGCCCCTTACATGAAGTCATTAAAGATCACCAAACTCACATTGAGTGAATAGTAGGGCTAAACAAAAAAGACTGACAAGGCACACTGCACCTTGCAGAGGGTATAGTATGAATGTATTGGAATAATTAATGTCGGGTGAAGTAAAGTAATTCACACGACATGAAAACTTTGTGGAAATGCATCGATTTACTGGAGGCTAGTTTATCCCAGGGAAGTATTCAGAGTTGAACGTGGCCGGCTGGGGAGGAGGGAAGGGAAGCGACAATAGGCAGCTTAGGGCGGCTCTGAGAAAGCAGTAACGGGGTGCAGCCTCCAGTTGCCGTAAGATGAGTGACAGTGAGTGGGTGGTCGACCCCATGCTGGTGTACCGAGAAGCAGACAGTGAACTTGTATGCCTGTTGATAAATGTCCGTCATCCCGTTTTCAGTGAAACAAGGGAGAAAGCCGCACAAAGCTACGGTGGAGCGGTCAACAGAGGCCAAAATATGTGTGTTCGTGACTGTAGCAACTTCACGCTTAATTCACAGTCTGCAGAGTCTGATGTAAATCAGGTGAAGAGCGACAGAATGAAATACGTCAGCCTCTGATGGGAACATAGGACCAAGGAATCTGAAGTACTCTCCTGGGAGTCATAATTCCAGAGAAACTGGTGTTTTGTGCAGACACTAACCTTGATGGATGGCCTGGGAGGAGCTAAATAGCAGAAGTTGAAAGGAAGGGAAATTTTGTGGGACTTTGTTGACTTCCCAGAGCAGGCATTGGTCGACACTGGGAAGCAACACATAATTAACGCGACTTGCGCTGCAATTGGCGTAAGTGATTCTCTGGAGGGGAAACCGAGGCGAAGTGCGGACTGGGATAAGTCTCCGTAAAGATCTTCCGTTCCCAGCTTGCCTAGAGTGTGGACGTGGCATTCTTGACTCAGCTTGCCTGAGAAGGAGTGAGCATCTCTGCAGTTTAGGACTTAGCAAATGGAACGATTGAGCTTGGAGATAGAAAGTTGGTTCAGCTATGAACTGAGCAAGATAGCTAGGAGTGAATAGATGAGCGCAGCCTTGCAGCACCACGAGGCCGGCCGACGTCCACACAACGACGCCGCCCCGCCACGCTGAATTCGGTGATATTGCGCCCGCTCCGGCTTGAATTAGGCCACATTAATATGTTGGATCACGTTGGCAAAGTTTCCATGAGCATTTCATGGGCCGTGTATTGTAGAATTCTTGTCGCACTTACGCCTGGGTCAGTCGACAGGAATTAATTTTGATTTATCGCGCTTTACTCCACGTAAACACAATTTATTACCACTGCCTTATAGGAGAGTCATGTAATGTGATGATGGAAGGTCGGGAGTTAAAATAAATTTGTGATAATCGACTGCATCCGCTTTCAATCAAGTAGTTGAAGTCCCAAGTCATTTTCTTAATTAATTTTATGTTCAACATTTGCATCTGGTGTTCAATAGCTGCATATAACATCAATGTGCACCACTTTTTAATTAAAAGTGATGAATTCTGAATCAATTAATGTCAACACTGCCACTGCAGTTCAACCAGGAGTCACAGGGCCTTATTACTTTCTTCGCATTATCCGACATTGTGGCTGTTTTGCGCTCTCTGTTGATCTGTTAGTCAATTAGCTGTGGTGAACACACGCCAAAACCAGATAAGTGACGGGTGGGCTGTTACAAGAGAACTATCTGATTACGTTCAGGTTTACTCAGCTGTCTATGCATCAAATAACGTAGAAGTTTAGTAGCACAGTGATTCATAACTTTTCTAAGGCGACGTTGCCGGACAATTCTTGCTTTTGACCAACAGTGTATCAATAAGTGTGTGCATCGTTATTATAAAAAAAGTTAGCAAAAATTGTTGGGGACTGCACAAAACAATTTGTAAAATTTTTTGTGAGGAGCATGGGGGCTATGTAAGAAGGCTGTTTAGGTTTTTATGTTAGTAACGCGACGTAGTGCTCTGTATGAAAATCGCTGACTGTGCTGTGTGCAGTCTATGGCTGGTTGGACTCATTGTTGGAATATCTGCTTGTGTAGTAGTGTTGGACAGGTGGATGTGAGCAGCGCATAGTATTGGGCAGCTGGAGGTGAGACGCCAGCAGTGGTGGGTGTGGGGAGAGAAGTGCCAGAGTTTTGAGAGCTGACGATCTGTCCGTCAGAGAAAGGGAATTTGTAAGACTGGAGGTGATGAGCTGATACATATATATTCTGTCTTTTGAACACTATTAAGGTAACTATGCCTATCAGTAGTTGGTACCTTCAGTAGATAGAATGTTTTATTTAGCTGGCAGTATTGGCGCTCGCTGTATTGCAGTAGTTCGAGTAATAGAGATTTTTGTGAAGTAAGTGATTCATGAAAGGTATAGATTATTGTTAGTTAGGGCAATTCTTTTGTAGGGATTATTGAAAGTCAGACTGCGTTGCGGTAAAAAAAATATTGTGTGCCAGTTTAGTGATGATCAGAATGAGTATAAGAGAGAAATGTCTGAGTACGTTGAGTTTTGCTCAGCTGTTTGAAAATCAAATAACGTAGAAGTTTTTCAGCACTGTCATTCATAATTTTTCAAAGGGGACGTTTCAACTTTACGGGAAGAGTCAGACAGCATATTACTTCCTCCCACAAACAAATCGCGAAATGACCACGAAGAGAAAACTCGAGAATATGGAGCGATTACAGAGCCTTTTCGATAATCATTCTCCCCTCACAAGCCATTCGCGAGTGGAACAGGGAAGGAAGGATCAGTTTATTGTACTGTAAGTATCATCCGTCACAGAACATAAGATGCCTCGCGGAGTGTTGATGTAGATGTGGCGGCCGTGGTTGAATTTCTGTCTGGCAACAGTCATTAAGAAACGCCTCTGGTACTAATAGCCTATGGAGTTACGTTTCATGTCCCTTTTCACAGTCATTCCTTCTGTACATGTGGGTATATTTGTCTGTACTGTCAGTCCTTATGCAGGTTTTCAGTCTTCCGCTCAGTCTTTCAGTAGCTTTTGGTGACATTTCTGACTGTAGAGATTAGTTCCTCAAGTAGACTTAATCTCTGTTGTATTCCACGCTTTCCTGGGCACTTCCGGGCTTATGACAGTTGTACAGAGTATAGAATGTGTTGACATTTCTACGGAACCAAGACAGTTCGGGTTGTGAACTTCACAACAGGCTGTTCCAAAACCATGTTACACCGGCCATTCCGCGTACCAGTTCATTGACAGACATCAGCACGGATGCGGAGCGTAAGTTCACCATTTCAGTTCGCCTCTGCCAGCCAAGTAGTGTTCCGAATTCTTCGTGCTGCGGAGACGGAGTTTACCGAGAGCACCAAACGTAAACCTATATTAAATTCAGCAATTCACATCCACATCTACATCTACATAGGACCTGACATAGCGTTCATCGAACCATTTTCATACTACTTCTCTACCGTTCCACTCTCGAATGGCGCGTGGGAAAAAGAAACACCTAAATCTTTCCGTTCGAGCTCTGATTTCTCTTATTTTATTATGATGATCATTTCTCTCTACGTAGGAGGGTGCCAACAAAATATTTACGCGTTCGGAAGAGAAAGTTGGTGATTGGAACTTCCTAAATAGATCTCGTCGCAAAGAAATCCGCTTTTGTTTCAGTGACTGCCACCCCAACTCGGGTATCATATCAGTGACACTCTCACCCATGTTTCTCGATAACACGAAACGAGCTGCCCTTCTTTGCACTTTTTCGATGTCCTCCGTCAATCCTACCTGGTAAGAATCCCATACCGCGCAGCAGTGTTCCAGCAGAGGACGGACAAGTGTAATGTAGGCTGTCTCTTTAGTGGGTTTGTCGCATCTTCTAAGTGTTCTGCCAACAAAGCGCAGTATTACGAGTGACGATACTAAAACAAACGCTTTAAAAAGACTACAGATTGACGGCAGCTTAAAATCATTTCTAATTGGTGTGGGCTGGTCACAGAAATGATAGTGAAGAAGAAAACGACACAAATAGTGGAAATCACGCAGATATTCAAGAGAAGTTAAATGCACTTCGTATTAACCGAGAACTTAATGGAGGATGAAAAGAGACTAATCCCCCGTGTTCCTTGGAAACGACACGAAGTCTGGTAAATGTTTCTCGCTAATGAAGACCGACTAAACTGCCACAAAGGTCATTTTCTCGGGAATCATTCCACTTGAGAGGTTCTCAGAATCAAAATCTGTACGGGAGGACACCGAATTCAAAATCTGTACAGCGGAAATGCAGGGAAATGACGTTGAGTTATATCCATTCATTCTCCCTGTCATAAATTTATCGTGTTGTAACAAATAGTACACGTATCTTAAAAATTATTTTATGCATATTGGATGTTAGTGACCATTGATACAATGAAAGATTGAGAAAACTGCGGCCACTCACTTTCTTACACTTATGAATGTTGTTGCTACGTCCTGGAAACAACAATTCATCGAAAACTGAGGTCCTTGTAAAGCAAAATATGTAACCTCCGTCCCTAGTGGGGCAAACCAGCCTGAAATCGAGCCAAAGCAAATTGCCTTAAAAAAGTGACTGGTCCCAGTTTTTCCAACATATGTTACAACAAATTCACTGGAAACACTGCTAGACAGGAAACATATCTTAAGTGTATCTTTATACCAACTGGAGAAAACCTGCTTATCCCAGCAGGAACCCCATCATTTGAAAATCTTTCACTTCGTGCAAGTGTTTCATCCCCGTACTTCCTCAATTGATCGGTCTTATTCCCCACAATCATGGAATCCATATTGGTCCTTTCAAATGACTATACACTGAAGCGCCAAAGAAACTGGTATAGCATGCGTATTCAAATACAGAGAGATGTAAACAGGCAGAAAACGGCGATATGGCCGGCAACGCCTATATAAGACAAGTGTCTGGCGCAGTTGTTAGATCGGCCGCTGCTGCTGCAATGGAAAGGTATCAAGATTTAAGTGAGTTTGAACGTAGTGTTATAGTCGGCTCACGAGCGATGGGACACAGTATCTCCGAGGTAGCGATGAAGTGGGGATTTTCCCGCTCGACCATTTCACGAGTGCACGGTGAATATCAGATATCCGGTAAAACATCGAATCTCCAATATCGCTGCGGCCGGAAAAAGATCCTGCAAGAACAGGACCACCGACGATTGAAGAGAATCTTTCAACGTGACGGAAGTGGCATCCTTCCGCAAACTGCTGCAGGTTTCAATGTTGGGCCATCAGCAACTGTCAGCGTGGGACCTATTCAACGAAACATCATCGATTTGGGCTTTCGGAGCCGAAGGCCCACTCGTGTACCCTTGAGGACAGCGCGGCGCAGTGCTTTACGTCTCGCCTGGGCCAGTTAACACAGACATTGGACTGTTGGTGACAGTCTGACGACTTTCGTTTCAAATTGTATTGAGCAGATGGACGTGTACGGGAATGGAGACAACCTTATGAATCCATGGACCCTGCTTCTCAGCAGAGGGCTGTTCAAGCTGGTTTACGCCCTGTGATGGTGTGGGGTGTGTGCAGTTGCAGTGATATGGGATCCCTGATGCGTTTAGACACGACTCTGACAGGTGACACGTACTTAAGCATCATGTCTGATCATTTGCAACCATTCATGTCCAGTAGGCATTCCGAATAACCTGAGCAATTCCAGCAGGACAATGCGACACGACACACGTCAAGAATTGATACGGAGTGGCTCCAGAAACACTCTTCTGAGTTTAAACACTTCCGCTGGCCACCAGACTCTCCAGACATGAACATTATTGAGCATATCTGGGACGCCTTGCAACACGCTGTTCAGAAGAGATCTCCACCCCCTCGTACTCTTACGGATTTATGGACAGCCTTGCAGGATTCATGGTGCCATTTCCCTCCAGAACTACTTCAGACATTACGATATTGGTAGCGTTACTCCAATTACGATCCACTGCGGCGGCTACAGCCGTTATGAAACACACCAAATGAATTGGCAATTGCGAATAAGAACTATCATCAGCTGTCCTTATTCGCAACTGAGAATTCATTTGATGTACTTCAGACATTATTCGAGTCAGTGCCACGTCATGTAGCAGCCCTTAGGTAGGTGTACCAGTTTCTTTGGCTCTTCAGTGTTTGATCAGTTAACATTTTCAAAATCATCTAACGGTATCTTTAGTTATCATCTAAAGGTGCCTTTCGTTATCATCTTGTAAGATGGTCAGAACTATGCCCCTTACATGAAGTCATTAAGGATCACCTAACTCACGTTGAGCGAACGGTAGGGCTGAACAAAAATGACTGACAAGGCACACTGCATCTTGTAGAGGGTATAGTATGGACGTATTGGAATAATTAATGTTGGGTTATGGTTTTAAAGTAATTCACACGACATGAAAACTTTGTGGAAACGCGTCGATTTACTGGAGACTAGATTATCCCAGGGAAGTATTCGAGTTGACCGTGGCCAGCTGGGGAGCGGCGAAGGGAAGCGACAATAGGCAGCTTAGGGCGGGTCAAGCTCTGAGAAAGCAATAACGGGGCGTGGCCTCCAGCTGCCTTAAGATGAGTGACAGTGAGTGGGTGGTTGACCCCATGCTGGTGTACCGGGAAGCAGACGGAGAACTTGTATGCCAGTTGATAAATGTCCGTCATCCCGTTTTCAGTGAAACATGCGAGAAAGCCGCACAAAGCTACGGTGGAGCGGTCAACAGAGGCCATAATAAGCGCGTTCGAGACTATAGCAACTTCATGCTGAATTCACAGTCCGCAGAGTCTGAAGTAAATCAGGTGAAGAGCGACAGAATGAAATACGCCAGCCTCCGATGGGAACATAGGACCAAGGAATCTGAAGTACTCTCCTGGGAGTCATAATTCCAGAGAAACTGGTGTTTTGTGCAGACACTAACCTTGATGGATGGCCTGGGAGGAACTAAATAACAGAAGTTGAGAGGAAGGGAAATTTTGTTGGACTTTGTTCACTTCCCAGAGCAGGCATTGGTCGACACTGGGAAGCGACATATAAATAACGCGACTTGTGTTGCAATTGGCGTAAGTGATTTTCTGGAGGGGAAACCGAGGCGAAGAGCGGACTGGCAGAAGTCTCCGTAAAGGTCTTCTGTTCCCAGCTTGCCTAGAGTGTGGACGTGGCGTTCTTGACTCAGCTTGCCTGAGAAGGAGGGAGCATCTCTGCAGTTTAGGACTTAGCAAATGGAACGATTGGGCTTAGAGATAGAAAGTTTTGGTTCAGCTATGAACTGAGCAAGATAGCTAGGAGTGAATAGACGAGCGCAGCATTACAGCACCACGAGGTCGGCCCGACGTCCACACAACGACGCCGCTCCGCCACGCTGTATTCAGTGATATTGCGCCCGCTCCAGCCACTGATTAATTTGTTGAATCACGTCGGCAAAGTTTCCAGGAGGGTTTCATGTGCCGTGTATTGTAGAATTCTTCTCGCACTTTGCATTACGCCTGGGTCAGTCGATAGGAATTACTTTTGAGTTATCGCGCTTTACTCCACGCAAACACAATTTATTACCACTGCATGATAGGAGAGTCTTGTAATGTGATGATTGAAGGTCGGGAGTTAAAATAAATTTGTGCTAATCGACTGCATCTGTTTTCAGTCAAGTAGTTGAAATCCCAAGTCACTTTCTTAATTAATTTTATGTTCAACATTTGCATCTGGCATTCAACAGCTGAATATAACATCAATGTGCACCCCTTTTTAATTAAAAGTGATCAATTCTGAATCAGTTAATGTCAACACTGCCACTGCAGTTCAATCAGGAGTCACAGGGCCTTATTACTTTCTTTGTGTTATCCGACGTTGCGGCAGTTTTGCACTCTCTGATGATCTGTTAGTCAATTACCTGGGGTGAACACACACCAAAACCAGATATTTAACGGGTGGGGTGTTACAGTTCTTGTATTTATTTTGCGAGTGACTCGCAGCGCTATGTCCTGTGTACCTGCTGCGGCAATTGACGGCGACCTCTGTTCTCAACACTTTTGTTTTTGAGTCGTAAGTCATCTGACCGGTTTGATGCGGGTTCCAGGAATTCCTCTCCTGTCCGAATCTTTTCATATCAGAGTAGCTCTTGCAACGTATGTCCTCAATTATTTGCTTGTGTATTCCAGTCTCTGTCTTCGTCTACAATTTTTACACTCTAGAGCTCCCCCTAATACCATTCCCTGATGTCTTAACAGATGTCTCATCGACTGGTCCATGTTTCTTGTCGATGTTTTCCGTATATTACTTTCCTCGCCGATTCTGTGGAATACCTCGTTTCTTACCTTACGAGTCCAGCTAATTTTCAATACTCGTCTGTAGCTCGAATGGTTCGATTCTCTTCTGGTTCGGTTTTTCCGCAATCCATGTTTCATTAACATACTATGCTGTGATCTAGACGTACATTCTCAGAAATTTCTTCCACAAATTGAGAACTACGATAGTAGCAGACTTCTCTTGGCCAGGAATGCTCTTTTTCCAATGGTAAGCTGTTTTTGTATGTCCTCCTTGCTCCGTACTCGAACGGTTATTCTGCTACCTAGAAAGCAGAATCACTTTGCGTCACCTACTTCATGATCACCAATTCCGATGTTAAGTATTGGGTTGTTCTCATTGCTGCTACTTCTCATTACAATCGTCTTTCTTCGATTTACTCTCAGTCCGTATTCTGTACACATTAGATCCTGTAATTGTTCTTCACTTTCGCTGAGGATAGCAGTGTGATCAGGGAATCACTGATATCCTTCACCTTGAATTTTAATTCCACTCTGGAACCTATCTGTTACGGACGTCATTGCCTCTTCAATGAATAGATTGAAGGGTAGAGCAGGAAGACTGTCTTACACCCTTTTTAATCCGAGCACTTCCTTCTTCGTCTTATACTGTTGTTGTTCCCTCCTGGTCCTTGCACATACTGTATATTAGCCGTCTTTTTCTACAGCTTACCCCTATTTTTCTCAGGAAGTCGAACATCTTGCACCATTGTACATTGTCGAACACATATTCCAGGTCGACAAATCCTATGAACGTGTCTTGACTTTTATTCTGCGTTACTTCCATTATCAACCGCAACGTCAGAAGAGTCCCTCTCGTCGCTATCCTCTGCAGTTAGGGAGCTGTGGATTTCTCCGTTAGGGACTTACGCTCGGTACGCCCGTAACACCGTGACGCGTGAAAAGCCTCTCTACTGAACATAGTTCTTAAGATACGCATTTCAGAGTCCATGTTTTGCAGACAATTGTTTCTTGATTTGGTTCTGACTGGTTCCCCCAAAACGTAGGAAGTAAAGACATTGCAGTAGAAGAGATTCTGCGTTTAACAAACTGTCTTTGATGAGAATCATGTCCTCTTTCCTCCGAAAATTTACACTTACGTGGTATTTGCTTGAATCTATAGCTTATAGAACAATTCTTCAAGCTTTAGCCACCACGACCTCACCGAGTTCAGAAACTACCTTTCAACCTTGTACTGTCTCTCTTCCCCTTTCTTTTCTACCTAAAATCTCCATTCTCACGAAATTAAAGCGTTTTAGTAAGGGTATGGGGAGGGAGAGGGGTTTAAGTGAAGGATGGGAGGGGTACTTGACAGCTGACAACCATCGGTACCACATGCCTTTGCAATCTGCCAGCGAAGCAAAAGTTGATAGAAGCGTTTTGGACTAGTTCGGTGGTTTATTTGAGCAGCTGGCCGCCCCATAATGCATCACGATATTTATGGCTCCCCTCGTTCCTTCCCCACCCGTCCCAATCGACCTCCCCCTCCTCCCACATACAACACACACACACCGCGGATTGCCGTCGGTCTGCAATTCTCTTGAACGGCCCAGCGTTTTGTTGTTACGTTGCCCTCCAGGCCAACGAACCTGGAGTTCCCCCAGCACAACGGGCACTCGTGCCATCTGCGGAGCTTCGTGGAATCGCCACCCGTTCTCCTGCACCACACCTTTCCCACTCTCCTGCGTAATGTTATTATTACACGTCACTCTGTATGCGCCGGCCAGCAAACGAACTGTGCGAAGAGGACACAGGAGAAGAGGGGTGAAGACTGGCACACAGGGAGGGAGGGGAGAGCTGTAACAAAGGGTGCCGCTGTTGCACACAGGAACGTTTATTAAAAATAAAGGACGGGTAAGAGGAGGTAGTGTGCATAAAAAAATAAAAGATATCTCTGCCGCGTAAGCTTGTAAGTATTAAACATATTTGCAGTTCACTAGCGTCGCTCCCTTTGTTTACTCTATCGAATTCGTTAAACAAAAATATACTCTTGCCTCTCTGTTCCGACTCCTCATACACGGGGTCAGCGTATTCTCGTCGAAATCCAAATTTGCCGACGGTCTGGGATTCACAATCACACCCACGCACCAACAGCAGGCCCACGCGTTCATTCAGAGACAGGTGCACGCGGCGAACAAACAAACGAGGGCGGTGAAAGAGAAAGTGAGTAAAAACATACACGTGCACTAACGTCATCATATATGCTGTGAGGGAGAGGGTGGGGTGGGGGGGGGGGGGGGACAGCCGCAGAACGGTGATATGACTTTTTCCCTGCTTTTGCTACCGGCAGAAGATTTAATTACGCTAAAAGCGATACTGATTACGCAACTTGAAGCTATAATCGATCCCTGACCATTAGGGGCAGATAGCTATCACAAACGAGAACTGCGACCAATGAAAGAATCTGTTTTCCTTCTTGAAGTTTCTAAAGGACGAAATGTATACTTACGAATGATTCCAACAATATAAGCTAAAGAGAAACGCAGATTCATTACGCATATAGTCATGTTAATTATCAGCAGCAGTAATGTGACCTCCAAAGATGCATAAAGACGTATTCTAGACCACCGTGCAGTACGAACTCTAGCTGTACACAAACATCATTCCCCGCCATGTTCTCTAACGTCATCTACCTATCTTCCATTACCTTCTTTCCATCCTATTTACTTTCTTGGCCAATCAACCAGCGATTCGTCTTTGTAAATGACCTTCTCGCCGCTAATTGTTTTTCATTACAGTTATAACCAGTGACCCACCCGAGCGATAATAAATTAGATGCCGCGCGGGATTAGCCGAACGGTTTCAGGCTCTGCAGTCATGGACTGTGCGGCTGGTCCCGGCGGAGGTTCGAGCCCTCCCTCGGGCATGGGTGTGTGTGTTTGTCCTTAGGATAATTTAGGTTAAGTAGTGTGTAAGCTTACGGACTGATGACCTCAGCAGTTAAGTCCCATAAGATTTCACACACATTTGAACATTTTTTTACCCCCCACCCCCCCTAACCACACACACACACACACACACACACACACACACACACACACACACACACAATTCGATTCATTACTGAATTAACTATCCCCTGTTGCCAACCTATCCCTTCTTTCAATCAAAATAAGCCATTTTTTTCTCGGATCGAATTAGTTGTTCCATCTATCCATTTAATCTGCAGTAGATACCTTCAGCAGTATTTTTCAAGAGCTTACTGTTCATCATCCACCTTACACTTCCGTTAGGTCTAGACTCCAGAAAGCAATTTCAGAAAAGACTCCCCGTTACTACTCGAGTCTTACTGTAATGGACCATCAGGCCTACTTCCAGACTTACTCTATCAAGCTCTTCCATTCGCGTTGAAGTTTATCTGCAGAACAATCTTATCAGCAGAACTAACGGCCATTACCACTTATTTTTTTACTATAATCTTCGACTCCTAACCCGGCTCCCCCCGCCGGACGTTCGAGACATCCCTCGGGCATGGGTGTGTGTGTTGTCATTAGCGTAAGTTAGTTTAAGTTACATTAAGTAGTGCGTAAGCTTAGGGACCGATGACCTGAGCAGTTTGGTCCCATAAAACCTTACCAAAAATTTCCAATTTTCGACTGCTAACCAGCATTCGACAATACGGAGTATCCTCGCAAACACGTGATTGGCTTGAGGTATATTTGACTAATAGAACACTGTATGTTATAATGGTTATCGAATGATCTGCTGAAACGAAATTAACGTCGAGTACCCCGGAAACAAGCGTATTGGGACCTCTAATGTTCTTAACTTACGTAAACAACTAATCAGGATGAGCAGCACTATAGATTTGTTCGCTGACGATGCCCTTTTGTAAAATATCATCGTTGGAAGATAGTAAGGATGTATCCATGTTGTACGGAAATATTGCGGGTTTTCGACTGTACTGTATATTTATGAAACAATTCTATTGCTTCAGTCAGTTTACACTAATACGTAATTAGCACGACGCAGGTGCATTACAGTTACATGTGGATTAGGCTAATCTGACATGTGGTGAGGTTCATACGCTGGGTGTGCCAGTGACGTTATGAAATGAAATACAACACTGTACAGAAACACACATTTATTTTAGTGTAATATATAACAGGG
Source organism: Schistocerca americana (assembly GCF_021461395.2). Classification (NCBI taxonomy): domain Eukaryota; kingdom Metazoa; phylum Arthropoda; class Insecta; order Orthoptera; family Acrididae; genus Schistocerca; species Schistocerca americana. The sequence goes on along the minus strand of NC_060124.1, from coordinate 176,367,038 downwards.
TTGTATGTTTCAAATTATTTCAGTAACATATTTACTGGCATTTTTGCTGGAAATTTAGTTCTTCTGGCCCACACAGTACAATAACAAATACACATCACAACTAAATACTTTTACATATTTACATTATTCCAGAGACTCGTAACTGCTAAGATAAACTACTTTCAGTTTAAACCTCTTTCCGTTGCATATAACAAAGATGAAACCGTCCTACATTACATCTATACTATGTGATCAAAAGTATCCGGACACCCCCCAAAACATATGTTTTTCATATTAGGTGCCCTGTGCTGCCACCTACTGCCTGGTATTCTATATCTGCAACATCAGTAGTCATTAGACATCGTGAAAGAGCAGAATGGGGCGCTCCGCGGAACTCGCGGACATCGAACGTGGTCAGGTGATTGAGTGTCACTTGTGTCATACGTCTGTACGCGAGATTTCCACGCTCCTTAACATCCCTAGGTCCACTGTTTCCGATGTGATAGTGAAGTGGAAAAGTGAAGGGACACGTACAGCACATAATCGTACAGGCCGACCTCGTCTGTTGCCTGGCAGAGACCGCCGAGAGTTGAAGAGGGTCGTAATGTGTAATAGGCAGACATCTGTCCAGACCACTACACAGGAATTCCATACTGCATCAGGATCCACTGCAGTTACTATGACAGTTAGGCGGAATGTGAAGGAACTTAGATTTCATGGTCGAGCGGCTGCTCATAAGCCGTACATCACGCCGCTAAATGCCAAACGGCGCCTCGCGTGGTATAAGGAGCGTAAACATTGGACGATTGAACAGTGGAGAAACGTTATGTGGAGTGACGAATCACGGTACACAACGTGGGAATCCGATGACAGGGTGTGGGTATGGAGAATGCCAGGTGAACGTCATCTGCCAGCGTGTGTAGTGCCAACAGTAAAATTCGGAGGCGGTGGTATTATGGTGTGGTCGTGTTTTTCATGGAGAGGGGTTGCACCCCTTGTTGTTTTAAGTGGCTCTATCACAGCACAGGTCTATATTTATGTTTTAAGGGCCCTCTTGCTTCCCACTGTTGAAGAGCAATTCGGGGATGCCAATTGCATCTTTCAACACGATCGAGCACCTGTTCATAATGCACGTCCTGTGGCGGAGTGGTTACACGACAATAACATCCCTGTAATGGACTGACCTGCACAGAGTCCAAACCTGAATCCTACAGAACACCTTTGGAATGTTTTGGAACGCCGACTTCGTGCCAGGCCTCACCGACCGACATCGATAGCTCTCCTCGCTGCAGCACTCCATAAAGAATGGGCAGCCTGCCATTACCCAAGAAACCTTCCAGCACCTGATTGAACGTATGCCAGCGAGAGTGGAAGCTGTCAACACCATATTGAATTCCAGCACTACCGATGGAGCGTGCCATTAAATTGTTAGTCATTTTTAGCCAGGTATCCGGATATTTTTGATCACATAGTGTATGTAATGTCGCATATTAAACAATATGATTGTTTAGTTGAGATATTTTTAGTAACATAAGCATTCAAGAAGTTTGCACTGTTATTTTCGAGCGCATCATTTCACAACCTGTCAGTATGTTCTGTGTCACAGATTACATAATATGTAATTCTCAGTGACAGGTTGCTAATCGATAAGCTAGAAAGTAACAATACAAATTTCAAGAGTCTGGAAAAGAAGCCAACCAGTTGGAAATAAAGGTTTATTAACCCTTGACCTAGGTTTCGATGTTTGTAAAAATATCTTTTTCAGAAGTAGTGTTCTTGTTCCGTCACACGATGTTACAATAGATGGCGTTATCTAAAGTCATGGCCGGCGATAATTCTTGTTTCGTCAATTTTTTATGACAAGAGCCGCTCGGCTTCATCTAATCTATTGTAACATCATGTGACGGAACAAGAACACTACTTTCGAAGAAGATATTTTCACAAATATCGAAACGTAGGTCAAGGGCTAATAAACTTTTATTTGCAACTAGTTGGCTGGTTTTTCAACCTCTTTAGATTTACACAGTTGCAGTTATGTTTAAGATTTTGAAATACAAATTTCTTCAGAAGTTTCTCCAATATTGAACGCTGATTTTGTTAAAAAAACGTCTTAACCCAACAATCATATCATTTAATATGTGCCATTACACAGATAAATCTATATAGGAAAGATATCATCATCATTGTATGTACTATCTTAGCAACTGAAAATATTTTGTGTTAGCAGTCAAAAGTCTCTGGAATGGTGTAAACATCTGAAAGTAAAAATATTAAGCTGTGATGTGTTTGTTACTGTGCTCTGTGTGCTAGACAACTAAATTACCAGCAAAAAATGTAAGTAAACAAATTAAGAAAACGATTTAAAACATATAACCCACTTGCAGAACACACTAAAATAAACGTATCTTTCTGTACAGGGTTATATTTCGATACATAACCTCACGAGCACTCTCAGAAAATGAACTTCGTCGTAAAGCAGATTAATGTAACGTACATGTAACTGTAATGCACCTGATAATAGCGGCATGCTGCTGAAACGCATCATGATTATTTAGTATTAATAAAATGTGACTAAAGCGGTACAAATTTTTTCATAAAACAGTCAGTACTTGCAGAAACCTTGTACAAATTTTCCTCTTGTAACGAACGCTAGCTCTCTTAAAATGTAACTAAATGTAAGATGATGTCTGTAACAACAACCCAACAGTATCCAATTAGAAGATCAGTGGTTACCAATTTGAGCATGTCACATCTTGTCTTAGAGTATAAGAGCTAGGAGCGATATGGAGCGGGACAATCAAGTGAAATCAGTATTACTAAAAGCAAGCGGAATACGTAGATTTGTTGCCAGGGTTCTGGGAAAATCTAATGAATATATAAAGGTTGTGTTGAGCAGTCGCCCTTCGCTTCTGGCGGTGGCGCCGCTGTGGCAATCACAGCTTTGGTGTCTCCCTCTGGTGGGAAAGGGAAAATGTTGCCTGCTGACGTGCTTTTAAGGGGCGCTATGAGCTCGCCAGTTGGTCAGTCTGGGTGAGTTTGGGATCAGTCTGGGGTCAGTCTCTCGTCCCAAAAATGTTCAGATGTGTGTGAAATCTTATAGGACTTAACTGCTAAGGTCATCAGTCCCGAAACTTACACACTACTTAACCTAAATTATCCTAAGGACAAACACACACACCCATGCCTGAGGGAGGACTCGAACCTCCGCCGGGACCAGCCGCACAGTCCATGACAAAATGGTTCAAATGGCTCTGAGCACTATGGGACTGAACATCTGAGGTCATCAGTCCCCTAGAACTTAGAACTACTTAAACCTAACTAACCTAGGGACATCACACACATCCATGCCCGAGGCAGGATTCCAACCAGCGACCGTAGCAGTCACGCGGTTCCGGACTGAAGTGCCTAGAACCGCGAGGCCACCGCGGCCGGCACAGTCCATGACTGCAGCGCCTCAGACCGCTTGGCTAATCACGCGCGGCAGTCTCTCGTCCCCATCTTGCTAGTCTGTCTCTTGTCCGAATTTGTGGCGCAGTGAGAGAACTCAACGAGTGGTCGCCGGGTCGGGGGCTTAGTTCCTGCATCTGAGTGTGCGCGTTAGGCCTCCAGTCTGTTCGAGTTGCTCAGGCAACGGTCATTGGCGGTTGGGTCGATCGGTTGGTCGGTCGCGCACTGAGACACAAGATGACTTGTCCGCCTTGAGCGTCGGCGCATGTGAGGTCGCCACGTGAGTCCAGTGGGCCGCGCCGTATAGCGAGGGGTACCGGCTTCGCGGCCGACACGAGAGAAACAGGAGTCAACGCACGACATCGGTCTGGCCGGTGCGAGCTGCGACGCCGTGAGACGGGAGATCGGCGCGCCTTCCTGCGTCCGTAGAAGCGGCTGCTAGCGGACGTTTCGGGAGAGCGATTTGGGCGTGCTGCGCCAGGTCTTCTCGAGAAATCGCAGTTTATTAGAAGTTAAGTGATTGGTGATATGTTTGATTTACTCTTGTTAAATTCTACTTGTTTTCTTGGTGAGGTCACCAGCCGTTTTACTTTGAGGTCGTCCCACCATTCTTCTCCGTATGCCCACCCGCGGGAAGGTGGTTGTTTATAAATTGGGTGGTCCGTTTTCCCTTGTGGAGTAGTGGCGGGTTAGAGCAACCTGTGGTTCGGGTTGTTCGGTAATCGCCCTATCAATCTGCCGTGCGTTAATAGCTGCCTCTGTCATGTTTGACGGATTCGGTGTATTAACGAATTTATAGCTTGAAGTGTAACGGCCTAATTCCTGCAATATGTTTAGATCTTGCCTATCATCTTGAGAGGCGGTATATATGTACTGTAGAGCATGTTTGGCCAACCTTGTATAATTTTATGTAAGATTGCATTTCATGGGCTTTTATTTAAATGGTCATTTTAGCAGATAAAGTTCCCATCCTTCCACCATAAGACTTTTCTCAGAAGTTAAAATCAAGTTGCACCTTCGGTGGCAAGTTAATCTTTTAATTTTAGTGTTTTGTACCATTTCCATCCTTCCTACGGGGTGCATAGTTTGTGTGCATGTGTGAATTGTTAAAAGCCGGCCGGGATGGCCGAGCGGTTCTAGGCGCTACAGTCTGGAGTCGCGCGACCGCTACGGTCGCAGGTTCGATTCCTGCCTCGGACATGGATGTGTGTGATGTCCTTAGGTTGGTTAGGTTTAAGTAGTTCTAAGTTCTAGGGGACTGATGACCACAGAAGTTAAGTCCCATAGTTCTCAGAGCCAATTGTTAAAACTTTTACTTTAAGGTAATCTGGCGTGTTGCAGATTTGCACCTGTGTAGGCTTTCAGAGGTTGTTGTGAGCGGTTGTGACTACGGCCGTGTCAAAAGGGAGCGGCAAGGTTCTCAGCCCGAAAGCTCATTCACTCAAAAACTTGTTTCTTTCTGCCTCTGAATAAATTGTACTTTCTGCTTAGAATTTTAAATCTGTTTCTTAAAAAAAAAAAGCTTTTGGGAATAAAACTCCCATTTGTTAAAAGCAATTTCATTTTGATTTCATCAGTTACTCCCTGGCAACTGCTTCCACGCTCACATAGTGTGAATAATGTGTTAATGTTCTTGATGAATCGCTAGTAAATAAAGTAAATTCTTAAGAAAAGGTTTTGAAAGTAAAATCACGGTTCACTAAAAGTTAATCTTCGGAAGAAAGACATAGTTTTCGCGAAACCTTGATTGTTAAATTTAGAAAACCGATATTTGTGGAAGGCTGTGCTGCCATTCTGCTGATACCATCGTATTCCTCGTATAAAGATAGTGAGAAGATTGAAGTGCGTACAAGGGCTTAAAGGAAGCCATTTTTCCCTCGCTGAATAGGAGAATGATACGAGTTACCCTTCTCCGTACACTACAGAGTAGCTGTACTTAATGTAGCTGTGTATGAACACAAATTTAATGGTAGGAATCACATATTAATCGATATTCAGGACAGATAGACAAGAACCTTCATAATATTAAACATCTTTCCAGCGGTAAAAATGTCACAACAGACGAAATAAAATGTTCCCCATTTCTTTTAAAAAAGTCCTCCTCTTTACACCACTGGAAACATAGACTCTAAAAAAATTATTTTAGAGTACGACCATTTACTTGCAGATTTTATAGCAGAGCAATGCTGACGTAACACACGTTTCAGACTCGTTCTTATTGTGGAGCTTGTCGCAAAATTGGCGCTGCTTTGCGGGAACGAACAGGTGGCAGCGATAGGAATCGAAATGATTCCGTGCTGTTTATTCCATTTTTCATGCGACGTGTGTTACATCAAGCAGTCGCAGAAGAGCCTTGTTATGTAGAATCGATTTTCGCGACTATCCCGTCACCCTGGGCTTATCTGCCGTTTTAGATGTTATCTGTCTCACCTCGGTGGGTCGCAAGTGTCCAGTACTGCGCTTCTGTTCGCCGTGGGTTAGTACCATTCTTGAAGCTACACTCTTTATGCCTGTGGAAACTGAACCAACTCCAAACCCAGCTACACGCAGTAGCTTACTGAGTGTTAGCAGTAATGGCAACAAATTGAAATCCAGTTACACACGTAGTTTAGTCAAAGAAGATACGTTTAAATTTTATAACTGGAATAGATGTTAGTGGACAGACTCAGACCTATTATTGTATCCACCCAAATGTCTCTTCAACAGTGAAAGCTCTGTGCTGAAGGTCCCAGATAGAATTACCGAAAAAGAGGGATATTTTCAAATGGAAATACTTTAACTGAAAGAAATGTATCAAATATAACACGAAACATCGAGCCACAAAATAAGCATTAGCTTTTAGAGGCAGGTTTCATGTTCGAAACAAAGTTACGATTGACGAAGAAACAGGAGAAGCAATGAAATGTGTTTAAACACACGCAAGATAAAGTGTACAGATTTAACATTATAGGTGGTTCAGTCAACAAGCATCTGCAATATAAAGTTTATGGAGAGATTCGCTGGAAGTTTTTTAATACTGCCGTCTTCTTGAATAGCCCACATGAAGAATCACTTATAAATAAAGGATGTGTATATGTGGGAGAACCATGTGCAATACAACTTAAGTACGTTCAAATGGTTCAAATGGCTCTGAGCACTATGGGACTCAACTGCTGAGGTCATTAGTCCCCTAGAACTTAGAACTATTTAAACCTAACTAACCTAAGGACATCACAAACATCCATGCCCGAGGCAGGATTCGAACCTGCGACCGTAGCGGTCTTGCGGTTCCAGACTGCAGCGCCTTTAACCGCACGGCCACTTCGGCCGGCAACTTAAGTACGTATTACTGCACAAATGCAAGTGGACATATCGAGAAATACGTACTTGAATTATAGAATGAAGAACCAAAGAAACTAGTACACCTGCCTAATATCGTGTAAGGCCCCGCAAGCACGTGTAAGTGCCGCAACACGGCGAGGCATGGGCTTGCCTAATGTCTGAAGTAGTGCTGGAGGGATCTGACACCACGAATCGTGCAAGGCTGTCCATAAACTCGTAAGAGTACGAGGGGGTGGAGATCTCTTCTGAGCAGCATGTTGCAAGACATCCCAGATATGCTCAATAATGTTCATGTCTGGGGAGTTTGGTGGCCAGCGGAAGTGTTTAAAGTTAGAAGAGTGTTCCTGCAACCACTCTGTAGGAATTCTGGACGTGTGGGGTGTCACACTGTTCTGCTGCAATTGCCCTAGTCCGTCGGAATGCCTACTGGACATGAATGGATGCAGATGATCAGACAGGATGCTCACGTATGTGTCACCTGCCACAGTCGTATGTAGACGCATCAGGGTCCCATATCACTACAACTGCACACGCCCCGCACCATTATGGAGCCAGCTTGAACAGACCCTTGCTGACATGCCGGGTCTCTGGATTCATATGGTTGTCTCCATACCTGTACACCTCTATCCGCTCGATACAATTTGAAAAGAGACTCGTCCGACCAGGCAACATATTTCCAGTCAGCAACAGTCCAATGTGAGTGTTGACGTGCCCGTGAGAGGCGTAAAGCTTTGTGTCGTGCAGTCACCAAGGGTACAAGAGTGGGCGTTCGGCTCCTAAAGCATATATCGATGATCTTTTGTTGAATGGTTCGCACGCTGACACTTGTTGATGGCCCAGTATTGAAATCTGCAGCAATTTGCGGAAGAGTTGCACTTATGTCACGTTGAACGATTCTCTTCAGTCGTTGTTGGTCCTGTTCTTGCAGGATGTTTTTCCAGGCACAGCGATGTCGGAGATTTGATGTTTTTTAATAAAAGACTTGAAAAAGTAATAGAGGAGAATCTCGGCGAGGAGCAGTTTGGCTTTAGGGCACCAGAGATGCAATAGGGCTCCTACGAATCTTAGGAGAAAGGTTTATTGAAAAAGGAAGAGACCTATATATGTGCTTCATCGATTTAGAAAAGGCATTTGACAATGTGGTTTGGGACAAGCTGGCGACTATTATGAGGGAAAAGAGAGTGGACTGGAAAACCAGAAGACTTATAAACTCATTGTACCTTAATCAAAAAGTTTCAGTTAAAGTGAGAGGAGAAAGTACGAACTGGATCAGACTAGGGAAAGGAGTAAGACAAGGATGCTGTTTATCACCTACTCTTTTCAACCTGTACTTGGAAAATATGATTGACCAATGCTCATTAGATGACAAAGGAGTAGAAATTGGAGGAAGAAGAGTAGGGTGCTTGAGATTTGCTGATGACATGGTCCTTCTAGCCACAGGGGAAAAAGAATTACAGGATTTGGTGGACATCATTGCAACTAACGGAAAAAAATATGGAATGAAAATTAACACAAATAAAACAAAAGTATTGGCAATAGGAGGAAATAAGGAACTAAAAATTGTGCTGAATGGAGAAAAACTAGAACAGGTGCAAAATTTTAAGTATCTTGGAAGCAGGATAGACACCGACTGGAAGTGCACCACAGAAATTAAAACAAGGATAGCAATGGCAAAAGAGGCGTTTTATAAGAAAAGGAGAATCTTCTGCAGCGGTATGGACAGAGAACTCAGAAAGAGACTCATAAAATGTCTTGTATGGAGTGTTCTTCTATATGGCGCTGAAACATGGACTATGAGGAAAAAAGACAGAGAAAGGCTGGAGGCTTTTGAGATCTGGACATGGCGGAAGATGGAAGGAATAAGTTGGATGGACAGAGTAAAAAATGAAGAGGTACTGAGAAGAGTGGGAGAGAAAAGGCAGTTACTAGATGTAATAAAGAGAAGAAAAAGAAATTGAATTGGGCATATATTAAGAAAGAATGACGGACTGATAAAAACAGTTTTAGAAGGTTATGTAGAAGGGAAAAGAAAGCGAGGAAGAAAGAGATTCCAGATACTGGATGACATGATGGACGGTACAACATACAGCAGCCTTAAGAAGGAAGCAATGGATCGCAGAAAATGGAGAGGCAAAGGATCTGCTAATATAGCAGATAACTGATGATGATGATGAGTGAAACGGTCGGAGGGGAGATTTCCCACTTCATCGCTACCTCGGAGATGCTGTGTCCCATCGCTCGTGCGCCGACTATAACATCACGTTCAAACTCCCTTAAATTTTGATAACCTGCCATTGTAGCAGCAGTAACCGATATAACAGCTGCGCCAGACACTTCTTGTCTTATATAGGCTTTGCCGATCGCAGCACCATATTGTACTTATTGACATATCTTTGTATTTGAATACGCATGCCTATACCAGTTTCTTTGGCGCTTCATTGTATTTATACATGGTTCTCCATGTGTATTGAGATCGCCATGAATAGGACAACGATTGAAAATCCTCGTGGAAGGCTAAGCCTCGTAACATCATTCATCGTTTTTCACAATCTGAATTTTTTAAGAACATAGTCGCAACGAATTTTAAGAATTGTAAAACACAGATCAAATACTGTACTTCACAACTCTTTTTTGGGGGGGGAAAAAAGGGAGCACCAAAAATTTTTAATTCTTGGTTGAGGAAATGCTAAATGACAAGTAGAACAACCACAGAGTTGACAAAAAAGGTGCTGGACAAATGCTCAATACTAAATGGCTTGCGAATTTAACAAAACCAAACAGGTAAAGAAACTTGCAATTGTATTTAACGCAATATCATGTTAGTAGAAGGCTCCACAACTATTTCAGAATAACAATCTTTAAGAAAGGTCCCTTCTAAGAGAATGAATTAATTAGCAAAAATGCAACTGAATAACATTTGAATGAGTTAAGGACAGTAAGACCTTAATATCACAGAACTGCACCGGCACTAACGATCAAAGGGCCAAACAGAACATCAGTATTTGAGGCACTGAGCAGCAAGCGGCTAAAGGTTACAGAAGGAAAGGCAGACTCAACTTAGGCAGGCATTACAATATCTCATTTCTTTGACAAAGAAACATGATCAGATATTCGACAAATTTCTTTGACAGAGATCTTTGAAGTGACACTAAAAGGATTTGTTACACTGTCATCATATTTTTCGTCAAAGTTCATGATGGCGGACAACAACAACTGGTTATTATGCGCTGCCTTTACTTGTACCACAATTGCATTGTGTATGCATTTGAAAGAGAGGCGGCGAAAAAAGGAAACATACTTGACTAAAGACGCAGGTCTTACATCGAGATAATACAAGCATTCAGTAAAATCTGTTGCGAGAGCGGCAAATGGGGAACGTCGTGTCTTATATAACTTACTCATGAATGGAAGGGAGTGCATTTCAGTAGTTGCTCTGTAAAATGGTTCCTAATATTACAAAGCAGAATACTCAATTGAGTAATGCTGTATGTGCAGAAAACAGGTTAACCATAACACTGCGATTTCTTGTTACAGGAGAGAGCTACTCTAACTTACTATGCAGCACTCGGATACCACAGTACACATTTACCAAAATAATTTCATAAACGTGTGAAGCGATTTATAAAGCACTGAAGGATGAATATCTGAAGACAAAATTTAAGTGCACTATATGGGCATTAAGATCTATATTTTAAATTTGAATAATTTAATTAATAGAATTAGAGCCCCAACAACTACAAAATTAATGAAAAGAGGGAAACAGATGAAGCACTTTTTAACTTATGGCATCCAGAATTCGAAAATGGACAAACTATACTCATGCTCATAAATTAAGGATAATTGCAGAATGTGGTGCCACACAACGTGGCACTACACGAAACTGGCGCTGATAGCATAGGTACATAGGGAACACAAACGACACAGATCTGTAAGTCCACGATATTGGTGATAAGTTGAGAAAACCGTCTCGAAACACATGTGCTACAAAATGCCACTGTTTCCTGCGCATGTACCCCGACATCAACATGGGATATGATCACCATACACATGTACACAGGCCGCACAACGGGTTGGCATTCTGTGGATCAGGTGGTCGAGCAGCTGCTGGGATATAGCCTCCCATTCTTGCACCAGACCTGTCGAAGCTCCTAAAGTGTCCTAGGGGTTTGAAGACATGTAGCGATACTTCGACCGAGAGCATTACAGACGTGCTCGATGGGGTTTAGATCTGGAGAACAGGCAGGCCACTCCATTCGCCTGCTATCTTCTTTGTCAAGGTACTCCTCCACGATGGCAGCTCGGTGGGGCCGTGCGGTATCATCCATCAGGAGGAAGGTGGGACCCACTGCACCCCTGAAAAGGCGGACATACTGGTGCAAAATGACGTCCCGATACACCTGACCTGTTACAGTTCCACTGTCAAAGACATGCAGGGGTGTACATGCACCAGTCATAAGCCCACCCCACATCATCAAACTACGACCTCCATACAGGACCCTTTCAAGGAGATTAAGGGGTTGGTATCTGGTTCCTGGTTCACGCCAGGTAAAAATCCGACGAGAATCGCTGTTCAGACTGTACCTGGACTCGTCCGTGGACATAACCTGGGACCACTGTTTCAATGACCATGTACTGTGTTCTTGACACCAGGCTTTACGGACTCTCCTGTGCCCGGGGGTCAGTGGAATGAACTTTGCAGGTCTCCGGGCGAATAAACCATGTCTGTTCAGTCATCTGTAGACTGTGTGTCTGGAGACAACTGTTCCAGTGGCTGCGGTAAGGTCCCGAGCAAGGCTACCTGCAGTACTCTGTGGCCATCTTCTGGGACTGGTGGTGAGATATCGGTCTTCTTGTGGTGTTGTACACTGTGGACGTCCCGTATTGTAGCGCCTGGACACGTTTCCTGTCTGCCGGAATCGTTGCCATAATCATGAGGTCACACTTTGTGGCACACAGAGGTCCCATGCTACGACCTGCTGTATTTGACCAGCCTCCAGTCGCCCTAGTATTCTACCCCTCATAACGTCATCTATATGTATTCTCTGAGCCATTTTCAACACACAGTCACCATTAGCATGTCTGAAAACGTCTGCACACTTACTCGCTGCACCGTACTCTGACATGCACCAACACACCTCTGCGTATGTGGACTGCCGCCTTGGTGTTTCCAGATCTAGAGGTAGGTGGCTGTAACTGTGATTGTGGATTTGAAGTCGGCTGCAGCATATCCCACTAGCGTACGATTAATAGCATGCATCGTGCCCCTTGCTCACTCTCCTACACCTGTCGAAGCAATGGTATTATAAAGAGTCGAACTAACTCACCAACTAAACTTTGCAGTCATGTTTACGAATACACTATAGACGTAAAATAGCTGTAGCGCTACCAGCGCTACAAGCGGTTGTATTTCACACTGCAGTGAACAGAAGACGGACGACTTTTACCATCAAGTCTACGGCGAGGCCCTAGACTTGATCATATTTCTTTAACGAAAGGCGAGAGTTGGCTAAGTTCGCTATTACACCATCTGATTTCTTGGACGAATCAACTTCGACAAAGAAATATGATAGTGTAATATCGGCCTTAGGGAGCTGACGAAGCGGCATGAAAGGTGTCCGCAGAGGTGAGCGAAGGTGTCAGACCTCGCGGTGGCCGACAAACAGCATGCCGGAGTCGCGCCGCGGCATCGCTAGGGGCGAATTGAGACGCGTATAGAGTGTGAGGAGCGCCACAGGACTTCACGGATCCTAACGGGACCGCGCGAACTGTGACGCGACTCGATGGTGACGCGACACGCGCCTGCGCCAGGTCGCGCGCCGTTGTGGTTGGGGTAGCATTCATCTCACGCTAGCTGAGGAGAGCCCTACGTCATAGTGACGTAACGCTACGTCATCGTCACGTCAATAAAACTAAATCGACTTCATGAGTAGGTGTATCGATCTTTGCAGTTGTACCACAGAGGTTGCACTGTAGCGTGAAAGCTAAATGTGGTATGTTCAGCCCAGTTGATTTAGTTATGAAACTGGAATCCCAACATTTTTCGATTGTATTGTGTGTTTCTTGAACATAATGAATGTCTGAACGAAGGAACCATAACGAAAGAAAAAAATGAAAAGCTCACAGTCATTTTTTTTAAATCCGATGAATCGTCCAGAAGTCATATGGAAGAAACGTGAAATAATTAATTATTAAGCTGTAATCCTAAAAATTTAGGATGTTTTTGGGTATTTCATGAATATAACGAAAGTAAAAAAAAAAAAAAAAAAACTTGTAGTCATTTTTGAAAAATCTCATGAATCGTGAATGATTGTGCGACAGAAACGTGAAATAATTAATTATTATGCTCTAATCCCAAGAATGTGGGATGTTAATGTGTGTTACATGAATATAGCGAATATCTGAACGAAGGAACCATAACCACAACGAAAGTCAAAAAAGCCAGTAGTCATTAAAAAAAATTCGATTAATTCTGCATAAATCATGTGGACAGACACGTGAAATAGAGAGAAATTAAAGTGTTTCGCATTTTTATATGAGCCAATGGACTGTACATAACTCTTCTGTGCAGAAACGTTAAACCGAGAAATTAATGTGGTTCCAAAGATAATTCGGAATGTTGCTGGGGTTTTAATTTTGCCTTCATTCTTTATACGCTGTATACTGTGAAAAAACAATGATATTTCGTCTATAATTGTTACTCACATTTTAATATGTAAGCAGTATCAATTATATAAAAAGTAAGTCTCCTAGTAGTTGCCGAATGATGTTGGAACTCTGGCTGTCACAATGGGTGAGCTACTTGACAAAATAGCAACAACAGCCCACAGTTTTAGCAGCACTAATCGATGTTTCATATGCGGTGCTGGAATACTGTGTTTGTTTATTCTCTCTATAGACATGGTATTAATTTTGGAGGTGTTTGGCATGATTACTATAGCTATTTCCATATTGCCTAAGAGTCATACAAGAAGTAGCTGAAAATGGCGACAGCACTCACTGCTCTCAGTTGCTTAAATTTCTGGTAAATGTGACTTGCATGTCATTGTTTTTTTAACAGTATACAACATAAGAAGAAAAATAATGACATGTGTTATAACAGGTCGGTACATTATAACCATCAGCAATAACTTATTTCTGAAGAGCAAAAGTGTCTGTGCTGATCTACAGCATGAAGGCAAAATTAAAATTCCAGCAATATTCGGAATTATCTTTGGAACCACATTAATTTCTCAGTTTAACTTTTCTCCCCAGAGGAACTATGTACAATCCATTGGCTTTTATAAAAATACGAAACACTTTAATTTCTCTCTATTTCACGTTTCTATCCACGGGATTTAAGCACAATTAATCGGATTTTTTTTAATGACTAGTCGCTATTTATTGTTTTCGTTCCTTCGTTCTGGCATTCATTACATCAAGAAACACACAATAACATCGAAAACTGTTGAGATTACAGCTTAATAAGTAATTCAGCTGGGATGAGCATACCACACAACTGCTGTCACTTCGTTTGTACACGTGTATTTACGTTTAGCTTTCACTTACCGTGCAACCTCTGTTGTACAACTGCAAAGATCGATATACGCACTCATGAAGTCGATTTAGGTTTATTTACGCCATGATGACGTAGCGTTACGTCACTATGACGTAGGGCTCTCTTCACCTAGCGTGAGATGAATGCTACCCTTGTGGTTGTGGCGCAGTTTTCTCCCCATTTGAGTCAATGGTGATCTGCATGATTCCATGTACTTCAGGGAATTGTTTTCTAGCCATTTTGGAGGAATTTTTAAAATCTGCATCACTCATCTTAGTCGTAGTCTGAAACTGTCCACATCTTTTCCTGTCAATCAAAATATATTTATTTAATGATTTGGAATTTTTATTCATTAATGAATAAAGCAACACTTCGTCTTCAGCACTGGGTGTGATTCGGAAATCAAGTCTAGCAAAAATAACTCTTTTATTCGTGAATTACACATTTCTAGTCGTACGCGTCTCAATATGCGCAGGTCCACACGACACGTGCGGATTAAAGGGGGTGGGGGGTGGGGGCAGCGGGACACCCCCCCCCCCCCGAGAGTTGAAACTAAATTATAATACATTTCACTGCTTCCAATTCGCCCAGCCTCCGAAAATTGAATCACTTCTCGTTGTTCCTGCCTACCCACCTGTATGTTCAGATGTGGACGATAAATTGTGTGACCACCTTTTCTTCGGCGTGAAATCACGCTGGCGCCGGCCGCTGTGGCCTAGTGGTTCTAGGCACTTCAGTCAGGAACCGCGCTGCTGCTACGGTCGCAGGTTTGAATCCTGCCTCGGGCATGGATGTGTGTGATGTCCTTAGGTTAGTTAGGTTTAAGTAGTTCTAAGTCTAGGGGACTGATGACCTCAGATGTTAAGTCCCATGCCGTCCGTAGTGGCCGCGCGGTTCTGGCGCTGCAGTCTGGAACCGCGAGACCGCTGCGGTCGCAGGTTCGAATCCTGCCTCGGGCATGGATGTGTGTGATGTCCTTAGGTTAGTTCGGTTTAACTAGTTCTAAGTTCTAGGGGACTAATCACCTCAGCAGTTGAGTCCCATAGTGCTCAGAGCCATTTGTTAAGTCCCATAGTGCTTAGAGCCATTTGAAATATTTTGAAACCACTCTGGCGCTATGCAACATCAAACGGTGCACACGCGTCAGTCTCTCTCTACCAATAGATGGTGCCACCATACCACCAGTTACATGGTGCCACCTTACGTAGTACTCGCACTGACCAGGTTTCATTTGAATGAACCTCATAAATTAGAAAGTACAGGTAATTTCTACATCAGCCGTTTTACTTGATAAGCAGGCAGTATTTTGGTGTCCATACGTCATCGCCGGGTGGTAAAAGGATCTAACTAACTGAAGAAACTATATTAGTTTTACTTTATTTACTTAGGTAGTCAAAAGCTAGGTTACGTGGGTAGACGTACTTGTACATGCAAAGACTCGTCTTGAGCGAATGGTCGTGTATATTCCCTTGAATTTTTCTGAATGTCTGTACGCGGATCAGAATTACAAAGTGATGGACATGGTTGGAGGCGATGTCGTCGGTACGCTGATTTGTGTGCTCACAGTATGGCTGTAGCAGGAACATCTGTGCTGTCCCTAACTTGGACTTCGTTCTCAAGCAGCCTTTAAACGTGCGGTATCGATACGCTTTACATGATAGTTATATCCTTGTGGCTTAACGAACGCACTCCTGCGTTTAATTTGCTTATCAACCCTGAGGTTTATGAGCTTGTTGCTGCGTATTAACAATTGCATGAAAGAAGTTACGCAGAAAAGGACTGTGAATTCTACACATTTCATGGATTTTAAAACTTTTTTGTGTAAAATAGAACACATTTTTGCAATATTTGTAAGTATCAAAACAGTTTAAAACAGTAGTTTTAGAAGGTCTCTTTGCGTAACATTCGAAGGGAGGACCTCTGGTCTTTTTTCTCCAGGCGACCGCCCCCACCCACAAAACTTCATATATCCGCCCCTGTGTGGAACGTGCGAGTCGCGCAGTAAAATCGTGTCACGTCACATGTGCTATAAGCGTCTCGATTTGCCCGTCACCAGTTAAGTAATGGGTCCCTCCCAGGTCCCGCAACCAGGTGAGAAGCGCTGCGAAGAAATCGTAGAAACAAGACAGGTCCACACTAAACAGTAATACAGGCACAAAAGCCCTTCACTAATACAAACAGATACCTAGGACCCTTCATTTAGGTGCAATTAAATAACAAATTTTTAAAAACAAACTGAGCCGGCCGAAGTGGCCGTGCGGTTAAAGGCACTGCAGTCTGGAACCGCAAGACCGCTACGGTCGCAGGTTCGAATCCTGCCTCGGGCATGGATGTTTGTGATGTCCTTAGGTTAGTTAGGTTTAACTAGTTTTAAGTTCTAGGGGACTAATGACCTCAGCAGTTGAGTCCCATAGTGCTCAGAGCCATTTGAACCATTTGAAAAACAAACTGAACCAACTTAAAAATGGTTCAAATGGCTCTGAGCACTATGGGACTTAATATCTGAGGTCATCAGTCCCCTAGAACTTAGAACTACTTAAACCTAACTAACCTAAGGACATCACACACATCCATGCCCGAGGCAGGATTCGAACCTGCGACCGTAGCCGTCGCGCGGTTCCAGACTGCAGCGCCTAGGAGCACTCGGCCACTCCGTCCGGCGAACCAACTTACCGCCCACTAAATTAGAATTAGAGTATCCACTAAGTTATGTATTAAACAATTTTACGTAGTAAAACCTCTAAAAGAGACAAACCGAATCCAGTACAATTTGCAACACCAGTTAATTAAACTGCAGATAGCTACAATTACTTGCCCCGAGGGATGGTCAGAAAGGTCAAATAGCACTCTCAAAACTTTTAGGTTCTAAGGCGGGACCGAAAGGCCCGAGACGGATACACTCACATAAGAAAATGCAAACAAAACCTTAACTCAGAACAAGAAAGGGCAATGGCGGCAACTAACCAATCTCTCCTTATTAAAGATCTCAATAAGCACCTTGAGGACATGGTGATGCCACGTATGTAACTAAAATCAATACATATTAAAACATGAACAGGCATTAAATGAATAACCTGGAATGAAACGCGTATGATACCAGCTTCCGGGAAGTGAGAGGAGGGGAGAATATTAAACAATAGAGACATTCCCCGAAACCTTAAGCTCAGTACAATATCCTTAAACACACTATGAGGTCACTATGAAGGGCACTGATCACGACTTACAGAGGAATTTTTACACATTATTTGATTAGAGTGACAAAGACCTTAATAGAAGAACAATAATAAGCAGAGAACTTTAAGGCTATATTGAAACAAATACACCCGCAGTAACATTAAAATACCGGAGGGCAATACAACGTAAGGCGAAGGCAGAGGTGGTCCGCCCCAAAACGGTATCAGCAATTATGCGATTGAGCGTGTCGCCAAATGCACAAGGACACTGTAGACTCCCACAGGAGGCGCACGGCGTCCAGGTCAATGCAGCGTAAACCGCCAGGAATGTGTTCGGCTGATCACTTAGCCCATGAATGGGCTGAAGCAGGAAAAACTCTTCTAAGCACCGAGACTTCTAGGTTGCCCAAAGATAACCTTACACTGTAACCGTTCTACATCTACATCTACATCTACATGGATACTCTGCAAATCTCATTTAAGTGCCTGACAGAGGGTTCATCGAACCACCTTCATAGTTCTCTATAATTCCAATCGAGTATAGCGCGCGGAAAGAACGAACACCTATATCTTTCCGCACGACCTCTGATTTCCCTTACTTTATCGTGGGGATCGTTCCTCCCTATGTAGGTCAAAAAAATACAACAAAATATTTTCGCATTCGGAGGAGAAAGTTGGTGATTGGAATTTCGTGAGAAGATTCCGCCGCAACGAAAAACGCCTTTCTTTTAATGATGTCCGGTCCAAATACTGTGTCATTTCTGTGACACTCTCTCCCATATTTCGCGATAATACAAAACGTGCTGTCCTTCTTTGAACTCTTTCGATGTACTCCGTCAGTCCTATCTGGGAAGGATCCCACACCTCGCAGCAATATTCTAAAAGAGGACGGACAAGCGTAGTGTAGGCAGTGTCCTTAGTAGATTTGTTACGTTTTCTGTCCTGCCAATAAAACGCAGTCTTTGGTTAGCCTTCCCCATAACATTTTCTATGAGTTCCTTCCAATTTAAGTTGTTCGTAATTGCAATACCTAGGTATTTAGTTGAATTTACGGCTTTTAGATTACACTGATTTATCGTGTAACAGAAGTTTAATGAATTCCTTTTAGCACTCATGGGATGACCTCACACTTTTCGTTATTTAGGGTCAACTGCCAATTTTCGCACCATTCAGATATCTTTTCTAAATCGTTTTGCAATTTGTTTTGATCTTCTGATGACTTTATTAGTCGATAAACGACAGCGGCATCTGCAAACAACCTAAGACGGCTGCTCAGATAGTCTCCCAAATCGTTTATATAGATAAGGAACAGCAAAGCGCCTATAACACTACCTTGGGGAACGCCAGAAATCGCTTCTGTTTTGCTCGATGACTTTCGGGCAGTTACTACAAACTGTGACCTATCTGACAGGAAATCACAAATCCAATCACATAACTGAGACGATATTCCACAAGCACGCAATTTCACTACAAGCTGCTTGTGTGGTACAGTGTTAAAAGTCTGCCGGCAGGTGTGGTCGTGCGGTTCTAGGCGCTTCAGTCTGGAACCGCGTGGCCGCTGCGGTCGCAGGTTCGAATCCTGCCTCGGGCATGGATGTGTGTGGTGTCCTTAGGTTAGTTAGGTTTAAGTAGTTCTAAGTTCTAGGGGACTGATGACCACAGACGTTGAGTCTCATAGTGCTCAGAGCCATTTGAACCATTTTTTTTGTTAAAAGTCTTCCGGAAATCTAGAAATACGTTTCGATCCGAGATCCCTTGTCAACAGCACTCAACACTTCATGTGAATAAAGAACTAGTTGTGTTTCACAGGAACGATGTTTTCTAAACCAATGTTGACTGTGTGTCAATAAACAGTTCTCTTCGAGCTAATTCATAGTGTTTGAACTCAATATATGTTCCAAAATCCTGCTGAATATCGACGTAAACGATATGGGCTTGTAATTTAGTGGATTACTGCTACTACCTTTCTTGAATATTGGTGTGAGCTGTGCAGCTTTCCAGTCTTTGGGTACGGATCTTTCGTCGAGTTAACAGTTGTATATGATTGTTAAGTATGGAGCTAAAGCATCTGCTTACTCCGAAAGAAACCTAATAGGTGTACAGTCTGGATCAGAAGACTTGCTTTTATTAAGTGATTTAAGTTGCTTCAGTACTCCGAGGATATTTACTTCTACGTTACTCACGCTGGCAGCTGTTCTCGATTCGAATTCTGAAATATTTACTTCGTGTTCTTTTGTGAAGGCATTTCGGAAGGCTGTGTTTATCCGAGAGCGCTGATTTGGCAGCGCTGTCTTCGATAGTATCTCCATTGCTATCGCGCAGAGAAGCCATTGATTGTTTCCTGCCGCTAACATACTTCACATACGACCTGAATCTCTTCGGATTTTCTGACAAGTTTCGAGACAGTGTTTCGTTGTAGAAACTGTTACAAGCATCTCGCGCTGAAGTCCGCGCTAAATTTCGATCTTCTGTAAAAGAGCGCCAATCTTGGGGATTTTGTCTCTGTTTAAATCTTGCGCCGGAGAGACCGGTCTTCCCACTGAACTCCAGAGATCATTGCAAAACTCGCAGCGGCGCGCCAGGACGGTGAAGTCACGCCAGTAGCCCGCGAAGCAGATATCGATACGAGCCAGCATGGCTCCGTACTATAAACATTCTATTCCTATTTGATACGGATCATATTAATGTTTCTTAGTGGTTCCACATGTGGGCAGGTATACTGATATGTTTGTCACAGCTGTTGTGCTGTGTTGCATAGAGGTATCTGAATGTTGCTTGATAATGACTATAAAGCCGAAAGCGTCCAATAGCAAATAAATTGAGAATTATACAGCCCGTAACAGACGATGTATATCGAAGCTGTGGACCGACGTGCAAACAAAATTACTACCTGTTTTACATGTTCTTTAGAAAAGTGCATACAGTTTTTTTTTCTTTTGATTGACATCTATAAAACAGTTTTCTAAAAAATTACTTTCTGTTAATAATCAGAAATGAATTATTTTCTTGTATGCTGTTTTGTAACTATTATTGTAATTCTTCTGGTCCATGCACAGGGTTTAGACACAGTGTTAGTAATGTAATAATAGGCAAAGATATTCGGGTTTGGGTTTGGGGGAGTTGCTCTCTGTGACGTACGGATATTGGCACCAAAAAGCAATACTTGGACTACAGGGGTGAGTGCGCACCAAGCCAGACCCACTGAGTGGGTCGAGTCGAGGTTGGCGAATAGGACAATCACAGCCTAGCAGTCTGAGATGAAAAGTTATTCTGTGACTGCTTATTCGTAAAGCTTCACATTTATAAGTAATGTTGCTGTGGATTATGGGACAGAAGGTGAGGTTTTGGCGAGATTCTTCGAAAGCAAAACCTCAGATGAACATTTCTGTGTCTGTTTTGCAAGAAGACACGCTGAGCTGCATATACACTACAAGACATTCCGCTAGAAAGAAGAACTGGTATTCCTTTTAGAAAGCTGTCATGTAGGAGCTACCAGTATAATTAGGCTTAGCAGAAAGCGCGATGACTTTAAACAGCACTCGACGCAGCAAATCACCACTTTCAGGCAAAGTAATATATAGACTTTTAAAAGGCATGGATCAGTGTTTAAAAGTTAATGCAAGTTGGATGTAATTCCAAACTGTTGTCCATGCATTGACTAGCCAGTGCCACGTTCCCTGGGATAGGTTCTGGTCTATATCCTCAGCACTGAAACTTAGTATCGTAGTAACATACTCGTCAAGCTATTTGGATATAAAATGTTTATTTGACACCACAAACGGTCGTCAAGCGACAATCACTAAAACAATGAAATTTTTAAAAAGTTACATTACTAGTGTCGACGTACTGAGTCGTCATTTTCAAATGTAATCGTAACTAATCACATAATCTTATAAAAATGTCAATGTCTTAGTGCCTGTCATTTGATGACCGTTTGTGGTGTCAAATAAACATTGAAAATTTCAGTCAAACAGTTGAATACTGCCTTTTCGTGGAATATGGCGTGTCTAGGAAACCTGCTTTCTTGGATCACGAGACAACATTCAAACGCTTCGTATTACTGAGCCTTATTACGAAAAGTAAATGACAATACTTAGCTTTGAGAATTATTGAGATGT
Source organism: Schistocerca americana (assembly GCF_021461395.2). NCBI lineage: Eukaryota > Metazoa > Arthropoda > Insecta > Orthoptera > Acrididae > Schistocerca > Schistocerca americana. The sequence goes on along the minus strand of NC_060124.1, from coordinate 176,345,466 downwards.
GTCGCAAGCAATGGGCGACAGACAAAATAAAGAAGCTTCTTTAGTGTATACAGTTCCTAAGTCACTGCTATACAAGCGCTGTAGATGCTGCTGTAGAACTTCCCGCGACCAATCGGGCGCGGCGCTTATGTCCTCTTGGCATAGAGGCCGCTGCTGTCGCGTTGTAGTCCTGGAGAGAGGTCGGTCAGCGTGCGACTGGCTGACCTCTTCTCACAGCCATCTCTTCTCTGTCGTTCCCGAATGGCGTGCCGGCGCTTTGACTTTATGCCGTAACAAAAACAATGGAATATCCAGAGTGGAATGTAAGAATATTATGAAAAAGAAAGTTGCTACTCACCATATAGCGGAGATGCTCAGTCTCCGAAAGCTTATTTTGTGACAGTCTTTTTATCAGCATCTCCGCTAAATGGTGATTAGCAATCTTTCTTTTCATAATATTATTACATTTCATTCAGTCACAATCCTTGATGGCAGTTATGTCGAAATACACTACTGGCCATTAAAATTACTACACCAAGAAGAAATGCAGATGATAAACGGTTATTCATTGGACAAATATATTATACTAGAACTGGCGTGTGATTACATTTTCAGGCAATTTGGGTGCATAGATCCTGAGAAAACAGTACCCAGAACAACCACCTCTGGCCGTAATAACGGCCCTGATACGCCTGGCATTGAGTCAAACAGAGATTGGATGGCGTGGACAGGTACAGCTGCCCATTCTGCTTCGACACGATACCACGGCTCATCAAGAATAGTGGCTGGCGTATTGTGACGGGCCAGTTGCTTGGCCGCCATTGACCAGACGTTTTCAATTGGTGAGGAATCTGCTGAATGTGCTGGCCAGGGCAGCAGTCCAACATTTTCTGTATCCAGAAAGGCCCGTACAGGACCTGCAACATGCAGTCGTGCATTATCCTGCTGAAATGTCGGGTTTCACAGGCATCGAATAAAGGGTAGAGCCACGGGTCGTAACGCATCTGAAATGTAACGTCCACTGTTCAAAGTGCCGTCAATGCGAACAAGAGGTGACCGAGACGTGTAACCAATAGCACCCCATACCATCCCGCCGGGTGATACGCCAGTATGACGATGACGAATACACGCTTCCAATGTGCGTTCACCACGATGTCTCCAAACACGAATGCGACCATCATGATGCTGTTAACAGAACCTGGATTCATCGGAAAAAAATGACTTTTCCATTCCTGCACCCAGATTCGTCGTTGAGTATACCATCGCAGGCGCTCCTGTCTGTGTTGCAGTGTCAAAGGTAAACGCAGCCATGGTGTCTGAGTTGATAGTCCATGCTGCTGCAAACGTCGTCGAACAGTTCGTGCAGATGGTTGTTGTCTTGCAAACGTCCCCATCTGTTGACTCAGGGATCGAGACGTGGCTGCACGATCCGTTAGAGCCATACGGACAAGATGCCTGTCATCTCGACTGCTAGTGATACGAGGCTGTTGGGATCCAGCACGGCGTTCCGTATTACCCTCCTGAACCCGCCGATTCAATATTCTGCTAACAGTCATTGGATCTCGACCAACGCGAGCAGCAATGTCGCGATACGGTAAACCGCAATCGCGATAGGCTACAATCCGACTTTTATCAAAGTCGGAAACGTTATAGTACGCATTTCTCCTCCTTACACGAGGCATCACAACAACGTTTCACCAGGTAACGCCGGTCAACTGCTGTTTGTGTATGAGAAATCGGTTGGAAACTTTCCTCATGTCAGCACGTTGTAGGTGTCGCCACCGGCGCCTACCTTGTGTGAATGCTCTGAAAAGCTAATCATTTGCATATCACAGCATGTTCTTCCTGTCGGTTAAATTTCGCGTCTGCAGCACGTCATCTTCGTGGTGTAGCAATTTTAATGGCCAGTAGTGTACAAAATTATTTGGGATGTCCCATAATAAGTTTTGGGATCATGACACAAATGAAGTTTCTTAGGCATTGTATACAATAATTTTTGCTTTTCGGTAATAAAACTCAAATAACTTCCACACAGGCGGCTCATGTACGGGGTGTTTCAAAAATGACCGGTATATTTGAAACGGCAATAAAAACTAAACGAGCAGCGATAGAAATACATCGTTTGTTGCAATATGCTTGGGACAACAGTACATTTTCAGGCAGACAAACTTTCGAAATTACAGTAGTTACAATTTTCAACAACAGATGGCGCTGCGGTCTGGGAAACTCTATAGTACGATATTTTCCACATATCCACCATGCGTAGCAATAATATGGCGTAGTCTCTGAAGGAAATTACCCGAAACCTTTGACAACGTGTCTGGCGGAATGGCTTCACATGCAGATGAGATGTACTGTTTCAGCTGTTCAATTGTTTCTGGATTCTGGCGGTACACCTGGTCTTTTAAGTGTCCCCACAGAAAGAAGTCACAGGGGTTCACGTCTGGCGAATAGGGAGGCGAATCCACGCCGCCTCCTGTATGTTTCGGATAGCCCAAAGCAATCACACGATCATCGAAATATTCATTCAGGAAATTAAAGACGTCGGCCGTGCGATGTGGCCGGGCACCATCTTGCATAAACCACGAGGTGTTTGCAGTGTCGTCTAAGGCAGTTTGTACCGCCACAAATTCAGGAAGGATGTCCCGATAGCGTGATGCAGTAATCGTTTCGATTCTGAAAAATGGGCCAATGATTCCTTTGGAAGAAATGGCGGCCCAGACCAGTACTTTTTGAGGATGCAGGGACGATGGGACTGCAACATGGGGCTTTTCGGTTCCCCATATGCGCCAGTTCTGTTTATTGACGAAGCCGTCCAGGTAAAAATAAGCTTCGTCAGTAAACCAAATGCTGCCCACGTGCGTATCGCCGTCATCAATCCTGTGCACTATATCGTTAGCGAATGTCTCTCGTGCAGCAATGGTAGCGTCGCTGAGGGGTTGCCACGTTTGAATTTTGTATGGATAGAGGTGTTAACTCTGGCGCATGAGACGATACGTGGACGTTGGCGTCATTTGGACCGCAGCTGCAACACGGCGAACGGAAACCCGAGGCCGCTGTTGGATCACCTGCTGCCCTAGCTGCGCGTTGCCCTCTGTGGTTGCCGTACGCGGTCGCCCTACCTTTCCAGCACGTTCATCCGTCACGTTCCCAGTCCGTTGAAATTTTTCAAACAGATCCTTTATTGTATCGCTTTTCGGTCCTTTGGTTACATTAAACCTCCGTTGAAAACTCCGTCTTGTTGCAACAACACTGTGTTCTAGGCGGTGGAATTCCAACACCAGAAAAATCCTCTGTTCTAAGGAATAAACCATGTTGTCTACAGCACACTTGCACGTTGTGAACAGCACACGCTTACAGCAGAAAGACGACGTACAGAATGGCGCACCCACAGACTGCGTTGTCTTCTATATCTTTCACATCACTTGCAGCGCCATCTGTTGTTGAAAATTGTAACTACTGTAATTTCGAAAGTTTGTCTGCCTGAAAATGTACTGTTGTCCCAAGCATATTGCAACAAACGGTGTATTTCTATCGCTGCTCGTTTAGTTTTTATTGCCGTTTCAAATATACCGGTCATTTTTGAAACACCCTGTATAAGCGTATTTCTTTGCCGCCGACCAGCATCTGTGAACCGCATGCGCAGTACCGCCGCGGTGGAACATATAAGGCCGCGCTTGGCATCTTGTCGTCAGTCTTGTGACTCACTCTGAGGATGGCCGGACGATACGCGGCCGAAATACTAGTGGGGGAAATTTTATTTGCGCGGCTGCATGCCCGAAATTTAATGGACTGTACATTACAACGCGAAAAGTTGAAAATGCACAACTTTCACTTGCTTGATAATTGTAAACCAGTAATTAATTTTCGAATTACATGAAAAATAATTAAAATGCACGTAAATTTGTACATTGTCTTAAAGTGTTTTAAATGAGATGTATTTTTCGTAATTGATAAGCCAAGAGTTTGCTTACCAGCGTTGCTAACTACTTTGATATTATAGTTGCTATGTTCCGTTTCCAAATGTTATTTAGCGCGTAAAAGAAAAGCTTAATACTGAAGTAACAGGGTAATAAATAGTGCACGTCACTGTGAAGTAGTCGGTTCGAGTTTGAAGTTTGACTGGTTCAATACTTGATGTCTGCACGCTTGCTGTCAACTGAGTGGATGGAAGCTTAAAAAGAAAGAGAATATTATTATTAATGCGAATATTGCATTTATCTGATGCTAATAGGGCTCGTCACAGGTTTTTAAAGATTACAACGAAACACGTGACGTGTTTCAGTGTTTTCTGCTCACATCATTTCCTTGCTTCCCTTAAGATCCCATGTAACAGATTAATGCACAGTACCTTTATAATGTCCGCAGCTCGTGGTCTTGCGGTAGCGTTCTCGCTTCCCGCGCACGGGGTCCCCGTTCGATTCCCGGCGGGGTCAGTGATTTTCCCTGCCTCGAAATGACTGGGTGTTGTTGTGTTGTTTTCGTCATCATTATTCATGTCCATTACGGTCGGAGGAAGGCAATGGCTAACCACCTCCTCCAGGACCTTCCCTAGTCGGCGGTGCGGGTCTCCCGCGTCGTTCCCTACGCTCCTCGGAGTGTGGAACCTCATCACCATTATTCTGGTGTCACCGCCAGACACCACACTTGCTAGGTGGTAGCCTTTAAATCGGCCGCGGTCCGCTAGTATACGCCGGACCCGCGTGTCGCCACTATCAGTGATTGCAGACGGAGCCCCGCCACACGGCGGGTCTAGAGAGACGTCCTAGCACTCGGCACAGTTGTGTAGCCGACTTTGCTCGCGATGGTTCACTGACAAATTACGCTCTCATTTGCCGAGACGATAGTTAGCATAGCCTTCAGCTACGTCATTTGCTACGACCTAGCAAGGGGCCATTACCACTTGCTATTTATCTTGTGATGCATGTACCGTCAGACCGATGTTCACCAATTATGGATTAAAGTTAAGTATTCCAGAAGCCACGTACCTTTTTTTTACTAGTCTCACCTCCTTTAACTGTTCCAGACCTCACGCCAGCCTGCGTGAGCTTAAACGCGTGCCTTTCGGCTTCACATCCTAGTGGCTTGGCTGTCTTGCCAAGTCACAACAATTATCACCTTTAAAATAATTATATTTAATTACCAAAACTAGGGTTAATTAACTATTAAATCTAGGGCCAACTGTAGTAAAAATCACCACCAAAGCGCTATACTAAAATTCGTCATGCTTCTCTCAGTCTTGAATCAAGTTTTTGTGTCGTTACATACCTGTCAAAGTGAAATACACTGTGAGCGTTAATGTAGCACATGAAAGTCTGAGGAGAAGAGTGTTTAAAACAAATTTAAATAACTGATGACAATAAGAAATGAATCTCATATGCATTGGCACATTCAAATTTCAGGGAGCATACTGTACGTGGAACGGCAGAAATTTGCTAAAATGAAGGGAACTGCATTTCGGCATTACCTCGCATGCATAGCGAAATTTCGCCTACAGCGCTGCGTCATACAGTGATGATCCGCAACCGCGAGACACGGGAACCAAAATAAACCTAATTACCATGTTAACTACACTGCTTACAGCGAGTATTTTCCGGATAATGATAATTGTGCCAACAGAAAAACACACTGTGTCCCGTAATTAGTAGGAATCCGCTTTTCGCAAAATGCAGTTTTTTTTAATTACTGAAACCTGAAATACCATCAGCGTCGAACCACGCGACGAATAGATGAAGACTAGTCTGGCACTGCTACCAGTCTTCCATTGTGATTAGATTCTTAGATCGTACTAGTTTCGGACTTAGGCAAAAATCTTTCCATAAACAATGTGCCTTTTGCGACTGTAAGGGTGTTTCAGTTCGAGGCATACGATCTCTAAGTTTCTGAAGCATTCCGTTTCGTCGGGTGACTTGACGTGCTCTACGACATCTGAGTTTAAAAACGCCTATTCTTTGAAGGGACAGTGTACTCCACATGAAGAAGCAGCATGAGTGTTTTCACTACAGCTACTTTCTTTTATTTTAATTTCCAGTTGCCATAGCAGGATCGAAGCATGTGTAGGACTCAAACGATAACAATGCATCCGTCAGAAACGTTGATTAATACCTGTAATTATTTACTCTATGAACCAGTATACAAGGAGCTATGCAGTTCCTTATGACTGATTTATGGAATGTAGAACTCAGGTGTTTGAAATCTGAAGAAAAATAGTACATACTCCACAGTAGGTCTGTTATACATGACATTAACTCAGTGTTGTGGGTAATGGCAGCAGAATGAAAGTTACAGGAAAGACAAAACGACAAGGGGAATACTTCTGAATATGAGTGCCGTGTGACCACACATCTAGCGACATAGCCGAATGGAAGCCGGCACGGTAGCTCAGCGTATACGGTCAGAGGGTTGGGTACCCTCTGTAAAAAAAAAAAAAAAAAAAAAAAAAGATCAAGAAAAAAATGGTGTAAGGTGGCTATAATTTCGCACTCATCTACAGACTTTACCGTGGTCTACAACCACAATTAGGTATCATTTGATAGGTTGTACATCGTATATATGAATATTCAAAGAAGACAGACATTGTCATGTACATCTTGTAAATAATTGGTAACGCTTATTGCATGAAAGGTGATGGAGTGTCTTTATTATCAAAACGGCATAATGAATGATTGCCTATTCTAGTAGAGGTTGGAACGCCAGTGGAGATGAAACGGCAGGCGGAAATCAAGCCCTGGGTGGAAAAAAGCCTGCACAGGTGTGTTGGTCCTGCTTAAACACAGGAAGTAGCAAGACGGACGTTGGGACACCTGAGTGATGGAGCACAATAGAGTCGCGGCCGGCCGGTTTTGTAGCGGGACCGAAAGGATAATTGGGAACTCTGCAAATCTTGGACGCAGCTGAGAGGAACGAGGAAGCGTCACATCGGAAATCACGCAGGCTGGGTTATTTCCAAGGATTTTTACTCAGAAGCGTACCATTGAACGAGTATAGGTGTACGACAAAAGACTGAAATATGGTTGGTCGGCATTCGGAAGAATTTGTAGAGAGGGAGAATATTCCGGGGTTTCGAGAATGTGATTCGCCTTCTGCAGTTACGAGGGAGGGGAACCGAGTATTCCTGGGAAGCTAGCGGTGGAGAGCGCTTCCGTTTTGATCGCCCTTGAGTGACGGTCGCTCAGTATCAGCTTTGTTGGTACAGACGGACTTGCTGTCTTTGGTCTCAGGAGAGTTTGTAGTTAGAATGGGTAGGCATTGTACTGTTCCAACCTTATATGATTCTAGACTTCGCATCTGGGTTGGAACTCATCTGTGAGTACGTAGCGTTCCGTGATTGAGAGCACTTCTGCTTATACTTACGATGAGACGTTATTTGAACACTGTCCTTGTGACTGGGAGTTCGCTGTTCACGTCTGTAGAACACAGAGAGCAGAAGACAGTATTAGAATATATTAGTCAGAGGACCGCCTTCTGCCGTCCTAGTGTTTGAAAGAGTTTATTTTGTGGCTGGAGTTTTTCCATCGTCACAAACGAGTACGAGAACCATCACTCCGATGCACCGGATGCAGTACATACGGTGTTATTGCTAATTGCTTCAGCTTATTAGGGCCATAATGCTAAACATCTGTGATCACGCTAGTTTATTTCCACTGAGGTTCCACACCACCGAAGATCATCTTTGAAAGTAGTGTCTTCTAGTGTTTGCTACGTAGATGATGTCAGTCATTTCGCGTTATTTATGTTAGATCGCATGGCCATAAAAAGGGGCAGAGTTGGGCAATTGATCAGAAATTTTAGTTAGGAAACATAGACATTAGTAATAAAGGGTTGTTTTTTAATCTACAATAAATCTATGATAAGAATCAACGTTTATCATTTAGTAGTATTAGTTGCCTTAATTTTTCACTTACGTTTAGGTTGTAATTTATATGTTAAAGAGCATTAAGAGATCCTAAGATCTGCTTCAGGTGGATAGTCTGACAGGGCCAAATCATCATTTTAACGTTCATTATTTTTTGTTGCGCACATTAATTTTACACCCGCCTGGAGTAGCATCTTGGAATGGTTAAGGTACTGAACTCCCACTTACGATGGTCAGAGTTAAAACTCGGTTCAGCCATCCAATTTTAATTTCTTTGTCGTATCTCTACTGTCCAGGTGTGAACGTAAGGTAACTCATCGCCATTGTATCTAATCTACTGTAAAAATATGGCATTTCAGTATTTGATCGCTATTTTTTATTTTCAATGACCGGTTTCAGGCTAGCTGCCCATCTTCAGATCTGTTAGACAAAGTTAAAAATATAATAAACTAGAGAGATACATTTACTGATAAAAATATCGTAGTTTACAAAAAGAAGAAATTTTGGAATGTATTAAATGCCAACGTACCATATATTGCAGTTACAGAGTAGCTTGTCAGTACAGAACTATCGGTTCACTGTCATAACTAAAGTAAATTTTAATCTGTTAATAGATTATATCGCAGTTTTGGCGAAACCTGATTGGAAACAGTAGAAAGTGCCCTCTACATATAAGAATTGTGCATATGTTATTTTTTCACCGTACATATTAATGGCGAATATAATTCTCAATAAAACAATTTTTTGAGTGGGCCAGGAACCGAAATAATTTACACTAATGTAAAAATTCTTTATAAGAAGCTTAAAAATATAATTAAAATGTAGATATTCTTTCGAAAATGTGTGTTTCCTCTTCTTTGTACTGATTGGTGGTGGAGAGGGTTCCCACACGTCAGAATGTATACAGCGCCACGCCAAGTCCTCTTCCACTGCGCCCAATTCACCTCGCTGCCAGTACACTGAGGGCCGTTCCGCTGCAATTTGTTCTTACTGGAGCGTGCTGTTGCAATTGCATTCAAGAGTAAGCCTAAAACAGGCCTTTAAAAATCTCTTAATAACTTCTGTGCATAAAATCACTTTCCTCATTAAGTAGTAGATCTGGGTTTTTTCTTTGAGCACGTTAAGATAAAGACTTTTTGGAGCTTTATGTAGCACCTCCATTTGTTCATTTATATTACTCACTTCACGTTTACTATCTTTTACATGTGCTCCAAATGCTGTCCTATTGCTATGACTGCAATGTTCCCTGTATCGAATTTCAGAATTCCGCCCTTTCTGTCCTATATAGTAACTGTCACATTCAGCACATTTGATCTTATATACTCCGGAATTGTTGTATTTCATTTGTTCTGTCGTTGCTGGTTTATGTCTTAGTCTATGTGCCATTTGCCCTTCATTCTGGAATGCAACAGCGGTGTTTTTTGGAAAGCATTTAGCAATTATTTCTGACACACGCCCTTTGTATGTCATGATGACAAACTTCTTCTTAACTTTAATTTTCTTAGAATCGTTATTGATAGCCGCGGATTTGTTTTTGATCTTGAATGCAACAGCACGCTCCAGTAAGAACAAGCTGCAGCGGAACGGCCCTCAGCGTACTGGCGGCGAGGCGAATTGGGCGCGGCGGAAGAGGACTTGGCGTGGCGTTGTAGACATTCTGACGTACGGAAACCCTCTCCACCACCAATCAGTACAAAGAAGAGGAAACGCACATTTTCGAAAGAATATCTACATTTTAATTATATTTTTAAGCTTCTTTATAAAGAATTTTTACATTAGTGTATATTATTTCGGTTACTGGCGCACTAAAAAAAATGTTTTATTAAAAAGTATATTCGCCATTAATATGTACGGTGAAAAAATAACATATGCACAATTCTTATAGGTAGAGGGCACTTTTTACTGTTTCCAGTCAGGTTTGACCAAAACTGCGATATAAGCTTTTAACAGATTAAAATTTACTTTAGTTATGACAGTGAACCGATAGTTCTGTACTGACAAGTTACTCTGTAACTGCAATATATGGTACGTTGGCATTTAATACATTCCAAAATTTCTTCTTTTTGTAAACTACAATATTTTTATCAGTAAATGTATCTCTCTGGTTAAATATATTTTTAACTTTGTGTAACAGATCTGAAGATTGGCAGCTAGTTTGAAACCAGTCACTGAAAATAAAAAAATAGCGATCAAAGACTGAACTGCCATATTTTTATTTAAAGAGCGATCGCGGAAATCCCATTAAGACAATCACGTCTAGTTTTGATTTTACTAATCTACTGTAGTCAACGAAATCAAGCTATGAGGGTGCAGTGAATGGTTCTTAGTTTGTTACTTATCTGGTTGTGTATTCATCCACAGGTCATTTACAAAATAATATCTGACATGTTATCTTAATTGAAAAAGGACTTTTTTTAAAAAAATTAACTAATTCATGCATACAGCACTATCTCATGTAGTACAAGGTTAACATTTTTTGTTTTCTAACTTTGACATGCTCCGTTTTGGTATTAAGAAAATGAAGTAACGGGAAAAAAATATTTTATTCATTTGAAAGCTCCACTTAAATATTAAACACTTTCGGGATGTGACTACCTACAGCCATTAATTAATGTATAAAATGCGTGTTCGAACCATCAGCCGTTTTTATTTTAAACCCAAATTCTACGAGTTTCTGTCCTGGACCATTTTCACGGATGTTATTCAAAGATACAAGTAATTATTTGTTGTATGTAGGAAATGTTAACTTTTTATTACAGAGAAGTGCAAAATAACATGAATACTTACAATGGTTAAAATGGTTTAAGGCACCACATTACATTAGTCATTACTTAAAATGTGTAGTACATGCCATGAATGTAAATATATGACGCAAGACTTTAAAAGCGACTGGTCCCGGCGGAGGTTCGAGTCCTCCCTCGGGCATGGGTGTGTGTGTTTGTCCTCAGGATAATTTAGGTTAAGTAGTGTGTAAGCTTAGGGACTGATGACCTTAGCAGTTAAGTCCCATAAGATTTCACACACACACAAGACTTTAAAAGCAAACATCCGAATACTAAATGTATACAGAGCAGTACTGAAGATACGATCAGAACTGTAAGTATTACTTACACAAAATATTGAGAAGCAGGCCAAGGATCTTTAAAGGTGTATTTTTGTCGTATGGTATAAAAATAACTCCATGACACATTTCTTGGTAATTTAGAGCACTAGACAGTCTTTGATGAACATATTTGGTACAGTGCCATATGTAAACAGAAAACGAAGTTGCTACCTCCAAGCTTAAAATAAGACAGATGTCATAATAAAAGCTAGAAAACATTATAAAACCCTACTTTTACACATTATCAAATTCATAGCATATACCTGATGAAATGTATACAAACAAACGTCAATTGTATCATAAACGTAATGGTAATCGCATTGTAACATTGAAAAAAGCTGAAATACAGTGCTCAGAAATGGCTTGACGTGTCACTCAGTGTTCATATGCATCTAAGTTATAGTACTGAAACAGTTACTCTCACATATCGACTATATTTAACGAAAACGTTATATGTAAATAAAGTTTCATTACAGTGCTTAATTGGAAGTTTAGTATGTCAGTAATGCTAGTATCATAAAGAAGGGGAGGGGAATAAATGACAACAGCATAACCAACCATGTACTCAAGTTTGGCTTTAAAGGATATTGATAATACATGTATATAGTAGTGGTAGTGATGAGCAACAGTCTTTAAACAATGTAAAACTTAAGCTAAAGGCATTAGAGGCTCAGCCATTGAGTACACATTTTGAGAGGCATATAGCAAAAATTCTTTACATAATCAAGGCAAGTGATTGCTAAAGAAAATACGTACTTGGATATGTACAGTCTTTATATGGAATGTAGACATCAGGCTATGGATGACATATCGAATATATCAGTACATGATGGTTTTGTACATAATAGCATCTAACAATAAACAGTTTTAAGTAAAAAAAGGAACATATGACCTGTTGTTCATTAAAATGAGAACAACAGCTTGGGGGTAGTAAAAAAGTGATAACATTTCCCGTACAGTACATATAATTATTTGTATCTTTGCATAACATCCGTGAAGATGGTCCAAGACCGAAACTGGTAGAATGGTACAGTGGGTTGGGTTGTTTTGGGGAAGGAGACCAGACAGCGAGGTCATCGGTCTCATCGGATTAGGGAAGGACGGGGAAGGAAGTCGGCCGTGCCCTTTGAAAGGAACCATCCCGGCATTTGCCTGGAGTGATTTAGGGAAATCACGGGAAACCTAAATCAGGATGGCCGGACGCGGGATTGAATCGTCGTCCTCCCGAATGCAAGTCCAGTGTGGCAGAATTTGGATTTAAAATAAGAACAGCTGATGGTTCAAATGTGTATTTTATACATCACTTAAATATTACTTTTCAATATAGAATCCGCAAAAATTCAGGTACTCATCATAGCAGAGAACATGGTTTGACATTCTACTGTCAAAAAATTCTAGCGCCTGACCGTTCAACTAGTTAGTCACTCTTCCCCAGAGTTCCGCGTCGTCGTCAGAGCGCTGGGTTGCGAGCCAGGTCTTCATCGTTGGGAACTGCGTTGAAGAGCTCCGTCATTGTGAATCAGCGGTTTTCTTGAATCTTCTCATCGACTTTCGCGACCATTTCACCAGTAACAATGCTTGGTCGTCCACCTCGCTCTTCATCGTGAACACTAGTTCGTCCACTATCAAAGTCATTGCACCGCTGGCGCACTCCACCTTCAGTGATTAGTTTCCATACACTTCACATAGCTGGCGATATATTTCAGGCAGTTCATGCGTTTTTACTTATAAAAACCTCATTACTGACCGCACTTCGGAGTGGCCGTGCGGTTCTGGGCGCTACAGTCTGGAGCCGAGCGACCGCAACGGTCGCAGGTTCGAATCATGCCTCGGGCATGGATGTGTGTGATATCCTTAGGTTAGTTAGGTTTAATTAGTTCTAAGTTCTAGGCGACTGATGACCTCAGAAGTTAAGTCGCATAGTGCTCAGAGCCATTTGGCCGCACTTCAGAACTCGCGGGATTTTCAATTGCGGCACTCATTTAAAACTTTTATTGTGAAAAAGGGGAAGTCGACTAAACGAGCAAACACTCAGATATCAATATGACCGCGCTGGCACCGACCGCTGTTTCTGCACTTGAAAACGTAATCTACTTGCTTGATACACCTCAATTACGCGTACTTTGAAACAGTTTTGTAGTTAATCTAAAAAAAAAATCACACTGTTCACATGTGTCGCATCACTGTTCATTGCCCACTCTAGAATAACACAAAACGCACACTACACGATAATCCCCCCCCCCCCCCCCTGACACACACACATCCGGCTAGCATCGGGATCTCTAAAGTACTTCCACCATTCTACTGAATTCTTCGTGTTGTCCGCTTGGCCGTCAGGAAAATCAGTCGAACCTCACCGCATCACTCAAGAACCTGGAAAGAAGTTTAGAATTATCAATCACAGATCCTGGGCGTAGGATTTTACAGTAATATTGATTAAATTATGAATGTTCAATGTAAAGTGACAGCTATTTATTACTGACTAATTTTAATTTCTTTTTACCATTCCCTACTCTGCGTTACTTAAACAATTCTTGACTTAGTGGTTTGAAATGTTTAACAGGTCTGCTTCAACTGACATTTTTAAATATTTTGATTTTAGTTGTTTCTTTAATCCTTCTGGGCGATTTACTGTACAGTTTTATTCACTTGTGGAGCATGCTGTTTTGTGTTTTTTTGTGTATGTGTACTCTTGGTCAATGCAGGTTAAAGACTTACCTTTGTTCCATGATCGTATACTGTGCTAGCTAAACACTTCATAAAATTGGTTCTACATTCTCCTTATTCTGAACAAACAGCACGTGCAATTTAATATTGTTGGAATGTGGTCAGTTTTCCTTCTTCTATTAATTTAAATTTCACCATTTCGCTCATGAGAAGATGACATGTACGAGGGCAGTTCAATAAGCAATGCAACACATTTTTTTCTGAAACAGGGGTTGTTTTATTCAGCATTGAAATACACCAGGTTATTCCCCAATCTTTTAGCTACACAACACTATTTTTCAACGTAATCTCCATTCAATGCTACGCCCTTACGCCACTTTGAAATGAGGGCCTGTATGCCTGCACGGTACCATTCCACTGGTCGATGTCGGAGCCAACGTCGTACTGCATCAATAACTTCTTCATCATCCGCGTAGTGCCTCCCACGGATTGCGTACTTAATTGGGCCAAACATATGGAAATCCGACGGTGCGAGATCGGGGCTGTAGGGTGCATGAGGAAGAACAGTCCACTGAAGTTTTGTGAGCTCTTGCGTTGTCATGAAGAAGGAAAAGTTCGTTCAGATTTTTGTGCCTACGAACACGCTGAAGTCGTTTCTTCAATTTCTGAAGAGTAGCACAATACACTTCAGAGTTGATCGTTTGACCATGGGGAAGGGCATCGAACAGAATAACCCCTTCAGCGTCCCAGAAGACTGTAACCATGACTTTACCGGCTGAGGGTATGGCTTTAAACTTTTTCTTGGTAGGGGAGTGGGTGTGGCGCCACTCCATTGATTGCCGTTTTGTTTCAGGTTCGAAGTGATGAACCCATGTTTCATCGCCTGTAACAATCTTTGACAAGAAATTGTCACCCTCAGCCACATGACGAGCAAGCAATTCCGCACAGATGGTTCTCCTTTGCTCTTTATGGTGTTCGGTTAGACAACGAGGGACCCAGCGGGAACAAACCTTTGAATATCCCAACTAGTGAACAATTGTGACAGCACTACCAACAGAGATGTCAAGTTGAGCACTGAGTTGTTTGATGGTGATCCGTCGATCATCTCGAACGAGTGTGTTCGCACGCTCCGCCATTGCAGGAGTCACAACTGTACACGGCCGGCCCGCACGCGGGAGATCAGACAGTCTTGCTTGACCTTGCGGCGATGATGACACACGCTTTGCCCAACGACTCACCGTGCTTTTGTCCACTGCCAGATCACCGTAGACATTCTGCAAGCTCCTATGAATATCTGAGATGCCCTGGTTTTCCGCCAAAAGAAACTCGATCACTGCCCGTTGTTTGCAACGCACATCCGTTACAGACGCCATTTTAACAGCTCCATACAGCGCTGCCACCTGTCGGAAGTCAATGAAACTATACGAGACGAAGCGGGAATGTTTGAAAATATTCCAAAAGAAATTTCCGGTTTTTTCAACCAAAATTGGCCGAGAAAAAATATGTGTTGCATTGCTTATTGAACTGCCCTCGTACATGGTGTTTAAAAACACGTGTCGGAAACATGAGGGATTTATTCTTGACATCACAACGTCACAAAAAGATCAGATGAACATGAGCCGGAAACCCTTCGTTAGGGAGGGAGGAAATGATTTCCGTGTAGTGTCTCATAGTTGTGTAATGTAACTCGAATGTAAATTTTTACTCACTTTCGTGTTCACAGCTGGTCATTTCATCTTAACAGTGTTATTCAGTGTCTCAAGTGACGAGTATGCACTAGTTGTATGGCCTAGCCATTGGGAATGCGAACCCAGCACTCCAACGTTTTGCTGGGGTTATACTGGGTGGCAGTTACCTTGTGCAGAAACGTTCGTATGACTGTACCAACATTATTAGATATAGGTTCCACCTTTAGTGCGAAAGACTGTTTTTCTCGTTACTCAAACATGTTTCAGCACCTCTGTGCCATCATCAGTGGGCTTTGTTTATTGGAAAACTTGGTTTTACATTATATGGTTTTGCAGGACCAGGTGTATGGTGTCCTGCAATGATAGACTGTCATGTTTAGTTGTGACTGATCCATCTTCTTTCTCGTGCCGAGGACACTGCACACACACATTAAATGTACTTTGCGTATTTTCGGTTTTTCAATCGCCTTTTCACTTCACAAGAAGCGGTGTGTGCAGTGCACTCGGAATGAGAAGGAAGAAGGCTCAGTCACAACAAAACATGACAAGCTATCACTGCAGGACACCATACAGATCGTCCTCCAAAACCATAAAATGTAAAATCAACTTGTCCAATAAACAAAACCCACTGATGATGACACAGAGATGCTGAAACATGTCTGGATAATAAGAAAAACATTGTTTTGCATAAAAGTTGGAACCTATATCCAATAATTTTAACTGTAAACACGGAAGAAATATGAGAGCTGTAAATCCAAAAGATTACTATGCCAATGATTGCGAGACACCGGCTGCTTTGAGAAGGAAGTTCGAGACGACGGGAGACCAGGTGAAGCATGAACGACTGAGCTTGGAGAATTGGTCGTAGCGTTGCACAGTTGGAGGTGAGCCGCCAGCAGTGGTGGATGTGGGGAGAGAGATGGCGGAGTTTTGAGAGCGGATGATCTGGACGTGTGTCCATCAGAGACAGTAAATTTATAAGACTGGATGTCATGAACTGCTATATATATTATGACTTTTGAAACACTATTAAGGTAAATACATTGTTTGTTCCCTATCAAAATCTTTCATTTGCTAACTATGCCTATCTGTATTTAGTGCCTTCAGTAGTTTTAATCTTTTATTTAGCTGGCAGTATTGGGGCTCGCTGTATTGCAGTAGTTCGAGTAACGGAGATTTTTGTGAAGTAAATGATTTATGAAAGGTGTAGGTTAATGTTAGTCAGGGCCATTCTTTTGTAGGGATTATTGAAAGTCAGATCGCGTTGGGCTAAAAATATTGTGTGTCAGTTTAAGCACAGTCATTCATAATTTTTCCAAGGGGACGTTTCAGTGAGTCAGACTTTCAGCCAAGGAGAACTATTTGTCAATGCATGTTAGGCCAGTGTGTTTCTGCAGTCCTTAGCCAGGACCTTATTCTCTGATCTTGAATATGGCAGAAGTTTTTCACAACGGACGGCAAAGTATGGAGCGCAGTCTCAGAGGCTGCACGGAAGCGAGAGATTTTGTAAATGTTTAATTTTTGTGCCTCGAGTATTGAATCATGTCATATCTCCTTAACGAGGGGTTTTCGGATGCATCTTAATATAAACTTTTTATACTGTTTTGATGGCAAGAGTAAACACCTGAACTGTCTGACAAAAGTTTTTATACGTACCTTTATCCCATTATGAAGAACATGTGAGGTAGAGAAAAATGTGTACGTTCATTTCATTGTGGGAACGTCCGCCTGCTTAGCTGGGTGGTAACGTGCTTGCCTCCCATACAACGGGCCCGAGTTCGATTCCCGGCCGGGTTGGAGATTGTCTCCACTCGTGGACTGAGTTTTGTGTTGTCCTCATGATCATTTCATCCTCATCACCAGCGCACAAGTCGTCCAACGTGGCGTCGACAGAAATAAGACTTGCTCTTGGCGGCCGAACTCCACCGGTCGGGGCCTCTCGGCAAACGATGCCATGCGCTCATCTCCATTATGGGAACATCATCTTGAAGTTATTCGCATTTACAACATTTATTTGTTTTTGACATCGCAGTGAGTCCTCCGATGAACAACGAGAGCTGTGATGATGAAGGTGTGCTTCGAAACGTAGAAACGCTATTCAGAATACA
This sequence comes from Schistocerca americana, assembly GCF_021461395.2. Taxonomy (NCBI): domain Eukaryota; kingdom Metazoa; phylum Arthropoda; class Insecta; order Orthoptera; family Acrididae; genus Schistocerca; species Schistocerca americana. Next base: position 176,328,066 of record NC_060124.1, on the reverse strand, counting down.
GTAAACAGACTATGTTGTTTGGTTTTCCATTCATTTTACTGCCTCGGTTTTGCCAAGAACAGCCACTATTGCTACCACGAAATTTATCAACATTTACTCTCATATTTGGTGACAGGGCGATGATAATCACCTTTTCGACAAAACACCTCGTTTCATGAAATCTCGTTTTCTTCTTTTCCTTTAATCCCTTACTTGCGTAACCCTTAATGAAGGCGTGAAGGCGTTGAATGGTTGTCCTCAAGGTACCTCGTAGACAGTTGCCTTTTTCCAGCAGAGCTTTTAATCCCTTTGAAGACCAAGCAGCCACAGCATGTAGCGGTGTGTGCGGCTCTAACCTGCGCTCGCCTATCTCGGTCGCTTAGTGAGGACAGCAAACATTGAGGCGTTATTTTCCACTAATTCTTTTTTGTAACAAAAAAGATAGCTTCTTTGAAGGTAGTGCCAGAATATTAATTAGTACGCCTTATAGTGTAGCACGAAAGAGGCAAATAAAATTCATTTAATAATTTTTTCCCTCAAAGGTTCTCTCTTTTTATACTCGTACATCAGGCCAGTGAGTAAATCGGTTGACGCCCTTATTTGACGGCGCGTGACCAATCAGTTTATTACAACTCTTATAAAAATGTTGCATAAGCTATTGAAGACTCATCGGTACGGAATATCTCAGGGACGCGTCAGTTTCATTTTAAAGATATAAGCAACGGGAGAACGCGATTGGCGCTCGGTCGTTCGCTGCCCAACAATAAAGCCTGAAATACAAATCTTAAAGCACAATGAGTAACGTTTGCTTGAGAAGGATACGGATAGGTGAAAGATAGAACTGATATAACTCAGATAGCAAAATATCAGACATTAATAATAATTATTCAACTACTTTAGCATACAGGGCGAACTTACACGATCGATATAAAAAACATCAGAAAGAAGTGAAAACCACAGCTAACAAGTCAGGGTAAGAACAGCAGAAGAATGATTCTTCTCATTTTTCCTGCGATATGAGATAATTACAACTTCTTTAGATGTTTCACTCAGAGTAAACACCATGTCTACTTCTGGTTCTTGCTTAGGATGTACAAATTTGGGCCCTGTTTCTCCACCCCCTTTCCCTTGCTGTTAACATTTAGTGATAATGCAGTCAACAGCCTGCGGCAGATTTTTCTTTCGTTTATCTTCCTGCAGAAGTGGTTCCAAACACCGGATAATTACCCTAGAGAGGTAAAATGTAGTTTACTGAGGGCTAAAAACAAAAGTATACAGTTGTATTTCGGTCACTAAACGAATTCATTTTTAAAAGATCATTGCTGTTATTACTACTTCGTAAGACTATAATACTGATTACATGAGTTAGCAATAATTAGATTTTTTTTTCAAATACTAGCAGTCTTGTGTGACCCAGAGTGGGAGAGGTTACAGTTTGTGAAACGAATATATTTTTGTAGTGGAGAACTATGTGAGGAAATGATTGCTCATACTTCATACCTTGCATCGATGACAGTAAAACTGCGACATATACCTCACATTAGCTTAAATACCTCATGAAAAAGCCTTCTCCGAGTTGTAGGTGGTTCCCCCAACAGACCAGAAATCACTCCGTTATTCACTTCGCAACAATAAACGAAATAACTGATAGCGCAACACAACAGTAAATAATGCAATGGCTACTATGCTGGCGTAAGGTCTACAATACAAAGTAGTTATTATTATTATTATTATTATAATTATGCCCTCCATGAACCGTGCACCATGCCGTTGGTGGGGAGGCTTGCGTGCCTCAGTAATACAGATAGCCGTACCGTAGGTGCAACCACAACGGAGGGGTATCTGTTGAGAGGCCACACAAACGTGTGGTTCCTGAAGAGGGGCAGCACCCTTTTCAGTAGTTGCATGGGCAACAGTCTGGATGATTGACTGATCTGGCCTTGTAACACTAACCAAAACGGCCTTGCTGTGCTGGTACTGCGAACGGCTGAAAGCACTGGGAAACTACAGCTGTAATTTTTCCTGGGGGCATGCAGCTTTACTGTATGGTTATACAATAATGGCGTCCACTTGGGTAAAATATTCCGGAGGTAAAATAGTCCCCCATTCGGATCTCCGGGCGGAGAGTACTCAGGAGGACGTCATTATTAGGAGAAACAAAACTGGCGCTCTACGGATCGGAGCGTGGAATGTAAAATTCCTTAATCGAGTAGGTAGGTTAGAAAATTTAAAAAATAAAATGGATAGGTTAAAGTTAGATAATAGTGAAGTACGGTGCCAGCAGGAACAAGATTTCCAGTCAGGTGACTATAGGGTTATAAATATAAAATCGAATAATGGAAATGCAGGAGTATGTTTAATAATGAATAAAAAATAGAAACGCGGATAAGCTGCTACGAACAGCATAGTGAAAGCATTATTGTAGCCAAGATAGACACGAAGCCCACGCCTGCCACAGTAGTACAAGTTTACGCCAACTAGCTCCGCAGATGATGAAGAGATTGAAGAAATGTATGATGCGATAAAAGAAATAATTCACACAGTTTAAGGAGACGAAAATTCAATAGTAATGGGGGACTGGAATTCGATTGTAGGAAAAGGAAGAGAAGGAAAAGTAGTAGGAGAATATTGAATGGGGGCAAGAAATGAAAGAGGAAGCCGCCTGGTAGAATTTTGTACAGAGCATGACCTAATCCAAGCAAACACTTGCTTTAAGAATCTTGAAAGAAGACTGTACATATGGAAGAGGTCGGAGACTCTAGAAGGTTTCAGATAGATTATATAATCGTAAGACAGAGATTTAGGAACCAGGTTTTGAATCGTAAGAGATTTCCAGGGACAGATGTCGACTCTGACCACAATTTATGGGCTATGAACTATAGATTAAAACTGAAGAAACTGCTAAGGAGATGGGACTTGGATAAAATGAAAGAGCCAGAGCCTGTAGAGAGTTTCAGAGAGAGCATTACTGAACGATTGACAAGAACAGGGAAGGAAATATTGTAGAAGAAGGGTAGCTATGAGAGATGAAATAGTGAAGGCAGCAGAGGATCAAGTAGGTGAAAAGACGGGGGTTTGTATAAATCATTGAGTAATAGAAGAGATACTGAATTTAACTGATGGAAGGAGAAAATATAAAAATTCAGTAAATGAAGCAGGCGAAAAAGAGTACAAACGTTTCAAAAATGAGATCGACAGGCAGTACAAAATGGCTAAGAGGGGATGGCTAGAGAACAAAACATAGGGTGTAGGAGCATGTACCACTAGGGGTAAGATAGATTCTGCCTACAAATTTGGAGAAAAGAGAACCACCTGTATGAATATCAAGAGCTCAGATTGAAATCCCGTCCTAAGCAAAGAAGGGAAAGCAGAAAGGTGAAAGGAGTATACAGAGGGTCTATACAATGGCGATGCACTTGAGGACAATACTATGGAAATGGAAGAGCATGTAGATGAAGATGCAATGGAGATATGATACTCCGTGAAGAATTTGACAGGGCACGGAAAGACCGAAGTCAAAACAAGGCCCTGCGAGTAGACAACATTCCATTAAAACTACTGATAACCTTGAGAGAGCCAGCCATGACAAAACTCTTCCATCTGATGAGCAAGATGTATGAGGCAGGAGAAATACCCTCAGGCTTCAGGAAGAATATAATAATTCCAAACCCAAAGAAAGTAGGTGTTGACAGGTGTGAAAATTACCGCAGTCTCATAAATAACAGCTGCAAACTACTAACACGAATTGTTTACAGACGAATGGAAAAACTGGTAGAAGCCGACCTCAGTTTGGAATCCGTAGAAATGTTGGAACATGTGAGGCAACACTGACTACACGACGTATCCTAGAAGCTAGGTTACGGAAAGACAAACCAACGTTTCTAGCATTTGTAGACTTAGAGAATGCTTTTGACACTGTTCACTGGAATATTCTCTTTCAAATTCTGAAGGTGACAGGGATAAAATACAGGTAGCGAAAGGCTATTTACAATTTTTACGGGACCCAAATGGCAGTTATGAGTCGAGGGCATGAGAGTGAAGCAGTGGTTGGGAAGGGAGTGAGACAGGGTTGTAGCCTATCTCCGATGTTATTGTCTGTGTATTGAGCAATAAGCAAAGGAAACAAAAGTAAAATTTGGAGTAGGAACTAAAATCCATTTAGCAGAAATCAAAACTGTGAGGTTTGTCGACGGCATTGTAATTCTGTGAGAGACAGCAAACGACCTGGGAGAGCAGCTGGATGGAATGGACAGTGTCTTGAGAGGAGGATATAAGATGAATATCAACAAAAGCCAAACGAGGATAATGGAATGTAGCCGAAGTAAATCAGGTGATGCTGAGGGTATTAGAATAGGAAATGACATGGTTACAGTACTAAATTAGTTTTGCTATTTGGGCAGCAAAATAACTGGGGATGTTCGAAGTATAGATGATATAAAATGTAGAATGGTTATGGCAAGGAAAGCGTTTCTGAAGAAGAAAAGTTTGTTAAGATCGAGTATAGATTTAAGTGTGAGGAAGACTTTCCTGAAACTCTTTGTATGCAGTGTAGCCATGTATGGAAGTGAAACATGGACGATGAACAGTTTAGACAAGAAGAGAATATAAGGTTTCTAAATGTCGTGCTGCAGATGAATGCTGAAGATTAGCTGGGTAGATCACGTAACTAATGAGGAGGTACTGAATAGAATTGGGGGAAAGAGGAATTTGTGGCACAACTTGACTGGAAGAAGGGATCGGTTAGTGGGACACGTTCAGAGGCATCAAGTGATCACCAGTTTAGTACACGATGGTAACGTGGAGGATAAAAATTGTCGAGGGAGATGAATCCGCCAAGCAGATTCAGAAGGATGTAGGTTGTAGTAGTTATTCAGAGATGAAGAGGCTTGCACTGGATAGCATGTAGAGCTGCATCAGACCAGTCTCTGGACTGAAGGCCACAACAGCAACAGTATTATTACTGTCGTCAATGGCAGTGGTCTGACATGAAAGCATTGGCAAATGCTCTGGGTGGTGAGAAGTAAGGAGCCCAGCAATCAAGGGATTTATAAAAAGGAGACCTTACTATAGTTCACACATTTTAATTTAGTTGAGTCTGCGCATTGCTGTAAACTTCGCCTATGTTCGACTTCCTTCAAAGTGCAGTAACCATTCACAGGCGTAGATGGCAGCACCAGCAGTGGAGGGTATACAAAGCGTGTCGGAGGGACACGGACAACAGTGCAGTCGTTGTCGTAATGCGGAAACGGCGCGGTTTATTTGACGTACAGATCATTGGCTTTTGGACCAAGGGTGGAAGCATTTCCGAAACGTTTGAGTCTGTAAACCGTGCACATGCTTGCTGCTGAGCATGGCAAAATAGTACGACCCAAAACTGGCTCTGTGGCAACTGTGGTGTGCTACGAGCCATACATGACAGGGTTGAACGACGGCTGAGGATGCCACCGCCTGGATCAACTGAGGGGCTACCAACAGCGTCTCCTCAACCACCGTTCAGGGAACGTTGCTGCTTATGGGCTTCAGCGGCAGGCACCTGGGGCCCTATTCTATATCGTTCATACCGATCGGTGTAGTAGGTTAGTCTCGGTAGTGACGTCATTTTCGGTTCTTTATGCGAATTTCCTATTCAGTAAGCTTCTGAGACCTGTTACCGAACGGTCCTCCCGCCGATTTTTCGACAACTGTACCTAGAGATTTTGGATTTCGGTATGGCTCTGCATTCGGTTAGCTGTGGTTTATTTGCACCTATAATTTATTACTTTAAACATATTGAGCGGTTTTAGCTTTGGATTTAATGATAGTGTTACTAAAGAATCACCACAGGATGCGTCCACTTGGAAAGTGAGTTCATAATAGACTATTTTCCATTGTTAGAAATATGGTTAGTTTAGGTTGTTACTGTGAATGATTACAACACCGATATAAAACGTTTTCAGGTGATATTCTTTCAAAATACCGGTTATTTTATGCAATTAAGAATTTAAAGATGATTAAATATGCAGACATCGGCTCTGCTTATGTACATTACATGAGTGTTAGCTGAAACTACTAGTGACTTCGCGTACTCTTTTTCGCAAATGGTTTACTTATTAATTATCGAAATGCGTTTAAAACTTTTAAGTAACAATGCAAAGGATTTTGTGAAGTCTAGTAGAGGAAACCTTCCAAAATTTCATGCATTTACGGCTTACGCCCGCATCATTTGGCAACGAAGTCTCTCTTGTGTGGAATTAATAATATTAAGTGCCCTCAATAGGCGAGTTGGAATAGTGTAGTTGGTAAGACGACGAACTGCTCTGGCAAAGGGCGTAGGTTCGTATATACCTGATTGCAAAAATCTTTTTTTTTTCCCTCTTCGTCTTTGCAAGACATTCTGAGACTTCGTTAATCGTCAAAGTTAAGCATTTTTCTGAAATATTCGTTGTAATTTACACGTAAGAGCGGAGTTTCTCAGTAAAGAGTGTCTCCCATTTTGTGACTTTCATATGTTTAAGAAGTGAAAGATGAAATTAGTGTGCGTAGAACAACTGACAGTGACATTTATACTACTTCTTGTCACAAATAAGTCACCATTTTTTCGGAATACGTAGCGATTTCCGAGAGTGTGGTCAGACAGCAATCTAAGAGCACAACGTAGATTGCTGCGAATGAAACTAGAAGCAATCGTCTTTATACTCCAGCTTGTCACAATTATTTATCTGCGATCGAATCCTTAACAACAGTAGACAGAGATGAAAGGTTCCCGCCACAGTATTTTCGGACTATACCACCATATATGAAACATTTGGATTCATCAGATGCATGTTATAAACTACAACGAACTTCTATAGCTGCATTCTCCACATGCTCTTGAAAAGGCGATTTCTTAAATTTTGTTTTTATGAACCAAATCGTAGATGTATAACACAGGGAAATAGGCTACTTCATCATTTGGATCCCTAGCTACAACCATGTTCTATGCATCTTCTTATTCTTTGACACTCTCTTAAACAATTTTTCGGGTTCGTGGAGATGTGTTCCGTCTCTGCAACTAATCGAAGGCAGTTTAGTCCCATACTCGTGTCGCTTTTTTTATTTGTGCAGCATCATCACAAATAAAGGAAGCGAAACGCGTATGGCAGTAAAAAAACTGCCTTCAATTAGCTGCATAGACGGAACGAACCTCCATGAATTTTGAAGCAACTAAGGAACGAAGGAAAACAGAAAAAATGACGAATTTTTCGGGTGTTTCTATACATGCATTTGTACAGTGTGGTACTACACTCCATTCCTAACCCATATTACGAAACGTAAAATCCAAAACAAGACGTCGATATGAATGAGAATAAAAAGACATAGCCGGCCGGATTGACCGAGCGGTTCTAGGCGCTACAGTCTGGAACCGCGCGACCGCTACGGTCGCAGGTCCGAATCCTGCCTCGGGCATGGATGTGTGTGATGTCCTTAGGTTAGTTAGGTTTAAGTAATTCTAAGTTCTAGGGGACTGATGACCTCAGCAGTTAAGTCCCATAGTGCTCAGAGCCATTTGAACCGTTTTTTTAAGTCATAATGTGACATTTACGACAGTTTCCAGAACACATTCAATACTCTGTCGTTAGCATCCACTCATGGAAGCTCGTGGTCAACGGAATTTGAACAGTATTACATACTGTAACAACACTTTTAGGTACTTTGAAGAATGGCATGCCCGTGTCGGCTGCTAGCCCCTTCGAGTTCGTGCTACTGTGGCGCTGCAGTGCTCATGCGCGGATCTGAGGCAGTTTGCTTTTCATTGGTTGGCGCGAGGAGAACTGACAAGAGCGTTTTGGTTCGCTATGACCGGCATCGCTTTCGACATAATTACTGAATAATGTTGGGGCTCTGTTTCGAAAACAAGACCTATCGGTGCGTTCGTGTATCAAAGCGATCGGTAAAATGGCGGAAAGATACGGAACAGGGCACCTGGTTCATGCACTCGTGCTGCCAACTGTTCGTTGGCGACAGAGGCTGGAATTAGCACTCCAGTACCGCAACTGAGTGGCGAGAGGGGGCCTTTTCGGATGAATCACGTTTTACACTCCATTGGGCACAGGGGCGTTGGCGTGTACCGCCCTTCATCAATCGTTGGAAGAGTTCATGCCGGACGTGTGACCGTTATTGTCTGTTTTCGTTGCGTTCCCTGGGTGATGTCGTCATTCTGGAAGCCACAGTGGATCAACACAAGTGTGCAAATACCATTAGGGACCATGTCCACCCCAACATATAGTTTGTTTTTCCTCGACACAGTGGCATCTATCGGCAGGACAATGCAACGTGTTAGACGGCTCACAGTGTACATGTGCGGTTCGAACAGCACCGGGATAAGATTATCGTACTCCCTTGGCCACCAAACTACTGAATTTAAACCAGTCGAGAATCTGTGGGACCACCCAGATCCGGGTGTGCGCATCTTGGATCCTCAAACAAGAAACCTAGCGCAGCTGGCCAAGCTAATGGAGGAAACATGGTTCCACATCGCTGTCGGCACGTTCAGGAAACTCACTGATTCTCTTCCCCCACGTCCACATTGGAAAAGGTGGTTATTCAGGCTCTTGACGGGTGATCACATTAATGCGACTGGGATAGGGTTTCAGGGTGAGTGCAAATTAAGTGTCGCCAGGGAGAGCTGTGGTGCAGAGGAAGCATGTTTGGTAACAAGTATCCATCCTCAGTGTCAGTAGTTATCTTTATTTTCGAAAGAGGAGCTGTAGGCAGCACTCGCGATGCACTGAAAATTGTTGCATGATTCTACAGAAAAAGATTCTTAGAAATAAGCATTAACAGTAGTCCCATTGACATGTGGGTTAATAAAACACCTACAAAAACGAAACACTATTTACCTTAAGTCACTTTAAAAATGAAAGTGTTTACAGAAAATTATTTTTCTTTCTAAGGTTTAGTTAGGCGCTGATGTTGACGGTGGTAGGAGAAGGAACAGGTACTAATAAATATTGGACTCTGAGAGGGGGGGGGGGGGGGGGTAGGGGAAGGAAGAGGTACTAATAATTATTGAACTCTGGGGTGATTGTCTCAGGAAAATTGGGAACTAGCTTTCGAGAGGGTATACCGAAATAAGTAAATAAAGTGTGATGAAAATGGTTGTAAACTTGGCCGGCCGGTCTGGACGAGCGGTTCTAGGCGCTTCAGTTCGGAACCGCGGTCGCAGGTTCGAATCCAGCCTCGGGCATGGATGTGTGTGATGTCCTTAGGTTAGTTAGGTTTAAGTAGTTCTAAGTTCTAGGGGACTGATGACCTCAGATGTTAAGTCCCATAGTGCTCAGAGCCATTTGAACCAATTTGTTTGAAAAACTTGATCTGCTTCAACTCTTTTACTGGCGAGGAAGTCGTACTTGCACGGTGAGTAAGCTGATCTTGCGTGGTTGCACATTATTTATATTAGTTTATTAACAGTAGACCCAGCACTTTGTAAGAGGGGAAAAAAAGGATGCTGTGTGAATGTATTGGTTGATATATGTCACAGGATATTTTAACACGGCCGACTGTTATGCAACAGTCGAACCTAATTAGTGGAAAACAATGACCGAAACAAATCGGGGACATTAATTAAAACGGGCAGCTGAGTGGACATGACGTTTTTGCATCAAAGCTAGTTTTAATTATCGAGGCTCTGTATACAGCGATTACACTAATTACGTTCGATACATGGTAAAAATCCACTGTCATGCAGTTTCAGAAATTGCTGTCACGTTACACAGAGCAAACAGCAGAAATTTGCTTTTCGGACAACGTTTTTCCCTATGTATAGTTAGAACAAAAGATTCAATATACTGATAATTCACAGAAAGATAATCACGTTAAATACTAATGCAGTTGCAGAGTTTATTCATTCATGTATGTGCCACGCGCAGAACCATCCCGAAAGTTATTTTGTATTTTCCCGACTTTGTGCCCTAGTTTTGGAGTCAGTGGTGATAAAGATTCTCTTTGCCAGAGAGTAACTTCTCGTGTGAATGTGGTCCGCTTAGCGGCGCGGGCGGATCAGCGAAATGGTTTCGGGTTGGCAGAGGCACGAGGAAGGTGGTGAACTAGGCTAGAGCTGGGGACAGACGCGTGTTTTATCGGAAGACGTCTTGTCTGGACCTGGAGTGACAGCGCGGTCCCGTTGGGGTTGAGGGCCGCTTGTTTGAAAAGAACCACTTCTTCATGATTGAAGTGTTCGCTGGTCGCACTGTACTGGTGTTCGTAAAAGTGCTTACAGTGAACACTGTCTACACTTTCTGATCCTGTATCCGTGGTCCGGAAGAGATTGTCGGTCAAAGCAAAGCCTTCTCTACATTGTCGCTGCGCCCTGGTTACGTTAATGGTCGAGTGCTTGTTCACTCCATGCAAAGATGATTTTCTACTCAATAGCTGGTGATCAGTTTATTTTATCTCTTCAGGATGCAAAAGTTGTCATTGAATCTGCCCTTGTGGGCGCCATTTGTATTACCTGTATGTCTAGGACCGGGGTAACTGATTTATGTTTAATGATTTGTATGGTGTATCGCCAAGAAGTTTACGCAGAAGTAAAGTGTGAAATAAAATATGATTGCAAGGTTAGGGCACTGTAAACCTATTGAGGTAGCCGTGGATAAATTCTAATGCTGCAGATTGATCCTTGAGATAAGTAATCAGCTTTTGTAACTGAACAATTCCCGTCGTCTCCTTATTTGGCGTTCTTTGTATGTATCAAAACATGTGGTGCGTGTTAGAAATCTAGTCTGTGACAAATCTAAAGTGTTCAGTGAGATAAATTTACGTGTGCAACGATAAGAATGCAGTGGGAATGTATTCACATCTGTTGGACGAATGTTATGAAAACAAACACTCCAAATCAACATTTCACGTAAGTCACATCCAATGAAAATCTGTAACACAACCATCTGTGTGGCGAGCTTATAATTATGTATTACACTCCTGGAAATTGAAATAAGAACACCGTGAATTCATTGTCCCAGGAAGGGGAAACTTTATTGACACATTCCTGGGGTCAGATACATCACATGATCACACTGACAGAACCACAGGCACATAGACACAGGCAACAGAGCATGCACAATGTCGGCACTAGTACAGTGTATATCCACCTTTCGCAGCAATGCAGGCTGCTATTCTCCCATGGAGACGATCGTAGAGATGCTGGATGTAGTCCTGTGGAACGGCTTGCCATGCCATTTCCACCTGGCGCCTCAGTTGGACCAGCGTTCGTGCTGGACGTGCAGACCGCGTGAGACGACGCTTCATCCAGTCCCAAACATGCTCAATGGGGGACAGATCCGGAGATCTTGCTGGCCAGGGTAGTTGACTTACACCTTCTAGAGCACGTTGGGTGGCACGGGATACATGCGGACGTGCATTGTCCTGTTGGAACAGCAAGTTCCCTTGCCGGTCTAGGAATGGTAGAACGATGGGTTCGATGACGGTTTGAATGTACCGTGCTCTATTCAGTGTCCCCTCGACGATCACCAGTGGTGTACGGCCAGTGTAGGAGATCGCTCCCCACACCATGATGCCGGGTGTTGGCCCTGTGTGCCTCGGTCGTATGCAGTCCTGATTGTGGCGCTCACCTGCACGGCGCCAAACACGCATACGACCATCATTGGCACCAAGGCAGAAGCGACTCTCATCGCTGAAGACGACACGTCTCCATTCGTCCCTCCATTCACGCCTGTCGCGACACCACTGGAGGCGGGCTGCACGATGTTGGGGCGTGAGCGGAAGACGGCCTAACGGTGTGCGGGACCGTAGCCCAGCTTCATGGAGACGGTTGCGAATGGTCCTCGCCGATACCCCAGGAGCAACAGTGTCCCTAATTTGCTGGGAAGTGGCGGTGCGGTCCCCTACGGCACTGCGTAAGATCCTACGGTCTTGGCGTGCATCCGTGCGTCGCTGCGGTCCGGTCCCAGGTCGACGGGCACGTGCACCTTCCGCCGACCACTGGCGACAACATCGATGTACTGTGGAGACCTCACGCCCCACGTGTTGAGCAATTCGGCGGTACGTCCACCCGGCCTCCCGCATGCCCACTATACGCCCTCGCTCAAAGTCTGTCAACTGCACATACGGTTCACGTCCACGCTGTCGCGGCATGCTACCAGTGTTAAAGACTGCGATGGAGCTCCGTATGCCACGGCAAACTGGCTGACACTGACGGCGGCGGTGCACAAATGCTGCGCAGCTAGCGCCATTCGACGGCCAACACAGCGGTTCCTGGTGTGTCCGCAGTGCCGTGCGTGTGATCATTGCTTGTACAGCCCTCTCGCAGTGTCCGGAGCAAGTATGGTGGGTCTGACACACCGGTGTCAATGTGTTCTTTTTTCCATTTCCAGGAGTGTATTTATATTTTAGGACAATTAATCTGTAAGAAAATGCACCACATGTTATAATCAAAGCATGAAAACCGTATGGAGATGAATCGTAACGATTCGAAACCGGTAACGGTACCCGTTGAATAAAGGACCTGAAAATAAATTTGGGGCTGGTTGCTGTCTCAACACCATCAACATTTGTCTTCAAATAACAGTCACGGTCTCCAACCACGTCGTCATATGACAAAACTGCAATATGTACAAGAACCAAGAGGGAATAGTAAGATTAGATGACCAGGAACGAAGTGCTCGGATTAAAAATAGGGTAAGACAGGGACGTAGTCTTTCACCCCTACTGTTCAGTCTGTACATGGAAGAAGCAATGATGGAAATCAAAGAAAGGTTCAGGGGTGGAATTAAAATTCAAGGTGAAACGGTATCAATGATACGATTCGCTGATGACATTGCTATCCTGAGTGAAAGTGATGAAGAATTACTAGATATGCTGAATGGAATGGACAGTCTAAAGAGATCAGAATATGGATTGAGCGCAAATCGAAGAAAGACGCCGGCCGCGGTGGTCTCGCGGTTGAGGCGCTCAGTCCGGAACCGCGCGACTGCTACGGTCGCAGGTTCGAATCCTGCCTCGGGCATGGATGTGTGTGATGCCCTTAGGTTAGTTAGGTTTAACTAGTTCTAAGTTCTAGGGGACTGATGACCTCAGAAGTTAAGTCCCATAGTGCTCACAGCCATTTTTTCGAAGAAAGACGAAGGCAGTGAGAACAGAAATGAGAACAGTGAGAAACTTAACATCAGGATTGTTGATCACGAAGTAGATGAAGTTAAGGAATTCTGTACCTAGGCAGCAAAATAACCAATGACGGGTGGAGCAAAGTGAACACCAAAAGCAAACTAGCACTGGCAAAAAGGACATTCCTGGCCAAGAGAAGTCTACTACTATCAAACATAGGCCTTAACTTGAGGAAGAAATTTATGAGAATATACGTTTGGAACACAGCATTGTATGATAGCGAAACATGAACTGTGGGAAGGCTGGAACAGAAGAGAATCGAAGCATTTGAGATGTGGTGCTACAGACGAATGTTGAAAATTAGGCGGACTGATAAGGTAAGGAATGAAGAGTTTCTGCGCAGATTCAGAGAGGAAGGGAATATGTGGGAAACACTGAAAAGGAGAAGGGTCAGGATGATATGACACCTGTTAAGACACCAGGCAATGACATCCATTATACTAGAGAGAGCTGTAGAGGACAAAAACTCTGGAGGAAGTCAGAGATTGGAATACATGCAGCAGATAATTGAGGACGTAGGTTACAAGTGCTACTTTGAGGTGAAGAGGTTGGCACAGGAGAGAAATTCGTGGCTGGGCGCATCAAACCAGGCAGAAGACTGATGAATAAGGGGAAAAAAATAAAAATGAATAAAAAAAATAAAAAAACTGTTTCGTTTCGTTGTTCCCTCCCTTATGGGTGTTTCAGTATGTTTTTTACTTTTCTTTAGCGTAGATTATGAGTATGGACTTCAACGGTTTCCATTTGGCAATATTTTATCTTTTATTTTCAGACACTGGCCATTCCACTGCCCTCCTATGTGTTTCGCACGCGTCTGGAAGGTTGCTTGCTTCAGATTATTGTGAAACCTACGATGCAGCAAGGCTGACCGTATACTTGCCCCTTTATCATTTAATAGGAGCTGCAGAGTCGCAGGAGTCTCTTTGCCTCCCGCAACAACCGCGCCGTCTAAGTTAAAAGCCTGCGTTATAAAGAAAAACTTATTTTCGGAGACAGCGTTAGGTTGGCGAAATATTTTTCTCTTAGCGGCTTGGCGGATTAACGTTCTGCCCGCAGAATCCATTCTTCTTTCCGCGTTAAGACGTGAGGCATCGCCGCGGTAGCAGATTGCATTCGCTGGCGGCATCCCGTAACTTTGTGGCGGGGAGAGGGGGGGAAAGGGGGGCGCTAAGTCGGTGAGGATCGCCGGATTCGGGCAATGCTTCACGCCCTCTGCGTACAGCCCAGCCCGCTCCTATCCATCTTCCCGCAGCGACTAACCCAGCCAGCACACACACACACACACACACACACACACACACACACACACACACCAGAACTTGCTTTGTTTGTTCACATTTCTGTTCTGTTGCAAATCAGCTTTACTGAGGTCAAGCAAAAGAGAAGTATTTTGAGGATATATAACGAAGGAATCAATTTGTTTCATATTTCCAAAAGTTCAGCTCTCATCCACTTATTTTCTTCCAGTCATCGAAGCTATTGCCTGTAACAAATTTTAACTCGATCAAACAAGTGCAAACCGACCTCAAACGGACACAAAAATCGGAAAATTTCATCTGGCAGGTAATTTTTCATAATATATTACTTTCGGTAATCTCGTTAGCCACCACTGGCCGATACCTCTAATTGAAATTAATGTCTTTTCATTTATTTACTTAGCGTGTGATCTTTATTTCCAGTAGCTTGTGGTTCCTACTGCTGAGTTAGTATTAAAAATCCTAGTATTTCCCATGTGTAATCTGTTATGAGATTTTTCGTGTAATGTTATTAAATATACCTATACTCCTATTAGTAGACTAAAACTGTTATTATTATATAATAAATTTATTTTATAGCCACAGTATTTTTATGATTTTATGTGCCGGCTTAAGTGGCCGAGCGGTTCTAGGCGCTTCAGTCTGGAACCGCGCGACCGCTACGGTCGCAGGTTCGAATCCTGCCTCGGGCATGGATGTGTGTGATATCCTTAGTTTAGTTAGATTTAAGTAGTTCTAAGTTCTAGGGGACTGATGACCGCAGATGTTAAGTCCCATAGTGCTCAGAGCCATTTGATTTTATGTGCTTGGTCGACTTATTTTGTAACCAAATATGTTTTATCTCTCATAGATAATCTTGCAGTTACTGTTTTAATAATTTGTGCTGCTGTGAAGAGATCCTTGAGTGACTTGTTCTTCTGAGGCTTGTAAAATGGCATTAGCTTCTTCCAGTAGTAAATTATATAAAACAAGGAAACATTTTACACCTCTCTTGTACAAGATGTTTAAAGTCAAATCATTGGAGTAAACAAACTCGTACTGGCAAGTGACAACAGGCTAGGGCCGTTTGACTCAGCCCTGGCTCTGAGCACTATGGGACTTAACTTCTGAGGTCATCAGTCCCCTAGAACTTAGAACTGCTTAAACCTAACTAACCTAAGGACATCACACATATCCATGCCCGAGGCAGGATTCGAACCTGCGACCATAGTGGTCGCGCGGTTCCAGACTGAAGCGCCTAGAACCGCTTGGCCACTCCGGCCTGAGTCAGCCCTGTTCAAGAAGTTGACCACGCTATGTGGGTTCATTCATCATCATTCCACCAGCTACCGTTCAGCGAGAAATGGCATGGTCGAACGTTAGCACATGGCACTTACGTCAGCGTTACCATTGAGACGCCCTGCTAAACCCGCAGGACAGGACAAGTAGTAGGAATTGTGGAAGGAGGGCAGAATGAGCGGCTGTCAGTTACACTCCGTGCATAACACTTTATTTAGTTCACCAAACATTACAGCGCAACTTCTAAGCTTGACTATCGACAGAAAACGTCTTCCCGACTGAACTAGTGCCGCATTCTAACTTCACGACTGGCAGGTCCGAACTGCCCTCCTGTCACGTTTCAACTCCACGCCTGGCAGGTCCGAAATGCCATCCTTGCACGTTCCAACTCACTCCACGACAGACGACAACCGGGAAGTAATAACAGTGCAGCAAAGAAACACGTGGAGGCTATATCGATAGGCGCTACTGCTGCCGCTGATGGGCAGACAAAGCAGCAACTCAGTGACAACGGAAACTGAAACTAACATAACGAGGTGGCAACACGAAAAAAAAAAAAAAAAAAAAACTAGGATGTAAGTGATGGCACGAGCGGTAGCCATGCACGGCTCAACAATGGCACAGTTCTTCCTGGCTGACTGCTTTACCACTGGTTTACAAGTGCTGCTCTCTGACCTTGGCGTGTCAAATACAGATATCGTGTTTGGTGGAACCTCAAAAAGATTGGCTTTGAAATTTTTCTCCAAGCAACAGGAATGCCATACAGAGGACCCTGGCTCCTTGGTGCTACAGATGAGTAACTGCATCGTCCTTCGACGGCGTCCCTCTATGTGCCACTGCCAATCTTTGTGCATGAACACCTGGCTGACTGCACCCACGTCATGCTCCCCTTGGATAGCGGCAGAGTGCCCTTGCAAATGCCCTACAGAGGACCCTATCCATTTTAGAAAGAGTCGCGCATACAATGCCATCCCAAACAAAGTGTCCATCGAGAGCGTTAAACCGGCGTACCATTCGCCATCAGAAGAGGCCGTACGTCGAAAACCACACCGTCAGCCAACAATTGCAAACAGATCGTCTCTGGCTCCCTCAACCTCTACGCTAGTGGCCTCAAGTACTACTTCACCAACAACGTTGATGGAGTCAAGTGCAACAGACATACAATCGCCTTCAGAACCTCCTACATTCGATGAAGACAAACGCGCAACGGCACCAGAACCATTTCACACACGAGCAGGCAGAACGATTCGACATCACTACCCCTATATACCACGAGCTCCGCTCTACAGGAGGGGGGCTGTGTGGCGACGTAAACAGGAGAGCAAGTAGTGTGGTAGAGTGTCTCTGGGCGTAGATGACGGACGAGAAAAGAGAACCTCTATTGTAGTTTTGTAACGTAGTAATTTTATATAATTTCGGTGGGAGTTTTTAACGTGTGTTCATTTCAAGAAGTTATGGAGATTTCAGAAGTTATAAAATTAGGGGAAATAACGTTGTGGAATCTTTGAATCGGTTGTGGAGTGTAGTACCCACAAAGATACTGAAAGAATCTGCTGCAAAAAGGCTTTGAATTCTGATCGCTGAAATTCTCAGTCTTTATCTTGGGAGAATTACGCTGCAGCACATGCTTAAAATCTGCTCTGTGTTACTTTTGGGACGATGGTGAGCCCGGCTTGAGTGCATCGGTCTTTTTTTCAGTTACTTCGTATGTGAATGGCTAAACGAAAAAATAGACTTATTTCCAGAATGAAACATTCACTGCCTGCCGGCGTGGCCGAGCGGTTCTAGGCGCTACAGTCTGGAACCGCGCGATCGCTACGGTCGCAGGTTCGAAGCCTGTCTCGGGCGTGGATGTGTGTGCTGTCTTTATGTTAGTTAGGTTTAAGTAGTTCTAAGTTCTAGGGGACTGATGACCTCAGAAGTTAAGTCCCATAGTGCTCAGAGCCATTTCTGAAACATTCACTCTGCAGTGAATTGTACGCTGATATGAAACTTCCTGGCAGATTAAAACTGGGTGCAGGATCGAGACTCGGTCCGGTGCACATTTTTTATCACCTGTCAATATTCGGTGGAGAAACGAATTTCTTTTGTACCTGGCGAGCAGCATTTCCCAAGGTCTTTCTATATGCTTGCTGTAATTCATGCAGTTCATGCGGAACCCATTTTCCGAACCTTATCCATAGCTTTAAACTGAAGAGAAACGGGGTTCGGCGTCATATTCAATTGTTCCGCGATTTCCTTTTGAATTTGAGTATCATCTTCATCCAATAAAGCCTGCAATTCGTTGTCTTAGAACTTGTTCGGTGGTTTCTCGCGCTCGTCGTTTCTCACTTCAAAATCACCACTTTCGAATTTTTTGAGCCACTCGAAACACTGTGTTTTCCCAAGAGCATGTTGGCCGAAAGCTTCGACAAGCATTCGATGCGATTCTGCATCAGTTTTCTTCAAATGATAACAGAAAACCAATGGTGTCCGCAAATCGTAGTTAGTAGGCACAAAACTCGACATGTTTACAGATTTGAAACAGATACCGATGTATGGAACTTGGGTCACTGTGTGTTGACATTCGCCGTCAGTCGTTACAGGAAGGAGATGGCGCTGCAGACGCGGTCTCACAGGCCCTACGCTGATGGCTAGCGCTATCTGTAGGGAAATCCCGGTTTCATATTTCTACATCCGGTAAGTGACGGTTGATACACGTGCGACGAAATTTCCAGCTGGACGCTGCGCAGTGGACTGGTAGCACCTAGGCTGCGGCGTCACTGTAGGCAGTTCCTGGCCTCCTTCCAGGAGGGCCTCGCCACTGAACCGTGCTGCGGCTCGCGTTGGTGCTGGTTGTAGGTTTCCCTCGTCTGTTGGAGGACTGCATCGTTTAGTTGACCTGGTTGCGGTTGTTTGTCTTCTTGTGGTGACTGGCGCCACTTGGTTTCGCAAGCGTTGCCTGTCTGCTAGTGACAGGAGCGGCGTTGTCGATATGTAGTAACTGTGGCCCTATCTTTGGGGTGACGTGGTTGTTCTTCCGGGTCGTGTGAGTGAGCAGTTCGGTTGGGGACTCCGGAGGAGCCAATAGGGCAGTGCCAGAACACGCCGGGACCGCTGGCAGCACACATGCACTGCTGGATGGAAGGGCTGTGGTCGCGAGGGTACACGACCTAGTCATCAACCGGATCCAACAAGCTTTAAGTTGAGTGGATTTTAATCCTAGCAGTGAAACCTCCACCACTGTGAGATCTCACGATTCTCCAGTGCTTGGGTTCGTGTTGAGGAACACGGATCTAATTAACTTTCCTCGACTTCTTGTTAATAATTGCCGCATTCTATGTGTTACTAAAATGGCTCAAATGGCTCTGAGCATTATGGGACTTAATATCTGAGGTCATCAGTCACCTAGAACGTAGAACTACTTAAACCTAACTAATCTAAGAACATCACACACATCCATGCCTAAGGCAGGATTCGAACCTGCGAGCATAGCAGTCCCGCGGTTCCAGACTGAAGCGCCTAGAACCGCTCGGCCACACCTGCCGGCTCTATGTTTTACTATTTATTAAGTTCAACCAGCGCTATTTTTCCTGCCTGCTGGCCGCTAACGCACCAGTGACCTGCCCTGGAGGTTAGTGTATGTAACGGCAGTGTACGTTTCCTCGCTTTGCCGCTGCTGTCCAGTAAGGCGTGTAGTTTTGACAGTTTCCTTGATTTGTAGGTCGCTTGTTGTTTCTTCTGCTCTGATAGTAGTGGTTCGTTTCTGCTTTCGGAAGCTCTAAACACATCATTCTGAGGACGTAGTGCTGACCACCGGTTCCGACTGTGGCGTGGTTTTCCATCGTTGCATTGGTTATCGGACGTTAGGTAGCTTCAGCAAGATTATCATTAGTCATTCGTTAAACTGCCACTAGTCTGAGTTACCATCTCGTGAAGTGAATATAACTCTTGGCTGCCTTTCTCATCGCTCGCAAAAGTGTTTTTGGCCTGACCTACTCAGAGGTCGATTCCTGGAGCACTGTCTGTGACTAGCCCTTTTGTTTTATTATTGTGTTATTATTTACTATTGTATTACCAAGTTACCATCATTTGTCTCACCTATTTGGTAATCAATTGCTTGTCCTTTTGAATCAACCTTGTCATTATATTTGCTCTTTAATTCTATATTTCTAATTTTTAAAAAAATATAATTGCCATTCTTGGCGTTACAACAAGTTTAAACGGTTGTGCTACCAAGTTTACTATCATTTTGTCTCACCTGTTTGGTGATCAGTTGCCTATCTTTTAAATTAACTTTTGCTATTGCCTTGCTGTTGACAGTATGTTTGTTAATTTTTTAAAATAATTGTCATTCTTGGCGTTAAAGGCCTTCAGCCGTGACTGTCGCTGGTGGTTTTAAAATTCTAATATGACAATTGTATTTTAGCAGTTAGCCTTTAAGACCTTGGTGGCTTGGTTTCAATAGATTAGATTAGTACTTGTTCAGTAGATCATGAATACGACACTTCGTAATGAAGTGGAACGTGTCAGGTTAATAAAAGGTGTCTATACAAGCTATTACATTACACAAAATATTACATGACACTTAATAATTTTAATTTTTTTGGGGGGGGGGGGGCGGGGGGGAATTACCCACTTACTGTATCCAAAAATTCATCTAATGAGTAGAAGGAGTTGCCATTAAGAAATTCTGTTAATTTCCTTTTAAATGCCGTATGGCTATCTGTCAGACTTTTGCTGCTATTAGGTAAGTGACCAAAGACTTTTGTGGCAGCATAATTTACCCCCTTCTAAGCCAAAGTTAGATTTAACCTTGAGTAGTGAAGATCATCCTTTCTTCTAGAGTTGGCGCCATGTACACTGCTATTACTTTTGAATTCGTTTGGATTGTTTATAAAAAATTTCATAAGTGAATATTTATATTGTGAGACTACAGCGAAGATCTCTAGCTCTTTAAATAAGTGTCCGCAGGATGATCTTGGATGAGCTCCACCAATTATTCTGATTGCACGCTTTTGTGCAATGCACACTCTTTTACTCAATGATGAGTTACCCCAGAATATGATGCCGTACGAAAGCAGAGAATGAAAATAGGCTTGGTAAGCTAATGTACTGAGATGTATATGACCAAAATTTGCGATGACCCTAATAGCATAAGTAGCTGAACTCAAACGTTGCAGCAGATCCACACTGTGTTTTTTCCAGTTAAACCCCTCATCAATGCATACACCTAGAAATTTTGAATATTCTACCTTAGCTACCGATTTCTGATCCATGTCTATATTTATTAATTTCATTTACTGTGAGGAACTGTATACACTGTGTTTTGTCAAAGTTTAATGAGAGCCCATTTGGAGAGAACCATTTAATGATTTTCTGAAAAACATCGTTTACAATTTCACCAGTTAATTCTTGTCTGTTGGGTGTGATAGCTATACCTGTATCATCGGCAAAAGGTACCAGCTCTGCATCTTCATGAATACAGAATGGCAAGTCATTAATATATATTAAGAACAGCAGAGGACCCAAGATCGAACCTTGCAGCACCCCATTCTTTATTGTACCCCAATTTGAGAAATCACCAGTTTTTTGCATACTGTGTGTACTGCTTATTTCAACTTTCTGCACTATTCCAGTTAGGTATGATTTAAACCATTTGAGCACTGTCCCATTCATACCACAGTACTTCAGCTCATCTATAAGTATTCCATGATTTACACAATCAAAAGCCTTTGAGAGATCACAAAGAATCCCAGCGGGTGATTTCCGGTTACTCAGAGTATTTAATATTTCTTTAGTGAAAGTATATATAGCATTTTCCGTTGGAAAACCCTTCTGGAAACCAAACTGACATTTTGTAAAAACTTTATTTTTACAAAGGTGTGAAGCTACTCTACAATACATTACTTTTTGAAGAATTTTGGATAAGGCAGTGAGAATATTTTAATAACTGTAATTTTAAGTTGCAATAAGTTTAACCAGTTCTTAATTTATTGCCATTAAGGCCTTCAGCCGTGATACAATTCTTAAATTATTACTACTATTTTAATTTGTTGTTGATTTTAAATAAATTGTGTGCGATTAAAAGAAAAGCCGACCAATAGTATCTGATTACGGCCAGTCCACAATCGTAATCGAATCCTGCCTTGCTTGACCAACCCCACCACATCAAAGGTCAAAAATTAATTACGATTGCAGTGTTGCTCACGCTGCTAAATATTGCATTTTCGGGCAACAACAAAGTTATATTATGTGGCAGGTGGCATTAGAGCGCAGTTAATAAAGTCATTACTTGAAATAATGGATAAACTAGGCACTCATCTTTTCGTGTTTCCCACGCCGGTCACGTTGTCAACTCATGGCGCAATCGTCGAAAATCTAGGTAGTGATGATTCCAAGCTCGCTTGCGAAGAGGCCTAGGTGTTATTCTGTGATATTCAAAAGTTTTATAGATGTGTTTCATAAACCATTCTCGAAGATTAAACTTTTGCAAGTTAGGACAATGGTGATGTAAAAAAGTAATCAGCATTCCGAATTTAAGTTACACTCCTTTTTTATTACTTTTGTTGTAGTATCACATAACTCATTCGATAACATCACTCCACAATATAAAACATACTTGAAAATATCTTCCTCACTGTTAAAGTTCACATTTCATAAACTGACTACAATTTGCGTCTTTTTAACATGACGACCAAAGCTTCACTTTCTAAATAACCGCTTACGCGCCCAAGAATCAGAGTTACAAGTACGCCAAAAATCATAGTGACAAAAAAGAATGCACATAAGAATAATATCATTGCAATATATACATATCGATGTATCGAAGTACCTCTACATTAATGAAATCAAATCTGAATCTTGTCACGGAAATATGTTAACTATTTTACAGAAACACAGTATAATATTGCTGGTATCGAGAGGTTGAGGTGAGGTGCCGTAATGGTTACGTAATTCAAGTAGCATTACAACCACAAGGTTTCGGCCACGTTTCCCGGTAGCAGGCGAGCGCAGGAGGACAGAGGGGTCGCTGTAGTGCAGGGGAGGCGGAGACGCGACGGCTGGTGGTGGTGGTGCGGCTGCGTCGATGCTGGCGCAGGCGGCGGCTATTTCGGTCCGGAATGCCGCCTCGTGTTCCACCGACGGCACTGCTGCCGCATTCCGCGAGTGGAGCGGGGCAGGCGCGGATGAGGGCGGCCTCCGGTCCGGTCTTCTCTGCCTCGGCTGGACCGCCTCACTCGACACCCTGCTGCGGAATCCGGCGCCGCCTGGCCTTTGTTTGAATCAGACGGCCCGTTGCGCTGCGCTGTTCTGCGTCCCGAGACACCGGCGGCGCGCGCTGCACCTGCCGGAACAGCGCGGGGCAAACGTGGGCGCCTGCGACTCTGAACAGCGTTTATTATTGCTCCACGCTGAAATAGCGCCAGCGGCGACAGACGATACCAGAGGATGGGATGATGAGCCGTTTGGTTCCTGCTGCGCTGTCTCTGCTAGCGAGGAGCTTGTTATACACCAGGTGTCAGGAAAGTAGCGGCGCTTCTAGCGGACGTTTTTGGGACAAAGGAAACGGAAAGGCGGTGTAAGCTTATCAGTCTGTCGCTGACATAGAGTACTGCAAACCTTCTTTCCTTCCCGTCTGGGCAAGCTGTGCAGTGACTAGGGTACATGTAAAGCTTACTGGGACAGGGTAAATGGTAGCTACAATGAAGTCGATAATTCGATTGCAATACTGGCATTTTAATTTGATATCCCCCACAACTGACAAAATTTACAAAAAAAAAAAAAAGTGATTTTCTTCGTCCACCCACACACTCCTGAGAATGGCACATTAACAATTTTCAATTACGCGCCCCTATTACTGGCAGCTGCTCTGATAAATACTCGGCACCTCGCAAGGATAACGTCTAGATCGAGAATATTAGGTAAGTTGTTGGAAGTGGTTAGGCGTTGGTGAAAATCTCGCTTCTGACCACACAAAGAGCTCTAACCGCAGAACTCTGCACGGAACACGCCTTGGTGCAGTGCTGCCATACAGACCATATATCTCCCTTCGAAGACGATGGCCTGGACGCGGTCTCCAAGTCCGTACCGCTCGATGGCGGAAGGCGAAGTCCTTCCACAATTCTCTCGTCTCCCACGCGTACGAAACCGCGGCGGAAGAATACTCAGTTTCGGCCAATGTCGAACGCTGTATCATCGCCGAAATCCCTCCACTGAGATCTACCCAATGATCGAGTAGGTCATAACGCCCCTAGGCAAACGAAATTCCCGCCTTTGCCACGTGTTGCCCAGCACAGGTGGCTCCGGATGCCGGGCTGTCCCCAGAAGCTCCGTATTGTCCCGCGTTTCCGGTGACCGCTGCCTGCCGCCCACGGCGGCCCGGCGAGCTACGGCCATCTGCAGACTATATCTTCCACAATCCTCAGCTTCCGATAGTTTTCACCAACGCTTTAAGTTGGTGGCTCAATCATGCAGACATGCAGGGAATTCTGCTCGAGAGTGCCTCATATTTATCACAATTAAATGGAGTCATGATCTGGTGCCATGGCCAGTCCCTTTATTATAAATACTAATGTTGGTAGGCTAACGTGTAAGTGCCCATGTCCTGGCACCTTACAACGGTATGAATAGGTTTACCATTATAATTTCATTTTAGGGCAGTCTATGTGTAACTCAATAAAAACTATTTTGACATGCAACATACTGTCTGACAAAAGAAATGGCAAACCTAGAAGACACTGTCGGATGTCAGTGTCGCTTTGTACTCGTCCACGCCAGTGGCTGGTATGTCAATCATTACAGCTAGAAATAACACAGGCACTGCATTATCGTACTTATCTGCCGATACCAGGCAAGCGACTTTCATGTACAACGTTTGATCTGTGCGGGAATGTACACTACTGGCCATTAAAATTGCTACACCACGAAGATGACGTGCTACAGACGCGAAATTTAACCAACAGGAAGAAGATGCTGTGATATGCAAATCATTAGCTTTTCAGAGCATTCACACAAGGCTGGCGCCGGTGGCGACACCTACAACGTGCTGACATGAGGAAAGTTTCCAACCGATTTCTCATACACAAACAGCAGCTAACTGGCGTTGCCTGGTGAAACATTGTTGTGATGCCTCGTGTAAGCAGGAGAAATGCGTACCATTACGTTTCCGACTTTGATACAGATCGGATTGTAGCTTATAGCGATTGCGGTTTATCGTATCGCGACATTGCTGCTCACGTTGGTCGAGATCCAATGACTGTTAGCAGAATATGGAATCGGTGGGTTCAGGACGGTAATATGGAACGCCGTGCTGGATCCCAACAGCCTCGTATCACTAGCAGTCGAGATGACAGGAATCTTATCCGCACGGCTGTAACGGATCGTGCACCCACGTCTCGATCCATGAGTCAACAGATGGGGACGTTTGCAAGACAACACCCACCTGGACCAACAGTTCGACGACGTTTGCAGCAGCATGGACTATCAGCTCGGAGACAATGGCTGTGGTTACCCTTGATGCTGCATCACAGACAGAAGCGCCTGCGATGGTGTACTCAACGACGAACCTGGGTACACGAATGGCAAAACGTCATTTTTTCGGATGAATCCAGGTTCTGTTTACAGCATCATGATGGTCGCATCCGTGTTTGTCGACATCGCGGTGAACGCACATTGGAAGCGTGTATTCGTCATCGCCATACTGACGTATCACCCGGCGTGATGGCATGGGGTGCCACTGGTTACGCGTCTCGGTCACCCCTTGTTCGCACTGACGGCACTTTGAACAGCGGACGTTACATTTCAGATGTGTTACTACCCGTGGCTCTACCCTATATTCGATCCCTGCGAAACCCTACATTTCAGCAGGATAATGCATGACCGCATGTTGCAGGTCCTGTACGGGCCTTTCTGGATACAGAAAATGTTCGACTGCTGCCGTGACCAGCACATTCTCCAGATCTCTCACTAACTGTAAACGTCTGGTCAATGGTGGCCGAGCAACTGGCTTGTCACAATACGCCAGTCACTACTCTTGATGAACTGCGGTATCGTGTTGAAGCTGCATGGGCAGCTGTACCTGTACACGCCATCCAAGTTCTGTTTGACTGAATTCCCAGGCGTATCAAGACCGTTACTACGGCCAGAGGTGGTTGTTCTGGGTACTGATTTCTCAGGATCTATGCACCCAAATTGCGTGAAAATGTAATCACATGTCAGTTCTAGTATAATATATTTGTCGAATGATTACCCGTTTATCTTCATTTCTTCTTGGTATAGCAATTCTAATGGCCAGTAGTGTAATTTTCATTTTAGGGCAGTATATGTGTAACTGATTAAAAGCTATTTTATCATGCAATATACTGTCTGACAAAATAAATGGCAAACCTAGAAGACACTATCGGTTGTCAGTGTCACTTTGTACTCGTGCACACCAACACTGGTATGTCGATCATAATAGCTACAAAAAACACAGGCACTGGAATATCATACTTATCTGCCGATACCGGGCGACTTTATGTACAACGTCTGAACTGTGCGGGAGTATACATAATGGATGTACGAGTGCAGCTCGTGGACGCGTGGTTTACGACATATAGAAGTTTGCGTCTGATCGGCAGTCGTGCATGCATAGCAAAATCGGATGGAGACCACTCGCAATAAGCGGGAAAGCCGGGTTCGAGTCCCGGTCTGGCACAAACTTTCAGTGTCGTCGTTCCGTTCTGCAGCTGATGGTTGTCCTTATTCACAATTGCGAATTCATTTAATGTAAAACAGTTCTCTGGGGCTGGCAGAATGGCCACGAGAGTGCGATAGTGATTTTCGATTTTATTGTTGTTACCAGGCCCAGTAGTGTACATACAGGATCCAGTCACATTAATGTGATCACTGCCTATACTGGAAGTCAACGCACAACAACCACTCACACATGGCAGGGGGCAGTACTTAAGATAAGTCGTTCCGTTTCCGCATTACGACCTATGACTGCACTGTCTGTCTCGTCTCTTTATACGCTTTATACACACTCACGTTCAGAGAAAGAAAAAAATGGCTGTATGGCTCTGAGCACTATGCGACTTAACTTCTGAGGTCATCAGTCGCCTAGAACTTAGAACTAATTAAACCTAACTAACCTAAGGACACCACACACATCCATGCCCGAGGCAGAATTCGAGCCTGCGACCGGAACGGTCGCACGGCTCCAGACTGTAGCGCCCAGAACCGCACGGCCACTCCGGCCGGCAGAAAAAAAAAAGAAAAAAAAACAGAACACCTTGAACGACTACAGATAGGGCGTTCATATTAGTAGGACATCTACATTAGTATGTTCTGCAGAAATAATTAGCATTTGAGTCACCTTGGTTCAGCATGTGGCTTGTTGCCTCGTAGTGACAGGGTCTGCCACGAGCCCTGGTAACTTGTTCCGTGCGTCATGACATCGCCGTGTATAAGGCGCGAATGGCATGCTGTGGTGCAGCCATCCGTGCTGAGTTCACCTAGTTCCAAAGTTCACCTGTGGTGGTTGGCAATGGTCGTAGTGCTGCACCCCTCATTTCACCATACCCCACACATTTTCATTTGGCGACATACCTCGTGATATGACAGCCCAGGGCACAATGCTCACATCCTGTGACACAAACAAGGCGCGTATTTGTGCAGCAACATGTGGTCGTGCACTGTCTTGCTGAAAAATGGCGTCTGCGATGGTGTGCAGAAAGGGTATGGCTATGGCTGCAGGACATCATTCACGTAGGTCACAATGGTCACAGTCTGCTGGACGCACATCAGCTGTGATTTGTGTTTGTACCCAATGGCACCAAACACCACAAGGCCTCGAGCTGGCGCTGTATGTCTTTTGCGAATGCACATTTATGTCGTTGCCCCACGTCTGCGGCGAACCAACATGCGACCATCCGTTTCAAACAGACAGAACCTGGATTCGTCCGAAAACACTATCTAATGCCATTCCTGCCGCGCGGGATTAGCCGAGCGGTCTTAGGCGCTGCAATCATGGACTGTGCGCCTGGTCCCGGCGGAGGTTCATGTCCTCCCTGGGGCATGGGTGTGTTGTGTGTTTGTCCTTAGGATAATCTGGGCTAAGTGGTGTGTAAGCTTAGGGCCTTATGACCTTAGCAGTTGCATGGGGGCTTAATTATTAAATTTGAAAATCATTTTTAATTTTGGTAGCTGTATGTCCGAGTACGCTGTGTCTCGTCAACGGTTGGCCCTGACTAGTACTATTACGCAATCTGACTGCATAGAACAACAACAAAGAATGAAATGAAAATTTTCGTTAACACAATTAATTAATTAAGTCCCCAGCAACTATAAAACCTACGAAACCAAAGCACAAGTATAACTGTTCTGTGTGTGGAAGTTTGACTCAACGTACACATCTGGCGCGGTTCTTCTTCAATAAGACAAGAAATTTCAAATACCATTTATACTGACGTGATAAAAAAAATTAGAAATACTATAATTGCGCAAGAAAACCAGAATTACACTCTAATACAAGAACACAAGCCAGATGCTTTGTTGACTGAACCTGTAATGACGCATTATTCAGGACATTGAAATAATGAGAAAAAAAAGAAAAGGAGTTTGTTACCTTCATTTATATTGATGAAAAGCACTCTAATCATTAGAATATCTCCACACCGACTCGCTACTACTACATCTCAACAAGAACTCCCTACTACGACCTCTCGACAAGAACTCTTCACTACGACATCTCAGCAAGCACTGACTACTACGAGTTCTCAACAAGCACTGCCCTCCGCTACTTCTCAATAATCACTGCCAGTGGAGGCGGCGAAACAAAACTCTCTGGCGCTGTGGCTCAGTGTAGCCACCTTTCACAGTTAAGTCCCATAAGATTTCACAGACATTTGAACATTTTTGCGATTCCTGACCCCATTGACGTCGTTCCACGCACAATTTCCGTCTAGCATTTTCCTGCACATCAATCAAAGGTAGATGGAGTAGTGGATGACGCACACGTAACCTTTGCCGTAATAAACGACGACGGACTGTCACCCCTGACAGAGTACCATGTGTTGCACTGTTGCGCCAGAGCCGAGGACGACGCAGATCTGTCCTGGAATGCCATTCGGATGAGATGTCGATCTTCTCAGGGGTCGACTGGGTGGTGCGATCCGACCCACCTCGTCAAGATCTATGGCCTTCTGTGAACCGTTCTCCTCACACTCGTTGCACTGCCGAAACGCTTCGTCCCACACGAACAGTAATTTCCCGGATGGGTACATCACATTATCTCATGCCAATAACCCGCTCTCTTGATTTGACGGTACGGTTCGCGCATACGTCTGCGAGGCACCCTGCGCTTCCGTTCAAGTCACACCGATACATTATCTTACCGGTAGTTAGTCTTGCGCCGCGATATCGATGTTGACCTCGAAACCGCGGGCGGACGTGCTTCAAATGCTAATCATTTCTGCAGAACATATTAATGTACATAAGCTCCTGGAGTAGACAACATTCCATTAGAACTACTGACAGCCTTGGGAGAGCCAGTCCTGACAAACCTCTACCATCTGGTGAGCAAAATGTATGAGACAGGCGAAATACCCTCAGACTTCAAGAAGAATATAATAATTCCAATCCCAAAGAAAGTAGGTGTTGACAGATGTGAAAATTACCGAACTATCAGTTTAATAAGTAACAGCTGCAAAATACTAACACGAATTCTTTACAGACGAATGGAAAAACTAGTAGAAGCCGACCTCGGGGAAGATTAGTTTGGATTCCGTAGAAATATTGGAACACGGGAGGCAATACTAACCCTACGACTTATCTTAGAAGCTAGATTAAGGAAAGGCAAACCTACATTTCTAGCATTTGTAGACTTAGAGAAAGCTTTTGACAATGTTGACTGGAATACTCTCTTTCAAATTCTGAAGGTGGCAGGGGTAAAATACAGGGAGCGAAAAGCTATTTACAATTTGTAGAGAAACCAGATGGCAGTTATAAGAGTCGAGGGATATCGAAGGGAAGCAGTGGTTGGGAAGGGAGTGAGACAGGGTTGTAGCCACTCCCCGACGTTGTTCAATCAGTATATTGAGCAAGCAGTAAAGGAAAGAAAAGAAAAATTCGGAGTAGGTATTAAAATCCATGGAGAAGAAATAAAAACTTTAAGGTTCGCCGATGACATTGTAATTCTGTCAGGGACAGCAAAGGACTTGGAAGAGCAGTTGAACGGAATGGATAATGTCTTGAAAGGAGGATATAAGATGAACATCAACAAAAGCAAAACAAGGATAATGGAATGTAGTCGAATTAAGTCGGGTGATGCTGAGGGAATTAGATTAGGTAATGAGACACTTGAAGTAGTAAAGGAGTTCTGCTATTTGGCTAGCAAAATAACTGATGATTGTCGAAGTAGAGAGGATATAAAATGTAGACTGGCAATGGCAAGGAAAGCATTTCTGAAGAAGAGAAATTTGTTAACATTGAGTGTAGATTTAAGTGTAAGGAAGTCGTTTCTGAAATTATTTGTATGGAGTGTAGCCATGTATGGAAGTGAAACATGGAGTGCTTTATCTGAAAACTACCTTGAGCAGTTAAACAGAGAACCGACTCGTGGCGATAACATATTAGACCTTCTGGTGACAAACAGACCCGAACTAATTGAAAAAGTTAACGCAGAACAGGGAATCAGCGATCATAAAGCGGTTACGGCATCGATGATTTCAGCCGTAAATAGGAATATTAAAAAGGGTAGGAAGATTTTTCTGTTTAGAAAAAGAGACAAAAAGCAGATTTCAGAGTACCTGTTGGCTCAACACAAAAGTTTTGTCTCAAGTACAGATAGTGTTGAGGATCAGTGGACAAAGTTCAAAACCGTCGTACATAATGCGTTAGATGAGTATGTGCCAAGCAAGATCGTAAGAGATGGAAAAGAGCCACCGTGGTACAACAACCAAGTTAGAAAACTGCTGCGGAAGCAAAGGGAACTTCACAGTAAATATAAACATAGCCAAAGCCTTGCAGACAAACAAAAATTACGCGAAGCGAAATGTAGTGTGAGGAGGGCTATGCGAGAGGCGTTCAATGAATTCGAAAGTAAAGTTCTATGTACTGACTTAGAAGAAAATCCTAAGAAATTTTGGCCTTATGTCAAAGCGGTAGGTGGATCAAAACAAAATGTCCAGACACTCTGTGACCAAAATGGTACTGAAAAAGAGGATGACAGACTAAAGGTCGAAATACTAAATGTCTTTTTCCAAAGTTGTTTCACAGAGGAAGATTGCACTGTAGTTCCTTCTCTAGATTGTCGCACAGTTGACAAAATGGTAGATACCGAAATAGACGACAGAGGGATGGAGAAACAATTAAAATCGCTCAAAAGAGGAAAGGCCTCTGGACCTGATGGGATACCAGTTCAATTTTACACAGAGTACGCGAAGGAGCTTGCCCCCCTTCTTGCAGCGGTGTACCGTAGGTCTCTAGAAGAGCGTAGCGTTCCCAAGGATTGGAAAAGGGCACAGGTCATCCCCGTTTTCAAGAAGGGACGTCGAGCAGATGTGCAGAACTATAGACCCATATCTCTAACGTCGATCAGTTGTAGAATTTTGGAACACGTATTGTGTTCGAATATAATGACTTTTCTGGAGACTAGAAATCTACTCTGTAGGAATCAGCATGGGTTTCGAAAAAGACGGTCATGTGAAACCCAGCTCGCGCTATTCGTCAACGAGACTCAGAGGGCCATAGACACGGGTTCACAGGTAGATGCCGTGTTTCTTGACTTCCGCAAGGCGTTCGATACAGTTCCCCACAGTCGTTTAATGAACAAAGTAAGAGCATATGGACTATAAGACCAATTGTGTGATTGGATTGAGGAGTTCCTAGATAACAGGACGCAGCATGTCATTCTCAATGGAGAGAAGTCTTCCGAAGTAAGAGTGATTTCAGGTGTGCCGCAGGGGAGTGTCATAGGACCGTTGCTATTCACAATATACATAAATGACCTTGTGGATGACATCGGAAGTTCACTGAGGCTTTTTGCAGATGATGCTGTGATGTATCGAGAGGTTGTAACAACGGAAAATTGTACTGAAATGCAGGAGGATCTGCAGCAAATTGACGCATGGTGCAGGGAATGGCAATTGAATCTCAATGTAGACAAGTGTAATGTGCTGCGAATACACAGAAAGATAGATCCTTTACCATTTAGCTACAAAATAGCAGGTCAGCAACTGGAAGCAGTTAATACCATAAATTATCTGGGAGCACGCATTAGGAGTGATTTAAAATGGAATGATCATAGAAAGTTGATCGTCGGTAAAGCAGATGCCAGACTGAGATTCATTGGAAGAATCCTAAGGAAATGCAATCCGAAAACAAAGGAAGTAGGTTACAGTACGCTTGCTCGCCCACTGCTTGAATACTGCTCAGCAGTGTGGGATCCGTACCAGATAGGGTTGATGGAAGATATAGAGAAGATCCAACGGAGAGCAGCGCGCTTCGTTACAGGATCATTTAGCAATCGCGAAAGCGTTACGGAGATGATAGATAAACTCCAGTGGAAGACTCTGCAGGAGAGACGCTCAGTAGCTCGGTACGGGCTTTTGTCAAAGTTTCGAGAACATACCTTCACCGAAGAGTCAAGCAGTATATTGCTCCCTCCTACGTATATCTCGCGAAGAGACCATGAGGATAAAATCAGAGAGATTAGAGCCCACACAGAGGCATACCGACAATCCTTCTTTCCACGAACAATACGAGACTGGAATAGAAGGGAGAACCGATAGAGGTACTCAAGGTACCCTCCGCCACACACCGTCAGGTGGCTTGCGGAGTATGGATGTAGATGTAGATGTAGATGTAGACGATAAATAGTTTGGACAAGAAGAGAATAGAAGCTTTCGAAATGTGGTGCTACAGAAAAATGCTGAAGATTAGATGGGTAGAGCACATAACTTATGAGGATGTATTGAATAGAATTGGGGAGAAGAGAAGTTTGTGTCACATTTTGACTAGAAGAAGGGATTGGTTGGTAGGACATGTTCTGAGGCATCAAGGGATCACCAGTTTAGTACTGGAAGCCAGTGTGGAGGGTAAAAATCGTAGAGGGAGACCAAGAGATGAATACACTAAGCAGATTCAGAAAGATGTAGGTTGCAGTAGGTACTGGGAGATGAAGAAGCTTGCACAGGATAGAGTAGCATGGAGAGCTGCATCAAACCAGTCTCAGGACTGAAGACCACAACAACAAACAACAAGTTCTAGGGGACTGATGACCACACATGTTAAGTCCCATAGTGCTCAGAGCCATCTGTCCTGGAATGCCATTCGGATGAGATGTCGATCTTCTGAGGGGTCGACTGGGTGGTGCGATCCGACCCATCTCGTCAAGTTCTATAGCCTTCTGTGAACCATTCTCCTCACACTCGTTGCACTGCTGAAACGCTTCGTCCCAGACGAGCAGTAATTTCTCGGAT
Organism: Schistocerca americana; assembly: GCF_021461395.2. Lineage (NCBI taxonomy): Eukaryota > Metazoa > Arthropoda > Insecta > Orthoptera > Acrididae > Schistocerca > Schistocerca americana. The sequence goes on along the minus strand of NC_060124.1, from coordinate 176,294,972 downwards.
GGGTACATCACATTATCTCATGCCAATAACCCGCTCTCTTGATTTGACGGTACGGTTCGCGCGTACGTCTGCGAGGCACCCTGCGTTTCTGCTGAAGTCACATCCGTACATTATCTTATCGGTAAGTAGTCTCTTGCGCCGCGATATCGATGTTGACCTCGAACTCGCGGGCGGCCATGCTTCAAATGCTGATCATTTCTGCAGAACATATTAATGTACATGCCTGTGAATATGAGCGTACTATTTCTAGTCGTTCAAGGTGCTCAGTTTTTCCCCAGCATGAGTGTATATAAAGCGTGTCCGAGCGACGCGGAAAGTTGTGCATTCATGTGTCGTAATGAGGTAACAGTGGATTTATCTAACATCCAAACGGCCACGATCCTTGGCTTTCGGGCCATTGGTGGAAGCATTTCTGAAACGGCTAAGTTTGCAAACTGTTCGCCTGCCGCCATCCTTAGAAGGGTACCATGCACGGCAAAATGGCGCTATCCAAAACCGCTGCTGAGGCAAATGTGGTGCAGCATGGGCCATTGATGAGAGTGGTGAACGACGGGCATGGATATATGTACGGACGAATATACGTGGAACTGTTGAGCGACTGACCGGCCAGGTGAATCAAGGGGCTACCAACGGTGTCTCCTCAACGAACGTTCCTGCATGTGGGCCTCCACAGCGCAATCTGACTTTCAGTAATCCCTACAAAAGAATGGCCCTGACTAACATTAACCTATACCTTTCACAAATCACTTACCTCACAAAAATCTTCGTTACTCGAACTACTGCAATACAGCGAGCGCCACTACTGCCAGCTAAATAAAAGATTCAAACTACGGAAGGCACTAACTACTGATTGGCATAGTTAGCAAATGAAAGATTTTAATAGAGAACAAACAATGTATCTACCTTAATAGTGTTGAAAAATCATAATATACATAGCAGTTCATGACATCCAGTCTTACAAATTTCAAAACTTCGCCATTTGTCTCCCCACATCCACCACTGCTGGCGGCTCACCTCTAACTGCGCAACGCTACGCGCTGTTAACAGCCGACAGCCCAACACTACAATAGCGAATATTACAACAATGCCACCCAGCCACAGACTGCACACAGCACAGCCAGTGATTTTCATACAGAGCGCTACGTGGCGTTACCAATATTAAAACCTAAACATCGTACTTACAAATGTAGTGTGTGGACATTAAGTTGGGAATGTGGCTCTCACGGGAAACGTGCAAGGGATAAATCCCTGCAGTCGCACTATACTCTGTGCCCTCGGTGGCTCAGATGGATAGAGCGGGTTCGAGTACCGATCGGGGCACACATTTCCAACTGTCCCGTTGATGTATATCAACGCCTTTCGACAGCTTAGGGTCTTGATTTAATTGTCATTTCATTGATGATACTCATATCTTCTTCTGTCTTGGTAGAATGTTCGTCCCATTGTTTTAAAGGACACGATATATTATGACAAACACACAGAGACTAATGCGCAGAATGGCCAGCATACTAAAGTAGCAGCGCCTCTATACAGGTATGTCACATAAAACTGTGCAAACTCTTCAAACAAGCCAGTCAAGAATCGAGACAGGCAAATTTCCAAGAGTAGAAACATAAAAGGTTGAATGCCAAAGTTGTTATGCAATATAAATGGGAATGACAGAGAGAAAAATTTTGAAACACGTAACAAAGAACATGTCAGAAGTGAGCAGTTTGAAACAAACTACCCAACATTCGCAGAGCAGTTGAAACTGGCTTTATTCAGATCCACATAGGCGGACCTAAACTGAAAATTATCAACATAATATTACACACAAATGTGGGTGACACCGCAACAAAAGTTAAAGGTGTTACCTATAGCGGGCGGATATTTCGTTTTTTCAGTAATTGTCCCCTATTCTTACAGCACATAGTGCCGGTAGAAACTAGAAAAAAATATTCTATAAATAAAGGACAGCGGTTAAAACGAATGGGGTACAGAGATCGAGCAGCTCTTCATAAGCCAAACATTCCTGTAGCCAAGGCTATGCGACCCTTGAGGTGCTGTAAAGAGCAACGACGATCGACAGCAGGTGACTGGAAACGATTTATCTGGCGTGATGAATCAAGCTATACCCTGTGACAATCTGATGGAAGGATTCTGGTTTGGCGAATGCCTGGAGAACGTTACCTTTCATCGCCTTTTGTGCCAGTTGCGAAGTCCAGACTAGTGGTGTTACGGTATGCAGGTGTCTTTCGTGGTTAGGGCGTGGTCTCCTTACTGCACTTAAGAAACCCCAAATGTGGAAGGATTTACATTTTAAAGCACTGTGTACTGGGTACAGTAGAGGAACAGTTCGGAGACGATGACTGATTGCATTAGCATGACAGTTGACTCTGTTGTAAAGCAAAATCAGTGAAGCACTGATTTGTGAACAATAACATTCCTGAAATGGACTGACGTGCTGAGAACCTTGACTTGGACCCAGTGGAATACCTAGGTATGTGATGAGTTAGAACGTCGACTTCGGCCGAGACCCCAAGACCTCTGGTTCAGATTCTTGAGGAAGAACGAGTTGTCTTTTCTACACTGATACTGAGACACCTCACTGAACGCGCCCCCAGCGGAGTTCAAGCCATACCAAAGGTTAAGAGTGGACCCATACCCCATTTTAATGCCCACAAATAGATATGCAGATACTTTTGTTCACATAAAATATATAACGGTTGTAAGGTGGCAGATTGAATGAATATCAATATCGCACCTTAAATGAGAGATTTTATAGGTCATCAAGTAGATACGTATGTCAACTGACATACTTTGGCGATAATGAGCAGATTTGCCTGTTAACATGTACAGTATGTAATGCAAAGGGATGACACTCGATTTGATGGTATTAACACACTGAACTCAAATCCTGCATGTCAATGAGCAAAAGGTGAAAAAAGCTGCTGGAGGAAATGTTTTAGTTCGGGGGCAGATGCAAGTTGTGTTGTCACAGCCTGGGTACAACGGAACACTTGTAAAAAGGGTCTGGTGACCTGTGGTGAGAGGGACAACGAACACGCTGGACGAACATCGAGGAGAGCAGGTAGGGGGCCAGTGCTGCTTCTACAGAGAAATTATTTAGAAAACTGTGTTGGTGAATTTCCAAGTGGATACAAACAGGCCAGCTACTCAGTTGATCACGTGAAATGCCCGTGGTACACTCATGATGTACGCGTGCAACTTTTGGCGTCAGGAGTGGGCACAAAATGTCCGACTGGCTGGAATAAACTCCGAAGGAGTAGAAAGGGTCGGAATTTCGATACAGTTTGAAGGTAGGCCCTTTTGGTTGGTAGAGGTAGATTCCACAAGATGAAAGGAGCGCTCCTATTGGTCTGAAAAAGCCGTGATGTGAAACGTGAAAGGACACAGGTGGGGGACAGTTTGCTACAAAAGACACAAACCTGAAAACGCATCTCACTCTGTACGACGCCAAAAGAGGAATTCTGTGTGAACACTGCGTTCACTTCAGCTGAAATTCAGCTAGAAATTAGCTGAAGAGTCGCTGAGCAGAGAAACGAAACAGCCACGTAGTTAATTGTTCTTGCGAGAACCGAGAGGGCATTGTAGTATACACGGTGATCCATCTATGCACGTGTATATCGCCATATGTCCAGCCTAGGGATGAGTGCATGTTTTCTCGCCTGACGAGAAACATAGGAAACTTTCTGCTGATAAAATCAGTTAAGATTTTGATTAGCTTTTTATAGGATTTTCAGAGGGCGAGAGCAGTCCTGTAGCCGACAGCTCATCACAGCTAAGGTAAATGCCACTAGCAGAGGCGTAAACTTGTTGGTTCACCAGCTTGCGTCCACTGTGAACTCGAGCAACCTTGAGTAATATTTTGCTCATCTTGTCACAAAAACCAACCATTTTCTGTAGACTTGATTGTCATCCTAAATAGTACCAAACTTAGAACCGGAATCGGATGATTTATCATAATATTAGCCAACTTCAACTTGTAGAGTACCTTATATTTAAATTTAATATTGTTATGTTCAGTGTAATTTCGGCTAAACAGGACGTAGCGCATTATCTTGACAACATCGTCATGTCACAACCCATGTAAATTCGTGTACTTCTTTGACAATAATTCTGTAACTAAACAAATTGTGTACAGAAAAACGCCAATGTGCTGTTTCCTCGAATAAGTGTCCACTCCTAACCCCTGTCACTGGTTCTAGAGACGTTAATGCATTCACAGGGTGTTTCTGCTGATGTCTGACAAACGTGAAAAAGAGAGGAGTGTCAGAAGTTGACTGAGCGATAATTCTACTGCTACCATCGTACGTAAACGAAGATGACTGAGCGATAATTGCACTGCATAGCAGTCACGAGAATCAGACAAAACAGATTCGGGTGCGTGTAGAGGCGAAAAGACCGTGGCGTACCCATCGCTCAATATGCTAATTGAATACGCAGAGTACCTCGAAGTAGCCCTCGCCGTCCGCTGTACGTTGGCTTGCGAACTTTGTATGTAGTTATAGGTCATACCTTCTCGATGTGAACCTTCTCATGAGAAGTATGCAAACATGGTAGCCTATTGAGCGAGCTAGCTTTATTAGGTGGGTAGCATTCAGTCGAGGGGTGAGTAATACTGCCCAGGCTAGCAATGATTCACCAGCTACGAGGTGTCGTCTAAGCCATGCGTCAGTCCTTTGGATTATCACCTTGGTCGCCACCGGTCGTTTAAAAAAAATTCTCTCATTGTGAAAGAATTAAATCGTTATTTTCTAAATGCGGCCTATGAATATTTTATCTCGCCACAATGTCTGTTCGCGATGCAGTCCAGTACTATTTCGTAAGTGTAGACCATTGTTAACAAATTCCTATGTTTCAAATACGTATAATAGAACAAACCTGGAAATGAGGCAATATGTTCTACATCTAAATCTACATGGATACTCTGTAAATCACATTTAAGTGCCTGGGAGAGGGTCATCGAACCACCTTCATAATTCTCTATTATTCCAATCTCCTACAGCGCGCGGAAAGAACGAATACCTATATCTTTCCGTACGAGCTCTGATTTCCCTTATTTTATCATGGTGATCGTTTCTCCCTATGTAGGTCGGTGTCAATAAAATATTTCCGCATTCGGAAGAGAAAATTTATGACTGGAATTTCGTGAGAAGATTCCGTCGCGATGAAAAACGCCTTTGTTTTAATGATGTCCATCCCAAATCCTGTATCATGTGTGCCACAATCTCTCCAGTATTTCTCGATAATACAAACCGTGCAGCCCTTCTTTGAACTTTTTCGATGTACTCTGTTAATCCTATTTGGTAAGGATCCCAGTCCGAGCTGCAGTTCTCCAAAAGAGGACGGACAAGTGTAGTGCAGACAGTCTCTTTAGTATTTTCTAAGCGTCCTGCCAATAATACGCAGCCTTTGGTTTGTCTTACTCCACAACATTTTCTGTGTGTTCCTTCCAATTTAACTTGTTCGTAATTGTAATTCCTAGGTATTTATTGAAATTACGCCCTTTAGATTTGACTGATTTATCGTGTAACCGAAGTTTAACGGATCCCTTTGAGTACTCACACTTTTTATTATTTAGGATCAATTGCCAATTTTTGCACCATACAGGTATCTTTTCTAAATAATTTTGCAATTTGTTTTGATCTTCTGAAGACTTTACTAGTCGATAAACGACACCGTCATCTGCAAACAGCCTAAAATGGCTGCTCAGATTGTCTCCCAAATCGTTTGTATAGATAAGGAACAGCAAAGGGACTGTAACACTACGTTGGGGAACGGCAGAGATCACTTCTGTCTTACTCGAAGACTTTCCGTTAGCTACTACGAACTGTGCCCTCTCTGACAGGAAATCACGAATCAAGTCACATAACTGAGACAATATTCCAAAAGCACGCAATTTCACTACAAGCTGCTTGTGTGGTACAGCGTCAAAAGCCTTCCGGAAATCAAGAAATACTCAATCAATTTGAGATACCTTGTCAATAGCACTCAACACTTCATGCGAGTATAGAGCTAGTTATGTTTTACAAGAACGATATTTTCAAATCCGTGTTGAGTGTGTGTCAATAGACCGTTTTCTTCGAGGTAAGTCATACGAAAATAAAGATATCCATTTACGAAGTGAGCCCACCAGTTTTCACACGCAAGCGGTGGGGAAAAATCTAAAGACACTGGGGACAGCGAATATGTCTTGGCAGAAACTAATAAAAATGTCGAATAATTCTACTGACGTGAGAGTCTATGGAATTCGATAGGTGCCAAAACTGATGAATGTTCCAACAGTTCAACTTCAGTACCCCCATGTCCGAAGCACATTAATGCGCAAGTGTATCATCGTGAAAAGTACAATACTACTCTTTCCAGATCGCGATCTGTTCACAGATTTCTCGTTCATAAATTGACAACTATGCTATAAACGGTTATACGTGAAGCCACTTGCTAAACAAGTTCCTCCTTATACTTTCTCGTAAGCTGTACGACCACAATACAATAATTGATTGATATCATGGCCGTCTTTGTTTACACCTGAGCAGTCAATCTTCCACCTACTCTACACGTATTTCAAATTTCCGAGAAAGGTATTGAACGCGTGTTGCAAGAAAATCATCCTCTGCCACGCGGATCATACAGTGAAGCGCCAAAGAATCTGGTATAGCCATACGTATTCAAATAAAGAGATATGTAAACAGGCAGAGTACGGCGCTGACATCGGTAGCACCTATATAAGACAAGTTTCTGGCTCAGGTGTTAGATCAGTTACTGCTGCTACAATGGCAGGTTGTCAAGATTTAAGTGAGTTTGACCGTGGTGTTATAGTCAGCGTACGAGCGATGGAACATAGCATCTCCGAGGTAGTGATGAAGCGGGGATTTTTCCCGTAGGACCATTTCACGAGTGTACCGCGAATAGCAGGAATCCGGTAGAACATCAAATCTCCGACATCGCTGCGGCCAGGAAAAATATCCTGCGATAAGCCAACGACGACTGAAGAGAATCATTCAACTGACAGAAGTGCATCCCTTCCGCAAATTGCTGCAGATTTCAGTGCTTGGCCATCACTTAATTTCAGCGTGCGAACCATTCAGCTAAACATCATCGATATGGCCTTTCGGAGCCGAAGGACCACTCGTGTGCCCTTTATGACTACACGACACAAAACTTTACGCCTCGACTAGGCCCGTCAACACCGGCATTGGGCTGTTGCTGACTGGAAACATGTTGCCTGGTTGGAAGAGTCTCGTTTCAAATTGTATGGAGCGTATGGATGTGTACGGCTATGGAGACAACCTTGTGAGTGCATAGACCCTGCATTTGAGCAGTGGACTGTTAGAGCTGGTGGAGGCACTATAGTGGTGTGGGGCATATGCAGTTGGAGTGATGTGGGACCCCTGATACGTCTAAATACGACTCTGATGGGGGACACGTAAGTAAGCATCCTGTCTGATCATCTACATCCATTCATGTCCATTGGGCGTTCCGGCGGACTTGGGCGGTTCCAGCAGGACAATGAGACATCCCACATATCCAGAATTGCTACAGAGTGGCTCGAGAAACACTCTTCTGAGTTTAAACGCTCCCCACTGGGCACTAAAATCCCCTGACACGATCATTATTGAGCATATCTGGGATGCGTTGCAGCGTGCTATTCAGAAGATATCACCACCGCCTCGTACTCTTCCTGATTTATGGACAGCCCTGCCGGATTCATAGTGTCAGTTCTCTCCAGTAGTACTTCAGACTGTAGTCTAGTCCATGCGTGCTCGTGGGGGCCCTGTATAATATTGGGCAGGTGTACCAGTTTCTTTACCTCTTCAGTATAAATAACAACAGGCTTGATCTACCTATATATATATGGGGGTAACTGTCATAACACTGGCAGAAAGTGCTTTAGAGTTGGACCTATAAGTGCCAAAACTCCAGTAAATCCATTTAAATGAAAAACCTCTTAGTTGTAAACATCATTACAGGTAAATTCCATTTGCATACGTCTCAAGTCAAGGAAAATACCTTGACTGACGGTTGCAACAAAACTGCTATCTTCCAAAACACGATTTCATTTGAAAATAAATGCGAAAAACTTAACTTACTGGCTATTAAGGCGAGTAAGGAGAATTTTAATGTGCGGCATTTAATTTAAATATATCTTTGCCCTGCGCTCGCTTCGTCGTAGTTCCCCCCACATTACCAGAACAGGTTTTAATTTTTACGTCATTTCGTAAATAACTATTAATGACATCGACTTTTTGATGTAACATCTCATTAAAACGGTGCCGAAGCCACAAAAATCGTCAACAGTCTGCGTCTCTCGCCCAAAAGTCACAATGTTTTATTTCACTGGCCCTAAGTTCTACGCCTTACAACGAATAAATTCCCGCGAGTGGAGAGAATTCCTTTACTTGCTCTACACCGCCGTACGGCAGGAGTCGCGGTGCTTGCGATAATGCTACAACAAGAGCGTCACGCACCCATGTATCGAGATCATGCGCAACAGGGGCACTTCATTTTCGAAACTAGCGAGCTGGAAGCACGGAAGGCGCCAGCGCGGAAGTGCAATTTGCATGTAACGAGCGCAAAAGCACCGCCTGCGCAAAGCCTCGCAGCGACCCGGAAGGAAATACTGCTGCGAGAGCCGCGCGGGGTCACGTGTAAAGCCCACAGTGGCCAGTGCCGAGACTGATTACAGAGACGCCAGTTATGCGCTGTGGGAAATGAGAAGCATGGACGAAGGTGCAAGGTTTCCATCTGATAGCAGCGAAAGAATTATCGCTCGGAGACACACGTGACACTGAACCCTTTCTCAACAGTCCGGCTGACCTGCTCCTAATCAGTTCCAAGGTGCACGTTTCGTAGGTATTTTCTACGTGCCTATTTTCCCGTCGTCAACACTAATGGACTGCTCCGCAGAAGTTTAGGACGAGATAACTAAAGTAATATGAATAATAACAAGTCAGTGGCTCAAATGGCTCTGAGCACTATGGGACTCAACTGCTGAGGTCATTAGTCCCCTAGAACTTAGAACTAGTTAAACCTAACTAACCTAAGGACATCACACACATCCATGCCCGAGGCAGGATCCGAACCTGCGACCGTAGCGGTCTCGCGGTTCCAGACTGCAGCGCCAGAACCGCGCGGCCACTTCGGCCGGCTAACAAGTCAGTGTTTGGATGAAAGTGCAGGAGTATGTTCCCAGAGTTCTCCTAGTCGTGTACAGACACCTGGGCATCACATGGGGTGAGATCAGCGCATTAATAGCACCAAATGATGCAGGCCCCGCAACACGAGGCCATGAAGTAAAGGGAAGTCAACGAACAGTTACGATCTACTGTGGTGGTGTTATTCATTGCAACATACCCCGGAAACTAGAAGAACGAACTGTAGCGAGTGTAGCCCAGGAACATGGTATAGCTCACAGCGTTATTTCACGTGCATGTGGAACTTTCCGAACTACATGCACTGCTGCGTGAAGGATAGCAGGTATTCGATCACGGTCCACTGCAGCAGCAGATTACCGCTACATTGTGCAACAAGCAAGAAGAGACCCACATCGTACACTGGGTGCAATTGCAGCCACATTAGCAGGAATCCAGAACAAACAATCTCACGCTACACAGTGGCATGGTCACTGCGTGCATCTGATACCTTTGCCCGATGATCAGTGCACTGTGTTCCTTTGATATCCACACATCACCAGCAGGGATTGAACAAACAAGGAGTGTTTGTCAGTATCAATGAAATTCTCCAAGAGCCGTGTAACTAAGGTGCTATTTTATTTTATTTTGACGACAACCAGTTTCGGTATTCTAGACCCCATACGCATCTCTCAAAATAAACTATAATGCCACACATGTCTGAATTTCGTGGATTCAAACCGTTTCACAAGTGCTTCATTCGAAGAATTGGTAGCAACAAAGCAATTGCTACCAAGTCTTCGAATGAAGCTCTTGTGAAACGGTTTGAATTCACGAAATCCAGGGGTATATGGCACTTTATGGCATTAATTAAGTATTTTTGGAGATAAAAGTTAGTCACAAAAATCTACTGAATACAGTATGTGCGTATGTAATGTAACAAATGTACCAGACGCCACCTGTCGGCAATAGTGTTATAATTAATATACCGGGTAATCAAAAAGTCAGTATAAATTTGAAAACTGAATAAATCACGGAATAATGTAGATAGAGAGGTACAAATTGACACACATGCTTGGAATAACATGGGATTTTATTAGAACCAAAAAAACACAAACGTTCAAAAAAGGTCCGATAGATGGCGCTTCATCTGATCAGAATAGCAATAATTAGCATAACAAAGTAAGACAAAGCAAAGATGATGTTCTTTGCAGGAAATGCTCAATATGTCCACCATCATTCCTCAACAATAGCTGTAGTCGAGGAATATTGTTGTGAACAGCACTGTAAAGCATGTCCTGAGTTATGGTGAGGCATTGGCATTGGATGTTGTCTTTCAGCATCCCTAGAGATGTCGGTCGATCACGATACACTTGCGACTTCAGGTAACCCCAAAGCCAATAATCGCACAGACTGAGGTCTGGGGACCTGGGAGGCCAAGCATGACGAAAGCGGCAGCTGAGCACACGATCATCACCAAACGACGCGCGCAAGAGATTTTTCATGCGTCTAGCGTTTTTTTTGGGTTCTAATAAAACCCCATGTCATTCCAAGCATGTGTGTCAATTTTTACCTCTCTATCTACATTAGTCCGTGGTTTATTAAGTTTTCAAAGTTATACTGACTTTTTGATCACCCGGTAAATGACGTGCATTCTGCCAACCAATTTTATGTGACACAGCATGTGAAAGTTGCTGGATTTGGACGGGTTACTCCCGTAACCGAAATATCAGGTACGTTCTGGTACATTTGATGTTGATTAGATAGGATGAAAAAGATTTGCATTCGTGAAATAGTAAATTAGTATCGTTATGGTTACAGATCTGAAGATGGTTCTAGATGAACCGAAACCGGTCATACGAATAAAAATTTTGCGATCAAGACGGATTATAAGTAACATTACCGTTTATTTTGAGAGATGCATATGGGACCTGGAATACCGAAATTGGTTGTTGTCAAAATAAAATAAAATAAAATAACATCTCAGTTACACGACTGTTGACAAATTTCATTGGTATTGACAATTACTAAACCAACTGACGTCCCCTGTCCGTGATGGATCAACAGAAAACAAGGAGTGTGGTTACGTGCTCTTGACGCATGAGACCAATTTCAGTCTCTGTGATTAACGATGCTGCCTCATACGGCGGAAGGTGGGAACAGGTAATGCGCTCAGTAACGTTGTTGAACACGATCAGTTTGGTGGACCAAGTGTTATAGTGTGGGGAGGTATTATGCTGCGTGGACAGACTGACTTCCAAATCTTTGTTCACGGTGCGCTCACCGGTAGACTATACTCCTTCCCCATGCGCGTCTTTTCAGGGTTGCATTCGGCCCTGACTTCATTTTTATGGATGACAATGCGAGACCGCATCGAGCAGCGCAGGTGGAAGAGCTGTCGGAACGAGAGGACATTCGGCGAATGGATTGGCCTGCCAGTTCCCCCGACTTAAATCCCATCGAGGACATGTGGGATGCAGCTCGTCCAGATGCACCAACGACCATCCAGCAGGTGTCAACCGCACTTGTGGAGGAATGGAACGTCCTACCACAAGAGCTCCTTAGACATCTGCATCTACGTGATTACTCTGTTATTCACAATAAAGTGCCTGGCAGAGGGTTCAATGAACCACCATCAAGCTGTCTCTCTACCGTTCCACTCTCGAACGGCACGCGGGAAAAACGAGCACTTCAGTTTTTCTGAGCGAGCCCTGAATTCTCTTATTTTATCGTGATGATCATTTCTCTTTATGCAGGTGGGTGCCAACAGAATGTTTTCGCAACCGGAGGAGAAAACTGGTGACTGAAATTTCATCAGATTATCCCGTCCCAACGATAAACGCCTTTGTTTTGATGATTGCCACTTCAATTCACGTATCATATCTGTGACACTATCTCCCCTATTTCGCGATAGTACAAAACGAGCTGGCCTTCTTTGAACTTTTTCGATGTCATCCGTCAGTCCCACCTGATGCGGATCTCACACCGCACAGCAATACTCCAGAATAGGGCGGACAAGCGTAGTGTAAGCAGTCTCTTTGGTAGACCTGTTGCACCTTCTAAGTATTCTGCCAATGAATCGCAGTCTTTGGTTTGCTCTACCTACAATATTATCTATGTGAGCGTTCCAATTTAGGTTATTTGTAATTGTATTTAGTTGAATTTACAGCCCTCAGATTTGTGTGACTTATCGCGTAATCGAAATTTAGCTGATTTTTTAGTACTTATGTGAATAACTTCACACTTTTCTTTATTCAGGGTCAATTTCCTCTTTTCCTACCATACAGATATCTTATCTAAATCATTTTGCAATGCTGTGGCCAGTTAGGGAGCATGTTGCAGAGCATGAATTAGTGTCCGTGGTATGGCGCACGAGGACAATTATAAATCGCGCTGACTTCAATGCAATTTGTGTCTTTGAATAAAATACAGAGTTATTCTAAATGATAGACCCAATTTTAAAAAACTTCGTATTTATTCAAGTACAACGTCAAAATGAACAAGCTTTATACCAATTAAAAGAGGAAGTTTCATAATGTTTGATGTCAGTTTAATAAATTTAATGAGAATGAGTTAATTAGTTCCTAGTAACTATTTGTGCGCGGATCGTGGTCTTGCGGTAGCGTTCTCGCTTCCCACGCACGGGGTCCCAGGTTCGATTCCCGGCGGGGTAAGGAATTTTTTTCTGCCTCGAGATGACTGGGTGGTGTTGTGTCGTCTTCATCATCATCATTCTTCCCCATTACTGTCGGAGGAAGGCAATGGCAAATCACCTCCGCTAGGATCTTGGCTAGTACAGCGGTGCGGGTCTCCCGCATCGTCCCCTACGCTTCTCGGAGTATGGGACGTCATGATCATCAATAATTATTTAATAATTAGAAATGTGATAAATGTTATACATGTTCAATATAGCCACCATTGGCTGCACTGCAAACATCGACGCGGTAGCCAAACTCGTCGCCGGCCGGGGTGGCCGAGTGGTTCTAGGCGCTACAGTCTGGAACCGCGCGACCGCTACGGTCGCAGGTTCGAACCCTGCCTCGGGCATGGATGTGTGTGATGTCCTTAGGTTAGTTAGGTTTACGTAGTTCTAAGTTCTAGGGGACTGATGACCTCAGAAGTTAAGTCCCATAGTGCTCAGAGCCATTTGAACCATTTGAACCAAACTCGTCCCACACACGTGAAAGTACTGAGTGCACGGCAGCAGTGGTCCGGTTCTGCAGATCGTTCAGAGTGGTTGGTAGAGGCGCGACGTGAACAGCTTCCTTCACATAACCCAGTAAGAAATAGACGCAGGGTGTGAGATCAGGCGGTCTCGGTGGCCAGAAGTGCAGAGCCAGGTCCTCAAGTCCCCTGCGAACGATCCAGCGCTGAGGAAGGGTCATTCAAAAAGCCTCGTACATCACGGTGACAATCGGGTGGAGTTCCATCCTGTTGGAAAATGAAATCGTGGGAATCTCCCATAACTTGAGGGAACACCTATTGTTGAAACATGTCCAGTACGTGATTCCCCTTACAGTTCTTTCTGCAAAGAGAAATGGTCCATAAACCCTTGTACGGGATAAAGCACAGAATACGTTGATCTTCGGTGAGTCTCTTTCGTGTTGCAATGGTGAATGTGCATTTTCATAACCCCATTGTGTCTGTTGACTCCGCTTCATCGATAAAAATTACACGCTGTAGAAATGTGTCATCCTCCATCTTTGCTAATACATAACCACAAAATGCCAGACGCTTCCCTATGCCATTGTGGTTGAGAGCCTGCACAAGTTGTAATCGGTAGGGACTGTACAGCGAACGCCCTCTCAGGACTTTCCATAAAGCTGGTTGGGGTATTCCAAGTTCTCGAGTGGCTCTATTGGTAGACGTACTGAGACTGCGCACAAAACTTTCTCGAATCCGTCGGACATCATCTTCTGACACAGGCGGTCGGCCTGTGATTTTCCAGTGTGTTAAAATTGCTTAAACCAATTGCTAATGTTTTTGCGAGTTGGTGGTTGGATACCGAATTTGGTACGTAATGCTCGCTGCACTGCAATTTGCGACTCACTTTTCGCGAACTCGAAACGCAGAAAATCTTGTGCTCCACAGTCGCCATCTCACTCACAACTGACAGTAAAAAATGAAATGATCGGATGGCACTGTTGGCCGGGAGGCCCCTTTCGGGGGATTTCGGCCGCCGTATTGCACGTCCATTTTACTTGACGCCACTGCGGCGACTTGCGAGTCAATGATGATGAAGGACAAACAACAATCTCTCCACTGCTGGCAATCGAACCCGGCCCCGTGTGTGGTAGGGGGTAACGCTTCCACTACTACGCTACGGAGGCGGACACAACTGACAGTGAAACGGTATGATGGCTCTATTGCCGCACGAACTCTACCGGCTACTTCTGAAACCATCACCTTCCGCCCGCCCGCCGCTCACCATAAACTTTGAAACTTCCTCTTTTCAGTGGTGTAAAGCTTGTTCATTTTGGATTTGTACTTGAATACATAGGACATTTTTGAAAATGAGTCCCTCATTTAGAATATCCCTATAGTGTGTGGCAGTCGATTATTACTTCTGACGTACGTCGCTGCGGAGGGGGAATCAGAATTCAGGCGCCAAAATTTCGGGGGTTTTTCAGTTACGTCCTCTGTATATTTTGTTATAAGTAAACTGCAATCTTCAGTGGCTCGTTACAGCGTAATTGTATTCCGTTTGATTTCTTACTCCCTTTTATCTCTGTACCTGTACTGTATTTCATTGAAAATATCTGCACAACAGTGCAGATATCGACGATATGCGATGTTTCTTATGTATGCGAACAAAATTTTCTTGTTCATTCACGGTGTTTGCTGTTGACAACAGCAGAACCCACTTTAACCTTTACATTCTCATTCAGTATTGCTCGGTTCCGTCTCGGGTGGCAACCATATCACAGCACTTCTGATGTATCTGTGTACCATGTTATGTGTTTCCATGTTCGAATACTACAGTGTTTCTCACTGTTGTGAAGGTATTTTCACGAGCGATGAATATCTTCGTCTTCTCCTGACGTTATTACGACAAGTCGTATGAACAGACTGAAAAAATATCACTTTCTGTTTACTGTGTTAACCCAGAAGTGAGCAGTTTCTTGCACAGAGTCGCTGCCGTTTTGTAGTAAGCAGGTCAATGAACTTCATAACGTGAACAGATTGACGCATCACAGTGGTTATACAATGAAGAGCCAAAGAAACTGGTACACCTGCCTAATGTCGTGTACGGCCTCCGCGAACATGCGGAAGTGCCGCAACACGACGTCGCATGGACTCGACTAATGTCTGAGGTAGCGCTGGAGGCAATTGACACCATGAATCCTGCAGGGGTATCCACAAATCCGTAAAAGTACGAGGGGGTGGAGATCTCTTCTGAACAGCACGTTGCAACGCATTCCAGATATGCTCAATAATGTTCATGTCTGGGGAGTTTGGTGGCCAACGGAACTGTTTAAACTCAGAAGAGAGTTCCTTGAGTCACTGTGAAGCGATTCTGGAAGTGTGAGGTGTCGCATTGTCCTGCTGGAATTGTCGAAGTCCTTCGGAATGCACAATGGACATGAATGGTTGCACGTGATCAGACAGGATGCTTGAGTATGTGTCACATGTATCTAGACGTATCTGGGATTCCGTATCACTCCAACTGAACTTTCCCCACACCATTACAGAGCCTCCACCACCTTGAGCAGCCCCCTGCTGACATGCAGGGTCCTCTGATTCATGAGGTTTTCTCGGTACCCGTACACATCCATCCGCTCGATACATTTTCAAGCGAGATTTGTCCGATGACGCCACACCTTCCCAGTCATCAACAGTCCAATATCGGTGTTGACGGGCCCAGGCGAGGCGTAAAGTTTTGTGTTTTGCAGTCATCTAGGGCACACGAGTGGGCCTTCGGCTCCGGAAGCCCATATCGATGATGTTTAGTTGAATGGATGGCACGCTGACACTTGTTGATGGCCCAGCATCGAAGTCTGCAGCAATTTGCGGAAGGGTTGGGCTTCTGTCACACTTAACGACTCTCTTCAGTCGTCGTTGGTCCCTTTCTTGCAGGATCTTTCCTCCGTCGCAGTGATGTCAGAGAGTTTATGTTTTACCGGATTGCTGATATTCACGGTACACTCGCGAAATGGATATGCTCAATAATGTTCCCTCTTCATCGCTACCTGGGAGATGCTGTGTCCCATCGCTCGTGCTCCAACTATAACACCACGTTCAAATTCACTCAGATCTTGATAAGCTGCTGATACGCTATTCCTTAATCGTACCACACTTACACATCACATCTTAAATACCATAAAAGAGGAAGCGGGATGGAATCATGGTTGCTAGTCACAATTTATAATTAAGACAGTTTATTGACATAACCGTTTTCAAACAAAATCGACAATTACAAACTGTGGACGAGCCACTAGATAAAACTTCGCAAATACAATTACAAACTCAACGTACTCAGCAATCTAACAGCAATTCCAAATTAAGAAAAGGGGGTTACTGACAAACTAGAGAGCTTCAAACTCCCATATAAGACTTCCCTCAAAATAGATATAATGAAACAATTACAGGTAAAGGGTGACTTAATAACACTTGAACGCTAGTGCCAAACTAAGATGCCATAATATAACCTGATAGAGTCACTTAATAAGTAAACTACAACAGAGGCACTGATCTTAAAAAAAATTTTTACTTTCTCAGATGTGTTAATAAAAAATTACTAGAAAAAGCTGCGCAAGGAGCTCAGCAGATACTACGCAGTTTACATTTTTTCCAATTGCCAGTCCGTGATATTTATGAAAACAAGTTCATATGCGAACAGCTTACATACAAAATATATATGTACCAGCTTAACGGAAGGAAGATAAATACTAAACTTTGGAAGGGGATATGTGACCAACTCCGGTAGTTCAAATGGCTCTGAGCACTATGGGACTTAACATGTGAGGTCATCAGTCCCCTAGAACTTAGAACTACTTAAACCTAACTAACCTAAGGACATCACACAACACCCAGTCAACTCCGGTAGTGGCCAGGTTCTTAAACACTGCCAGGCCTAGACATCGGATGACATTTCACTCACTGCCAAGGCGTTGGCACAATTAAAAGTTTCTGCCCGAATCTCAAAGACATTCCAGTAACTCTGAAACATAGAAACACTGGGCAGAACCTTTGACTCACACGTGGACAACTGTACTAATAGAGTGCAGGCTTTAAAAACAGCAACATAAAATCATTTGATTGCAAGAGACACAAAAACTTCTGAGAAAATTTTCAAATAACGGTCACCATTTAAGTAGGCCAAGAATGTCTCCCATGATAATAATAAAGTTTAAAATCTCTGAGTGCGTCGGTGAACAAACAATTACGACGACTTACTCCATATTAGGTGCACAATACGAGGGAGCGGGTTCCACAGCTTCACCGCTTCCCTTCAAATTCTGTTCCCAGCGAAGTCACAGAACTTGTATCTCCAAGCTGCCCATGTCGGCAAAACGCCCAACGAATTTCACACCACAACGTGTAACGGTCATCACACTCATTCGGCAGCCGTTGATACTCGTCTCCCCCGCGAATGACACGAGATCTCGACGGTTACCCGTCGAATGCTAACAACCAACTCGCTTCGCCTGCGAAGCCGCAAGATAAGACACGCGAAAAGCAAAGATAGCTTACCTCAACCCTAATCGATCTCAACGATACACGAACAAAATAAGACTGGCGCTAGCTCGCCACGGCTCACCCGCCATTGTAGCAGCAGTAACCGACCTAACAAGTGTGCCAGACACTTGTTGCCTTGTATAGGTGTTGCCGATCGGAGCACCGTATTCTGCATGTTTACATATCTCTGTATTTGAATACGGATGCCTACACCAGTTTCTTTGGCATTTCAGTGTATTTCTTTATTACTCGCGTTATGAAGTACGAACAAGATGATTCGGTGGGGCAGGCCAGTGTGGCCGAGCGGTTCTAGGCACTTCAGTCTGGAACTGCGTGACCGCTACGGTCGCAGGTTCGAATCCTGCCTCGAGCATGGATGTGTGGTACATCCTTAGGATAGTTAGGTTTAAGTAGTTCTAAGTTCTAGGGGACTGATGACCTCAGCTGTTAAGTCCCATAGTGCTCAGAGCCATTTGAACCATTTGATTCGGTTGGGTCTAAATTTTCTTCAGCTAGTGTAACAAAGCCCTCAATCGTGCAAATGATAGGAAAAACATCACGCTACAGCAAGTTAAGGTAGCGTCCTCCAACATCTATCTTCTCTCACCTTGTCAAGTGCTCCGTTCTTAATTACTTCGATATCGAGGAGATACGAAGTTATAAAATTTTTAACTCTGCCTCTTCTTCTCCCCGTCACGAAGTTGCGAACCAACGGACGCTATCGGCATTCACTTTGTCCTAGCTGCGCGCCGAACAGCCAATTTCGCCACGGGACGTAATTACATCACGGGCGGTGAAAGAAACGTTCGGCGATGGCTAATCAATTTCCTGTGCTTCTATACTGTTGAAGCAGTTTCGATAAAGGTCGTCTACTACGCTACGGACTGCGTTACGAAGTCCCGTAGCACTGACTCATATACCATTAGTAGCCATGCTGCGATGTGATTTGTTCTCAGTGTCTATCGAGATGAGAGGCTGGCCCAGCATCTGAAAAATATCGAATGCGTAAAAAACTTCTTTCCTTGACACAGTCACTAATCAACTACGAGGCGCACTGAAAAAAAAATGGTTCAAATGGCTCTGAGCACTACGGGACTCAACTTCTGAGGTCATTAGTCCTCTAGAACTCAGAACTAGTTAAACCTAACTAACCTAAGGACACCACACACATCCATGCCCGAGCCAGGATTCGAACCTGCGACCGTAGCGGTCTCGCGGTTCCAGACTGCAGCGCCCAGAACCGCACGGCCACTTCGGCCGGCGCACTGAAAAAGAAAGGGCCCTTTGCTTGTACAGGGTATCCCATAAATGTTGCGACGAACTAGGAGGGGTTCTAGAGAGTGTATTGAGGAACAAATCGAGGATAGTAACCCGTGTCCGGAAACGTCATCCGACGATGATAAAGAGCATCGAAGTTACAGGCGCCGGTGACTGACACTCGACCACCCCTTTGGCAGCAAACGTGACTTTGTACACTGACGGACCGTAAGCGGAACGTCTTGCAATGTTATTTGTTGCTTAGTGGTCGCGACTGATTGCCACTATCACCAGTACAATAGACGGAGATATCTGCTGCTCAGAAAGACCTTGTCTCCTGTGGATGCAATGCTCTGTTGCCTCCGTGGATGACGGTTTATGGCACGAATTTCCATATGCACGCTATTTTAGGTTTTCGGTAAACTAGAGAAAATAAACTGCAGATGACAACCCGTATCGTAAACTGTCTTCCACCAAGGGAACAGAGCATCGCATTCACAGAAAACAAGGCCTGCCTCCGCACCAGCTAGCTCCATCTCCTCCACTGGCGACCGAGGCTATCAGTCGCGATCGCTGATTAAGAAACGACATTGCGCGACGTTCCGCCTATGCTCCGTCACATTTGGTGCCGAAGGGCTTACCTAGTGGCAAGCTTCGAGGCTCTGTATCATCGTCGGATAACGTTTCCGGACACGAGTTCCGATATTCGATTTGTTCCTCAAGACACCCTCTGTAACCTCTCGAAGTTTATCGCAACTTTTCTGAGACACCCTCTACATCAAAGTATCACATTTGTGTGGTTTTTGCACTACCTATTGGTTATTTAATAAGCCAAAGAGATCTTTACCTTGATTCAGTTGTCATTTGACCGTCCGGGAAAGCAAACATAGCTGACTTCAAAAATGGTGGCCCCTGCCAGTTGCGCCGGCCGAAGTGGCCGTGCAGTTAAAGGCGCTGCAGTCTGGAACCGCAAGACCGCTACGGTCGCAGGTTCGAATCCTGCCTCGGGCATGGATGTTTGTGATGTCCTTAGGTTAGTTAGGTTTAACTAGTTCTAAGTTCTAGGGGACTAATGACCTCAGCAGTTAAGTCCCATAGTGCTCAGAGCCATTTGAACCAACCCTGCCAGTTGCGAAGTACATGCAGCATTCTTTTTCTATTTTCATGAGCAACGGGATCTACAACTACTCAAATTCATCCGAAATTGTGCCTAGTTCATGAACCTACAGTACTGAGTGAAGGTAAGGTTGGATAATGCGAAATTTCTTTATTTAAATGTGTGTACTTACGTTGCTGAATGACTGAGGAGATGAAACTTCTACGTTATTTGAGTCTGAAACAGCTGAGCAAAACTGAACGTACTGAGCCCACTTTCTCTTTACCTTTTCTTATCATGTCAACATTGACCCACAATACTCTAGCGCAACGAAACCTGACTCCTCAATAAAAAAAAAAAAAGACTTCAAATAATTAGTACAAAACAATGGCCCTGAATAATGAGCAATCCTGACAATGACCTATACATTTCATTAAGCACTTACCTCACAAAGATCTTCATTAGCGAACTACTGAAATATAGCGACCGTCAATACTGCCAGCTAAATAAAAGATTCTAACTACTTAAGCCACTAACTACTATTAGGCATGTGGTTAGCAAAGGAAAGATTTTGTTGCAAACCAAATAATGTATTTTTTACCTTAATAATGTGCCATCCAGTCCAAACACGAATATAAATCGTCATTGACAACCAGTACAGGCATATAGAATCATGAATAGTTTTCAATCTGCAGGTCGGATACTTCCAGATCCTTAGCCTACGCTAACACTTCAGACCTCTACCCTCCATCAATGCTAACTTCTCACATTTAACATCCATCACTGCTGGCTCTTCACCTCCAACTGCCCAACAGTACTTCCATCACTGCTGGCGACTAACTTCCAACTGCCCAACACTTATGGTGTTTAACTTCCAACAACGAGTCCAACCAGCTACAGAGTCTCTTACAAAGAAAGCGTAGTCAGAGATCCAATGCAAATCGCAACACCGCGCTGCCAACACAGAAGCAGCCCACTTACAAATGCGTGTTAAGACTTGATCAGTGTCGGTACGAAAGTGCTAAATGATGAGGTAGTGGTAGGTCTGCTATCAAGACCAGTGAAATCTTGCAGCAAGTGGACCGAAAACTGCTGTCTGATCAGTAGCAGACGATTTTTCTGGACTTTTGATTTCCTCAGGATCCGTGCAGCACTATTTACACTGTCAGTGAAAAACTCCGGTATCGGAAACTGTGTGCAAGGGAGATACTGAAAATGCTTACCGAGCTTGACAGAGAGTGCACGAGCGTTTTCGGGTGGCTGTCGACAAGAAAATTTGTTAGCACTCATTGTTGCGGACGACAGAACATTGATAACCTACGGTAAAGCGGAGTTAAGCCATCAGTCAGCGCCGGTGAGTCATTCAAGTTCGCCAACAACGAAAAAAAACAAGCCATCTTCTTAGACGAGTCGATATGTAACTCTTTTTTTGGACAAAATGGTCCTACTTTTTGTTTATTTTATGAAATGCGGGTCAATAGCTACAATCCTGATGTGAACTACAGAATGCGCACAAAAATCGGTCATGCCGTCCAGAATCGACGGTGTCGGACCCTTCTATCCGAGAGAGCGTGCTCCGTCTACCGCTGATGGAACAAAGGGTAAGATTCCGAACTTACACTGGGAAATTTTTAAGCACCCAGGGGGTATTACTTCTTGCTCTTGAAAAAACCAAGATGAGCATCGGTTTGAAGACGATGACGACTGAAGACTGCGGTTATCAAGTGGTTCAGTTGTAAAGCGACAGCCTCTGTGGAGGTTGTCGCTATCGTGTTAGATTTCTTAGTGTTTTCCTGATCGTTTAGAACAGAAAGCGCCCTAAAACCGTCTTTTGTTTGTTTCGCGGCCGTTAGCCACTAGTCACTTGAATCAGCAGTTGTCTTGTGACAGCCAGAGCGAGAGCATCAGCAGCAGCGAGTACTGTTTGTATAAAGCGTTTTTGTACTTATTTGCTGCGCTTAGCTTTTAAATAGTTTTCTGGGAAAACCTAGCGTAGTTTTCGCGTCTAGTATTTCAGTGAGTGTTTCTTGATTATCAGAGTAGCTCATCAGAAGATTATCTTGGGAATTTGTCACCGTATAGAGTAGGGTAAACATAGTCATGTGTAGGGACTGTGGTTGTTGTGAGCGGACGCAAGGAGAATTGGCCACTCTTCGGGGGCAGGTGGAGGCTTTGTCTGTTAGGCTCATCGAGCTCGAGGCGCAGGCGTCGGCTCGTAGTGGCGTTGGGGCAACTGTGGTGAGACCTATGCCTACTTCGGTGGCCTTGGAATCACATGGAACCCCTGATGTCGCTGCGTCTTCCGGCAGTGAGCATCTTACCGGTCAGCCATCACTCCAGGGTGAATGGCGGACAGTGGTGGGCTCGCGCGTGCCTGGCCGAAAGGCGAAGGTGGGATCTGGCCGCGTGGCAGCTGCCTTACCCCTTTCCAACAGGTACGGGGTGCTTCCTAGTGGTGATGACATCGTTTCCGAGCCACCACAGGATGCCTCGCCTGTTGGGCCAGTGGCCGATTCTCCGGCTAGGTCCCGACAGTCACAGAGGGCGGGCCTATTAGTTATAGGGAGCTCCAACGTTAGGCGGGTTATGGAGCCCCTCAGGAAAATAGCGGGTAGGTCGGGGAAGAATGCCAGTGTGCACTCGGTGTGCTTGCCGGGGGGTCTCGTCCGTAATGTGGAGGAGGCCCTTCCGGCAGCTATTGAACGCACTGGGTGTGACCGGCTGCAGATAGTAGCACATGTCGGAACGAATGACGCCTGCCGCTTGGGTTCTGAGGCCATCCTTGGTTCCTTCCGGCGGCTGGCTGATTTGGTGAAGACAACCAGCATCGCACGCGGAGTGCAAGCTGAGCTTAATATCTGCAGCATAGTGCCCAGAGTCGATCGCGGTCCTCTGGTTTGGAGCCGTGTGGAGGGTCTAAACCAGAGGCTCAGACGACTCTGCGACTATAATGGTTGCAAATTCATCGACCTCCGTTATTGGGTGGAGAACTGTAGGGCCCCCCTAGACAGGTCAGGCGTGCACTACACACCGGAAGCAGCTACTAGGGTAGCAGAGTACGTGTGGCGTGCACACGGGGGTTTTTTAGGTTAGAGGGACCCCCCCTTGGGCGAAACGATAAAATACCTGACGGCTTACCAGAGAGGACATTATCATCGTTGATAAAGAACGTCCGTCCTCAGAGACCAAAAACAGGAAAAGTTAACGTAATATTGGTAAACTGCAGGAGTATCCAGGGCAAGGTTCCTGAATTAGTATCTCTTATTGAAGGAAATAGTGCGCATATAGTATTAGGAACGGAAAGTTGGTTAAAACCGGAAGTGAACAGTAACGAAATCCTAGACACAGAATGGAATATATACCGCAAGGATAGGATAAACGCCAATGGTGGAGGAGTATTTATAGCAGTAAAGAATTCAATAATATCCAGTGAAGTTATTAGCGAATGCGAATGTGAAATAATCTGGGTTAAGTTAAGTATCAAAGGTGGGTCAGATATGATAGTCGGATGCTTCTATAGACCACCTGCATCAGCAACCGTAGTAGTTGAGCGCCTCAGAGAGAACCTGCAGAACGTCGTGAAGAAGTTTCGTGATCATACTATTGTAATAGGGGGAGACTTCAATCTACCAGGTATAGAATGGGATAGTCACACAATCAGAACTGGAGCCAGGGACAGAGACTCTTGTGACATTATCCTGACTGCCTTGTCCGAGAATTACTTCGAGCAGATAGTTAGAGAACCAACTCGTGAAGCTAACGTTTTAGACCTCATAGCAACAAATAGACCGGAACTTTTCGACTCCGTGAATGTAGAAGAGGGTATCAGTGATCATAAGTCAGTGGTTGCATCAATGACTACAAGTGTAATAAGAAATGCCAAGAAAGGAAGGAAAATATATTTGCTTAACAAGAGTGATAGGGCACAAATCGTAGGATATCTGAGTGACCACCATCAAACGTTCATTTCTGAGGAAGAGGATGTGGAACAAAAATGGAAAAAATTCAGAAACATCGTCCAGTACGCCTTAGATAAGTTCGTGCCGACTAAGGTCCAAAGCGAGGGGAAAGATCCACCGTGGTATAACAATCATGTACGAAAGGTACTACGGAAACAAAGAAAGCTTCATCATAGGTTTAAGAGTAGTCGAATCATAGCTGATAAGGAAAAGCTGAACGAAGCGAAAAAGAGCGTAAAGAGAGCAATGAGAGAAGCATTCAACGAATTCGAACATAAAACATTGGCAAACAATCTAAACAAGAACCCTAAAAAGTTTTGGTCATATGTAAAATCGGTAAGCGGATCTAAATCCCCTATTCAGTCACTCGTTGACCACGATGGCACCGAAACAGAGGACGACCGAAGAAAGGCAGAAATACTGAATTCAGTGTTCCGAAACTGTTTCACTGCGGAAAATCGTAACACGGTCCCTGACTTCAGCCGTCGCACGGACGCCAAAATGGAAAATATTGAAATAAACGATATCGGAATTGAAAAACAACTGCTATCACTTAGTAGCGGAAAAGCATCCGGACCAGACGAGATACCCTTAAGATTCTACAGTGATTATGCTAAAGAACTTGCCCCCTTTCTATCAGCAATTTATCGTAGATCGCTGGAAGAACGTAAAGTACCTAGCGACTGGAAGAAAGCGCAGGTCGTTCCCATTTTCAAGAAGGGTCATAAATCAGATGCGAATAATTATAGGCCTATTTCGCTTACGTCAATCTGTTGTAGAATAATGGAACATGTTTTGTGTTCTCGTATTATGACGTTCTTAGATAATACAAATCTCCTTCATCATAACCAACATGGATTCCGCAAACAGAGATCATGTGAAACTCAGCTCGCCCTATTTGCCCAAGAAATTCACAGTGCCGTAGACACTGGCGAGCAGATTGATGCCGTATTCCTGGACTTCAGGAAGGCATTTGATACGGTTCCGCACTTACGTTTAGTGAAAAAAATACGAGCTTACGGAATATCGGACCAGGTTTGTGATTGGATTCAGGATTTCCTAGAAGAAAGAACACAACATGTCATTCTTAACGGTTCAAAATCTGCAGATGTAGAGGTAATTTCGGGAGTACCGCAGGGAAGCGTGATAGGACCTTTATTGTTTACAATATACATAAATGACTTAGTTGACAACATCGGTAGCTCCGTGAGGCTATTTGCAGATGACACGGTTGTCTACAAGAAAGTAGCAACATCAGAAGACTCGTACGTACTCCAGGAGGACCTGCAGAGGATTAATGCATGGTGCGACAGCTGGCAGCTTTCCCTAAACGTAGATAAATGTAATATAATGCGCATACATAGGGGCAGAAATCCATTCCAGTACGATTATGCCATAGGTGGTAAATCATTGGAAGCGGTAACGACCGTAAAATACTTAGGAGTTACTATCCGGAGCGATCTGAAGTGGAATGATCACATAAAACAAATAGTGGGAAAAGCAGGCGCCAGGTTGAGATTCATAGGAAGAATTCTAAGAAAATGTGACTCATCGACGAAAGAAGTAGCTTACAAAACGCTTGTTCGTCCGATTCTTGAGTATTGCTCATCAGTATGGGACCCTTACCAGGTTGGATTAATAGAAGAGATAGACATGATCCAGCGAAAAGCAGCGCGATTCGTCATGGGGACATTTAGTCAGCGCGAGAGCGTTACGGAGATGCTGAACAAGCTCCAGTGGCGGACACTTCAAGAAAGGCGTTACGCAATACGGAGAGGTTTATTATCGAAATTACGAGAGAGCACATTCCGGGAAGAGATGGGCAACATATTACTACCGCCCACATATATCTCGCGTAATGATCACAACGAAAAGATCCGAGAAATTAGAGCAAATACGGAGACTTACAAGCAGTCGTTCTTCCCACGCACAATTCGTGAATGGAACAGGGAAGGGGGGATCAGATAGTGGTACAATAAGTACCCTCCGCCACACACCGTAAGGTGGCTCGCGGAGTATAGATGTAGATGTAGATGTAGATGTAGATGTATGATGACGACGAACGAATCGTCGCCAATATGAATGACTGGTGGCCAATGCTAAATAGAAACATACAGATCTCTTGTTTGCATATACAGCAGGTTTGTCAGTGAAGTCGATAAGGAGCTGGTTGCATGGTCTGGGTCTACAACGACTAAAATACTTAGAAGTCATTGGTAAAATATAATATATTGTACTTAACTGGCAGTAGAGGAGTCTTCATAGTCACGAGGAATATAATTACAAACAGAGAGCTATAGAGGCATCACGTAGGCCATACCTCAACTAAGCGCCTTGTCAGAGGTTGCTTCCTATCAGCTGAAAGCTATACTACTTTCCTACTTGACGTCCCGAGCAAGAGTGGCCGAACGGACACTAAGAGACTAGTTGCAAGCCGCAGAGCGGCGCTAGCCTCGACTCGCGGGTCCAGCGATACTGGTACGGACCGCGGTCGGTAACTGCAACCCCTAACAAGTGTGGTGTCGAACGTTGATACCACAGTCGCCGTAGAACTGAATCACTTCTTCAAACTCTCTCTTTGGAGGGCGGTTAAAGAAGTTAGTGAACGTTGTGAAAAGTGTATGACTATTACAAGAGAAAGTGAGTTATGTTTATATGGAACAAAAAACAGGCTTACAACTTTTTATAAGGAATACATTTTTACAACCGAACTGACCTTACTTTTTTAATACGTTTCATATTTTTTGACAGTACGTACGTTATCAAAATGTACTCTAACTGTAATCAAATCAGTATGTTCCACACACAACAGTGAACCAGCTTCTATGACACGTCTCTTGGGAACCTGTACAAATCATCTACACCCATCACAACGCACAGGTTTCCATAAAAAAAAGGTGACCCTGAAACTGAGTTACGGTTAAGTGTTCGACGTATGTCTTTGGCTACGGTAAACAAACATAGATGAGCCAAAACTTTGTGATCACTTGCTTAGTAACGGTTCGGTACACCTTCGGAACGCAATACAGCAGCAATTCTGCGTGGCATGGATTCATCAAGTGACTGGTAAGGCTCCAGAGATACGAGGTCTGTTCAAAAAGTTCCGGAACATCCGTAATTTCGCGCCAGTGGTGTGTTGGAGCGAAAGGCGGTTGGTATCCCTGCACACGCCTATGTTTAATGTGTAACTGCCCGAACTTTCATTGTTGTATGTTTGTTAGTTACTGTTCAGTGCTATATTGAGTAGAACGTTGTGTCGCACTGTTTGCGAATTTCGTGATGGTCGAGGTAGAGGAGCGACACGCCTGCATTAAATTTTGCATAAAGCTCAAGACAGCCTTTACAGAGACACACCAAATGATTCAGGAAGCCTACGGTTACGGGTGCTTAAGGCCTTTACGGTGTTTCGAAAGGTTAACCGACGACGCTCATGTCAGCAACGTCAACTAAAAAATGGCTCTGAGCACTATGGGACTTAACTGCTGTGGTCATCAGTCCCCTAGAACTTAGAACTACTTAAACCTAACTAACCTAAGGACAGCCCACACATCCATGCCCGAGGCAGGATTCGAACCTGCGACCGTAGCAGTCGCGCGGTTCCGGACTGAAGCGCCTAGAACCGCTCGGCCACACGGCCGGCGAATTTTTGGACTCAAAACCTGTGTACTACTATATCGTTCTATAATAGATACGATTTTAAAATTTAGTTGCTATCGGCAAAGTAGAAAAAAAAGTTAAATTTTTGGGTTGAGTCTCCCATTAAGCACCGCGCCGAATATACAGTGTGTTGTTATCTAAGGCTACGCGGAATGTAAATACGGTCATTACTGTAAAGGCAGCACGGTGTTTGAACTTCTCCCGCGCTACCAGTCGGCCGCCAGGGTTGCGTCTAACCGTCCCGTTTCGCCGCGAGCTCTCACAACACAGGCGGTGAGCGAGCGTGAGCACTCTTGCTTGCCTAGCCCCATCCGAAATAAGCCTGTTGTAGTCTACGACGCATGTTGCTAGAAATTAGTTTCAACATACGCTGAAAGGCCGCAAAACTGCGACCAGTCCCTTTTTTGTGATTATTTTGTCTTTACCAGTTTCACGCTAGTATTCTCGTCTTCTAACGTAGGAAGAAAGTATGGATTTAACTGTATGTCACGTGCCTGCTTTTCCTCTACAAAGATTTTGTATCCGGTGTCCGTCTATACAGACTTTGATTGTTAAGAACCTCTCAAGGCGAATGCTGCGAATATTCCCTAGAGAAGGCTTGGCCTTTGAGATAGTCTCGTCAGTTTTCTTTAGGGAATATTTTACAAATTTCCAGACACTTGTAGCCGACTGTGTGTCGTTTCCAGAGAACAGCACAAGAAGATACTCTTTCAGTTCCCCATCAAATTCATTTACAATATTTACGAGATTGTCAATTATTCCATTAAACTACTATTCAATATTTTCAAAATTTTCAATGCTTCTGGTGTTCTCTTCGTCATTGTAACTTTGCACAAGCTAGAAAAGTTCTTAAGTTCCCATTAGTTTGGAGTTTCCTTAAAGCCTCGGCAATCGTTTCGTCATTCTTCGTACCAGACTTTTCTCTTCTTTCCCCGTCCAAGTGGCCGTAGAAGTCTGTATCTTCTCGAATATTTTTCACTAATGAGTAAACATTCGGATTAACTTCTGATATTAAAGTATTTTTTTTCTGCGGTGCCATCCGTCTGGCACGTTATTAGTGCCCTGACGCCATCCAGTGCAACTCCACATAGCTCTTGGCCTATATTCATTATTGAGCAACTGGTCCAAAAAATAGTCATAAAAGTCCTGAAGCTTTTGGTTTTCAGGCGTTCTCTCCGGAATACACAGCCAACCATAATCCATCATTTGTTGAGGAAGATCTGCTGGAGCGGAACAGAGTCTTATGTGACAGCGCATTTCCTCGTATTATGTTTAGGCTGGAACGAGGCCGCAACACTGAACTCATTTCCACAAACATTGATTGTTTCAGAACACAAACTGTTGGCATTATCGAAGACCATCGTCAGAGATTCAGGGTTCTAACCAGGCATGTTAGTTTCAATAACTTTAGAAAAACGTTCATATGTTTCTCGCTTTTTATTTGTCAGAAAAATGTAAACAACTGGAATGGTGTTTGTTGAATCCTAAGGAGTATTACGGTCGGCCTGGAGTATAAACAACTGTTCAAACTGATTGCTCGGGCTCTTGAATTTTCCATACACGAAAAATGATTCACAGTTTGATAAACGCGCTTTTCTTTTTTCGCTGGAAAACTCCAGTATTCTGTCATTCTGCTCCTGTTATCATCTGCAAGTAAAAAATTGCTACCATCATTCATCAGTAAATTATTTTCTTGGAAAAATATTCCTACAGAATCGGAGAGACCTTGTGTGTATCTTCGTTTAATGCGATGTAACGATTTTTCGTACTTGTGTATAATGGTAACGATATTATTAAGTCGTAGCCACGAATGAAGAGCTGCCCTACTTCTTCAACTTGAAATGATGACCTATAGCGTCTCTTTCTTTTGCTCATTTCTTTGAGATGCATTAATGTTTTTGTACTTTATTTGCTGCCTCTCCTGGAATACAAAATGATTACCTTCCCCTACAAAGATCTCACTTTTTGTGGATAGTCTTACTTTGCATTTATTCTTTTTAAAATTTGCACAATGCCAGCAAGTCACTTCGGGTTTGTATGTACATTGATTAGCCAAAATATTACGACCTTTGCCCACCCCATGTCGGATTCCAATGGTGGCGTTGCGGGCGCGTGACGCGATAGCAAAACTACACTACTGGTAATTAAAATTGCTTCACCAAGAAGAAATGCAGATGATAAACGGGTATTCATTGCACAAATATATTACAATAGAACTGACATGTGATTACATTTTCACGCAATTTGGGTGCATAGATACTGAGAAATCAGAACAACCATCTCTGGCCGTAATGAAGGCCTAGATACGCCTGGGCATTAAGTAAAGCAGAGCTTGGATGGCGTGAGGTACAGCTGCCCATGCAGCTTCAACGCGATACCCCAGTTCATCAAGAGTAGTGACGGGGGTATTCTGACGAGCCAGTTGCTCGGCCACCATTGACCAGACGTTTTCAATTGGTGAGAGGTCTGGAGAATGTGCTCGCCAGGGCAGCAGTCGAACATTTTCTGTATCCAGAAACGCCCGTACAGGAACTGCAAAATGCGGTCGTGCATTATCCTGTTGAAATGTAGGGTTTCGCAGGAATCGAATGAAGGGTAGAGCCATGGGCCGTAACACATCTGAAATGTAACGTCCACTGTTCAAAGTGCCGTCAATGTGAACAAGAGGTGACCAGACGTTAACCAATGGCACCCCATACCATCACGCCGGGTGATACACCAGTATGGCGATGACGAATACACGCTTCCAACGTGCGTTCACCGCGATGTCGCCAAACACGGATGCGACCATCATGATGCTGTAAACAGAACCTGAATTCATCCGAAAAAATGACATTTTGCCATTCGTGCACCCAGGTTCGTCGTTGAGTACACCATCGCAAACGCTCCTGTCTGTGATGCAGCGTGAGGGGTAACCGCAGCCGTGGTCTCCGAGCTGATAGTCCATGCTGCTGCAAACGTCATCGAACTGTTCGTGCAGATGGTTGTTGTCTTGCAAGGTAATGTGCGTTTTGTACAATATTATTGCGGGCACTCAAAACAAAGGAACATCAAAGAATGTAGTGAGCAGTGGGAGTCGACCGCACAATCAGCTATACATATAGTATCGCACCGATATATAGCGGTGCCAAACTGTAGTTCATAGTCGGGTTAGAGCCGAGCAGGCGAGTATAGTTATACAGCAAACAGAAGGGCGATCGGCGCCTTTGGTGGAGAAAACTGTCTTTCCCGCCCTAACTGCCCTAAAGGTATGAATAAGAAACAATTTAACGTCCTGAAGCAGAGCCGTATCGAGGGAGTAGCGAGATAGGTCCCAGTCCAGGGAGCAGGAACAGAAGGTGTGTAAAAAAGTGAACAATTAACCTTCACTGGTACTGTATTTCTGCTAACTATCCCTCTGCCTTTCCTTCTGTCCGCGACTGCAAACGCGTTCTGTTATCACAGTGCCAGCAGTTCTACAGGGTCATTTCGTGCAAGTAGCGTCATAAAGAAAAGACTGATAGCGAGAAGACATCCACCGTTAACATGGCTTGTTGAGCAACAATGCGCTTGGTTCACGCAGCTGCCGCCTGCACACATCTCCCACGTTCAACAATGTAGCTATTCCTGCTACTCCGCTGCGGCATTGTAAGATCTCGAACGTCTGCGAGCGGTTGCTGAAGCAAATTTGCTATTTGACCGAAGGCTTCCGATCTGTGGCGATTTCTGCAGAGTCACGACTGTACGAGATGCAAAACGCGGAGAAACCAAACAAAAAAGGTGGAGGGAAGGTGTAATTTAAATGGTACTGCAGCGGGTACTTTTGCTGCGCTCACGTTTCGGTTGTAGAACCTGCTGTATAAATAAAAAGGGAATTCAGGAATAACCCCTCTGTGGCGGATTAACAGTAATCGCGCGATTTGTTGATCGGTGTGCCCACAGACGGTTCTAGTCTGATCACGTGAATTGAACCCTCATGTTAAGGAATGGAAACGGGAAGTCTTCTCTTAATTACGGCCCTTTTCCTTTTACTTTCGTCAATAATTTATGTACCATTACTAATTTGTGAAGAGGAAATAAAATACACTGATGGAAAAAGAAAATCCCAACAAAGAGTTGTGCGAGGTAAACGAAAGCTAGTACGCGTGTTTCTATACCTGAAAGACGAAGTCTATTCATATTTCGCATAAGAGTGGTGCTGGTAGCGCCACTATGAAAATGCAGTTTATGTTTTCTTTAAATGCTGGACCTGATGGGATACCAGTTCGATTTTACACAGAGTACGCGAAGGAACTTGCCCCCCCCTTCTTGCAGTGGTGTGCCGTAGGTCTCTAGAAGAGCGTAGCGTTCCAAAGGATTGGAAAAGGGCACAGATCATCCCCGTTTTCAAGAGGGGACGTCGAACAGATGTGCAGAACTATAGACCTATATCTCTAAAGTCGATCAGTTGTAGAATTTTGGAACACGTATTATGATCGAGTATAATGACTTTTCTGGAGACTCTGTAGGAATCAGCATGGGTTTCGAAAAAGACGGTCGTGTGAAACCCAGCTCGCGCTATTCGTCCACGAGACTCAGAGGGCCATAGACACGGGTTGACAGGTAGATGCCGTGTTTCTTGACTTTCGCAAGGCGTCCGATACAGTTCCCCACAGTCGTTCAATGAACAAAGTAAGAGCATATGGACTATCAGACCAATTGTGTGATTGGATTGAGGAGTTCCTAGATAACAGAACGCAGCCTGTCATTCTCAATGGAGAGAAGTCTTCCGAAGTAAGAGTGATTTCAGGTGTGCCGCAGGGGAGTGTCATAGGACCGTTGCTACTCACAATATACATAAATGACCTGGTGGATGACATCGGAAGTTCACTGAGGCTTTTTGCAGATGATGCTGCGGTGTATCGAGAGGTTGTAACAATGGAATATTGTACTGAAACGCAGGAGGATCTGCAGCGAATTGACGCATGGTGCAGGGATTGGCAATTGAATCTCAATGTAGACAAGTGTAATGTGCTGCGAGTACATAGAAAGATAGATCACTTATCATTTAGCTACAAAATAGCAGGTCAGCAACTGGAAGCAGTTAATTCCATAAATTATCTGGGAGTACGCATTAGGAGTGATTTAAAATGGAATGATCGTAGAAAGTTGATCGTCGGTAAAGCAGATGCCAGACTGAGATTCATTGGAAGAATCCTAAGGAAATGCAATCCGAAAACAAAGGAAGTAGGTTACAGTACGCTTGCTGGCCCACTGCTTGAATACTGCTCAGCAGTGTGGGATCCGTACTAGATAGGGTTGATAGAAGAGATAGAGAAGATCCAACGGAGAGCAGCGCGCTTCGTTACAGGATCATTTAGCAATCGCGAAAGCGTTACGGAGATGATAGATAAACTCCAGTGGAAGACTCTGCAGGAGAGACGATTTTGTTAAAGTTTCGAGAACATACCTTCAAAGAAGAGTCAAGCAGTATATTGCTCCCTCCTACGTATATCTCGCGAAGAGACCATGAGGATAAAATCAGAGAGGTTAGAGCCCACACAAAGGCGTACCGACAATCCTTCTTTTCAGAAACAATATGAGACTGGGATAGAAGGGAGAACCGATAGAGGTACTCAGGGTGCCCTCCGCCACGCACCGTCGGGTGGCTTGCGGAGTATGGATGTAGATGTAGATGTACATGTAGAAATACGCGCTGTAACGGTCGTGAGCGTTAGTTATCTTGGAGACTGGATGTGGAGAGTTGATTTTGGTCAAGAGTTCCTTTAAGGCGACGAAGACGCCACTATGAACATCTCACTGATTTTGAACGAAATCGTGTAATAGGGCTACGAAAAGCTGGATATTCGTTCCCATATACTGCAGAAAGACTTGACAGGAATGTACCACTGGACATGATTGCTGGCAGCGGTAATCACGGGAATGTACGGTCCGAAGTATACCAGGCTCCGGACGGCCACGTGGCACTACTGCGATGGAATACTATCGTGTTCGACATACGGATCTGTGAGGGAAGACTATCGTGTTCGACATACGGATCTGTCACATCGTACTGCATCTGCAGCAGCAATTTTAGCAGCAGTTGGCACCACAGTGACACAACGAACTGTTACAACTCGGTTACTTCAAGGGCAGCTCCAAGCCAGACGCCATGTAACGTGCATTCCACTGACCCCAAACCACCGTCATTTGCGACTTCAGTGGTGCCAGGTGAGAGCTGATTGGAGACGAGAAGGGAGGTCTGTTGTGTTTTCTGATCAAACGGAATTCTGCTTCTGTGCCAGTGATGACCGGCTGTGCATTAGAAGGAGATCAGAGGAGGGCCTGCAGCCAACGTAATGCGTCCTAGAAAACCTGGACCTACACTTGGAGTTATGGTCTGGGGTGCGATTTCGTATGACAGCAGGAGCACTATTGTTGATACCTCACGTACCCTGTCTGCAAATCTGCATGTCTATCTGGCGACTCGACCTGTTGTTGTGCTGCCATTCATGAACAACGTTCCAGGGGGTGTTTTCCAACAGGATATCGCCCATCCACATACTGCTGTTGCAACCCAGCATGCTTTACAGTGTCGACATGAGGGCTTCGGCTGATTGATCACCAACATTATACTAAAACCCAATGTACAGTAGCTGTATACACAGTGAAATAAGGATTGTGTTTCATTTACATTTTTAGAAGAATTACAAAAACAGTAATTTATTTACTATAGTGGTATATTCAGTTTCTTGTTTGCAATATTTTTCATGCATAAGTTGAGTTAAGTAATATTTTTCAATAATGGTACATTTTTACTAAACCTACACACAAGATTATAAAATTTAGTAAATATGCACGAAGGTATTTTTATGGGAGAAAAGGGGGGGGGGCATAGTTTTGGTAGCTCCGCCAGGGGCGCAGGACCAGCTCGGTATGGCTCTGTCTGGAAGTGTAATGCAGTACAAGGTGATTTCTGTAGCGTCTGACGATGTGCACATATTGCGTTAATTATATTAGTTACTAATTTCCGTATCCCGTGTGCTGTTACCAGATGTAGTGGAAAATAAACGCTTCCAGGAATGTCAGAGTACTGCGTTGTCATTCATTTTTGCAGGCTCGCTACGGATAGGCCGGCCCGTTCCAAGATGCTACTCCAGGTGGATGCAAAATGAGTGTGAGCAACGGAAATACTGAGCGCGAAAATGAAGATTTGGCCCTGTTTAACAACCCCCTGAAGCAGATCTTAGGATCTCCTAATGGTGATTGTCTCCTTCTTGCTCTTTAACGCATAAATTACAACATAAACATAAATGAATCATTAGGGAACTAGTAACTACGAAATGATAAATGCTGTTTCCGCTTATATGTTTATTGTAGATTAAAACCCCTTTATATTACAAATGTTTATATATCCATGTTCAGAGGACATAAGGAGATAACAAATGAACTTCCTACCAATACGATTGATCGATTGCCCAAATCTGCCCTTTTTTATGGCTGCGCGATCTAATATAAGTAACGCGAGATGACTGGCATCATCTAATTACCAAACACTAGAAGACACTACTTTCAAAGATGATTTGTAGTGGTGTGCAAACTCAGTGGAAATAAAATTAACGTGATCGCAGCTGTTTAGCCTTATAGCCCTAATAAGCCAAAGCAATTAGCAATATCACCATATGTACTGCGTCCGGTACGTCGGAGTGATGGTTCTCGTACACATCTGCGACGATGAAAGAACTCCAGCCACAAAATAAACTCTTTCAGACACTAGGACGACAAAATGCGGTCCTCTGACTAGTATGCTCTAGTACAGTCTTCTCCTCTCTGTGTTCTACGGACGAGAAACGCTAACTGCCAGCCAAAAGGATGGAGTCCAGAATCGTATAAGTTCACAATAGTACAGTGCCCAACTGTTCTAACTATAAAATCTCCTGAGAGCAAAGACAGCAAGTCAGTCTGTACCAACAAAAGCTCATACTGAGCGACCGTCAAACTCGAGCGCTCAAAACGGAAGACTTCTTCTTTCCACCACTGGGTTCTCAGCGAAGCTCGGCTCGCCTCCCTCGTAACTCAGAAGGCGAATCACATTCCCGAAACCACATAATATTCTCCCTCTTAACAGATTCTTACGAATGCTGACCAACCATATTTTAGTCTTTTGTCGTCCAGCGTGGAGAGTTTGCGAGGGAATTCCTAAACTCATAAAATGGTACGCTTCTCAGAGTAAAAATCCTCGGAAATAACCCAGCCTGCGATTTCCGACGTAACACTTCCTCGTTCCTCTCTGCTGCATGCAAGATTTTCAGATTTTACGAAGAATTATTCGGTTATCCTTCCGGCCCCACTAGAACCCCGGCTGGCCACCACTGTATTCCGCTTACGCGCTCAGATGCCCAGAACGTCTGTCTTGGCACTTCCTGTGTGAAGCAGGACCAACACACCTGTATGTGCTTTTCCACCCAGGGCTTGAGTTACACCTGCCGTTTAATTTGTACTGGCGTTCCAACCTCCACTAGTATAGACAATAATTCATTTCGCCGTTTTGATAATAGAGGCACCCCGTCACCTTTTATGCAATAAGCGTTAACAGTTATTTACAAGGTGTACGTGACAATGTGAGTCTTCCTTAAATATTCGTGTATACGATTTACAACCTATCGAAAGGTACCTAATTGCGGTCGTGAATGACGGCAAAGTATGTAGATGAGTGCTTGTAAGGTGCGAAATTATAGCGACCTTACTCAGTATAACAGCGAGTAGGAGCTGCTTGGGGCTTAGCGGTGCAGAGAAGGTGCGGACCCGCCTG
The DNA here is from genome assembly GCF_021461395.2 of Schistocerca americana. NCBI lineage: Eukaryota > Metazoa > Arthropoda > Insecta > Orthoptera > Acrididae > Schistocerca > Schistocerca americana. Next base: position 176,258,420 of record NC_060124.1, on the reverse strand, counting down.
CTCGCTCTTCACTGTACTGACAGCCTACACAACAGCGTAACTCGCAGCACCTGAGAAAAATGGAAACACTGATCACTCGGATGCACACCATTAATCAACTACGCCGAGAAGAACCGGAGATAAGGTGGCTTTTAAAGCCCGTTTTATATTAGCGACTTTCTGGTCAAAATTGACTACTTAAAGTGCCTGCACCTGCTGTGCCTTTGTGTAAATAAGCAGCCAACCAAGACGCGAGTGTGTGTGTGTGTGTGTGTGACGTCAGTGACCTATAGTTCGAGGCCCACGTGAAAGACAGCCCGTGGCGTGTACGTTACAGCACGTGACGCAGCAGATCTTACGAGTTCAAATGGTTCAAATGGCTCTGAGCACTATGGGACTCAACTGCTGAGGTCATTAGTCCCCTAGAACTTAGAACTAGTTAAACCTAACTAACCTAAGGACACCACAAACATCCATGCCCGAGGCAGGATTCGAACCTGCGACCGTAGCGGTCTTGCGGTTCCAGACTGCAGCGCCTTTAACCGCACGGCCACTTCGGCCGGCTCTTACGAGTTGCAGCAGCCGTCTCCGGCAGGCAAGAAGTAACTATTTCAGACCAATTTAATATTTCTTGACTGGATGTTGAAATGCATGAAAGCCCGCAATGGCACATGACATAATTAAATCTTTAGTGGGTCCCTTTCCAAATAAATATTGATTGTTCGTGGGCCCTGCACGGAGCCGAGCGTTTGCGAAGAGTGGCGAACAAGCCGATTAGTGTGAGGTCACAAGTCTGTTGTAGGTCCCAAATATCTCGTTGGCTCGAGTGAGGAGTACTAAATTTCCGAATATGCTGCACACCGCGCATGCGCAGAAACGAGAGACTTCGGCGGCGTCTACTGACATCGGAAGTTAACCTGTTCTGGTCGGGCTCAGTCGTGTTATAAGAATGGAATTTGTGCTTTCGTGTCTCCTTACTCTCTGTTGTGTTGTACGCCTTGTTTTCGTGACACACTGAAGAGCTACACAAGGTTCTGCTATTTATTCATATTAGTGTTCTCTTACAAGATAGACGAAATATCTGAGCCCAGAAAGGTATTTACGTATTACAGAGAAAAAGCTTATACTACGATGAAACACGAACATAAATAGACTAAGTGTTGTAACGAAAATTATTTCAAACGTGAAAAGGCCAAAGTTCTTTGACGAGAAAAATAATTTTCGATGTTATTTGACTCTTAGCAACAAAGCAAGATATAAAGGATGGAGCAAATAGACGCTATTTACTGCGTTCTGAACATTGTTTAATATAAGCAGTCTTGACGGGTTTGCCGCCGGATCACGTTGTGGAAATTCCACAATATTGAGTCGGAGCAACTGTCCGACATCTTCAGGTGGTTGAGCCTTGCTGGTGGCTACGTACGACTGACGGCATCCGCACGTTGACGCCCCGTTTCTACCAGGGTGAGTCAAATGAAAACCTTAAATTTGTAATAACAAATCGAAATTTCGCGCCGTTATCCCGTAAGTTGGTAAGCACGCTACAAACAGCGTGCAGAATGGCCTGTAGGTGGCAGCATAGTATAGATGCACACATACCATCGTAGTATCAGTATAAAGATGGCCGCCCCACTTGCGACTTGCACCAGGGGAGAACAGCGTTCTGTTATTCGGTTTTTGCTTAGTGAAGGTGTGAAACCTATTGAAATTCATCGGCGAATGAAGGTTCGGTACGGTGATGCATGTTTGTCACAGCAACAAGTCTACGAATGGAGTAGAAAGTTCGCAAATGGTGTGACTTCAGTGCAAGATGCTCCTCGTCCAGGTCAGGCACAACGAGTTGTGACTCCACAGAATGTTGCAGCAATTGAAGCTAGAGTGAAGGAAAACCGCCGAGTGACACGGAATGACACTGCAGCATGTTTACTGATTAGTCATGGGTCAGCACACCACATTGTGCATGATGCGCCCCAGTTTCATAAATTGTCTGCAAGGTGGGTGCCACAGCAGCTGACTCCTGAAATGAGAGAACGACGTGTTGATGCTTGTGAAGAATTTCTTCGGTGCTTTGAACGAGAAGCTGATGGCTTCCTTGCAAGAATCGTTACTGGGACGAAACCTGGGTTCACTTCCACCATCCGGAAACGAAGAGAGCGAGCAAGGAATGGCGCCATTCCTCATCACCAAAACCAAAGAAGTTTCGAACAGAACCATCAGCAGGGAAGGTCATTTTGGAGCATTACGTGCGTAGAGGGACCACTGTCACCAGTGCATCATACACAGCTCTCCTACAAAATCATCTGCAGCCTGCAATCAAATCAAAGCGACGTGGATTGCTGTCAGGAGGTGTCATTTTGCAACATGACAATGCAAGGCCCCACACTGCCCGTACAACAGTTGCAACAATCATAGACCTGCATTTTGAGTGTCTTCCTCATCCACCCTACTCACCGGACCTTGCCCAAGTGATTTCCATATGTTTGGACCACTCAAAGACACAATGGGAGGAAAGAAGTTCCGTTCTGATGAAGAGGTACGCCACGCAGTGCAGGAGTGGTTGCGCCGACTACCAAACGAATTTTTTTCTAGAGGAATTTATGCACTTCATAAGAGCTGGAGGACTTGCATTGAGCATGGAGGAGATTATGTTGAAAAGTGATACAGCTTTGTACCACTTCTGCACAATAAATAATAATTAAAAAAATATTTAAGGTTTTCTTTTGACTCACCCTCATAGAATACGCACGCGAAGAATGCGCAGGCGGGGAAATCGCCCAAGCGCAATGATCTGCAGATAGATGGTGCCACACTCAAAGCCCTCTGCCGAAAATCGCAGAACGGCTCTCCTGCGCGTGCGCTGTACGCTGCATTTACTAACAGTGCGGCCAGATGTTACTCACCAAAGACCGTACTAGACCAATGTTATGACGGGTCTGCTATCGAAAAATCTTGATTTTCGCGTCGTGATTTAATAGCAGCCATTGCAGGGTTCCAGGCTGTGATCAGTTGAAATCCCGCATCCTGTTGGTGAGATTGTCGGCTGCACGGATATGTATTGTTTCCTTAATGACGCAGTCCCAAAAAGATTATATCGGGGATAAAACTTCCGTCTTTCCATAAATCATAGGATGTCCTGTATTCAGACAGTGTTCCGCTATTGCCGACTTATCCGGTTGAGGAAGGCGTGTATAACGCTGATGTTCATTTTGCACTGTGCGACATGTCTGGTCTATATATGCTGCCGCACATTGAAAAGGAATCTTGTACACACCACATTTCCTCAGGCCAAGGTCGTCCTTAACCGAACCCAACAGGTTTCTCAGTTTTGCAGATGGTTGAAGAACACACTTAATCCAAATCTTCTAAGGGCTAAAGTGGCCGTGCGGTTAAAGGCGCTGCAGTCTGGAACCGCAAGACCGCTACGGTCGCAGGTTCGACTCCTGCCTCGGGCATGGATGTTTGTGATGTCCTTAGGTTAGTTAGGTTTCACTAGTTCTAAGTTCTAGGGGACTGATGACCTCAGCAGTTGAGTCCCATAGTGCTCAGAGCCATTTGAACCATTTTTTCTGAGGGCTCTTCCGATTCCCGACGACCTGGCACCAAAATAAGGGAAAAAGGCCAAAGTGGTGGGTGTCTTCGTATCTTCATTCTGCTCTATAGATTGCACTCGCCTGGCACGAACGAATTACGTATCTCTCAGAATCTACCGGAAAAGCTTGAAGAGTCATATTGTTTAATGTGTTTGCGCTTCGGACGTATATACTTTCTCGAGCAAATAAATTTATACCGGCATGTTCTGCAATGTCTGGACGACAGTCTTCCTTTTCTTCCAGTTCTCAGGAGTTTAAAGAATATACCACATGACAACTGACAAAAACTTCAGCTATGAGATCTGGATCATTGCTTGTTCCAATATTTTGTTACTATATTTCTACAATACTGGCCGTTAAAACTGTACACCACGACGATGACGTGCAATAGACGCGAGATTTAACCGACAGGAAGAACATGCTGTGATATGCAAATGATCAGCTTTTCAGAGCGTTCACACAGGGTTGGCGCCGGTGGCGACACCTACAACGTGCTGACATGAGGAAAGTTTCCAACCGATTTCTCATACACAAACAGCAGTTGATCGGCGTTACCTGGTAAAACGATGTTGTGATGCCTTGTGTAAGGAGGAGAAATGCATGCCATCACGTGTCCGACTTTGATAAAGGTCGGATTGTAGCCTATCGCGATTGCGGTTTATCGTATCACGACATTGAATCCCAACGGCCTCGTATCATTAGCAGTCGAGATGATAGTCATCTTATCCGCACGGCTGTAACGGATCGTGCAGCCACGCCTCGACCCCTGAGTCAACAGATGGGGACGTTTGCAAGACAACAACCATCTGCACGAACATTTCGACGACGTTTGCATCAGCATTGAGTATCAGCTCGGAGACCATGGCTGCGGTTAACCTTGACGCTGCATCACAGACAGGAGCGCCTGCGATGGTGTACTCAGCGACGAACCTGGGTGCACGAATGGCAAAACGTCATTTTTTCGGATTAATCCAGGTTCTGTTTAGAGCATCATGATGGTCGTATCCGTGTTTGGCGACATCGCGGTGAACGCACATTTGAAGCGTGGTTCAAATGGCTCTGAGCACTATGGGACTCAACATCTTAGGTTATCAGTCCCCTAGAACTTAGAACTACTTAAACCTAACTAAGGACATCACACACATCCATGCCCGAGGCAGGATTTGAACCTTCGACCGTAGCAGTCCCGCGGTTCCGGACTGCAGCGCCTAGAACCGCACGGCCACCGCGGTCGGCTTGGAAGGGTGTATTCGTCATCACCATACTGGTGTACACCCGGCGTGGTGGTATGAGGTGCCATTGGTTACACATCTCGGTCACCTCTTGTTCGCACTGACGGCACTTTGAACAGTGGACGTTATATTTCAGATGTGTTACGACCCGTGGCTGTACCCTTCATTCCCTGCGGAAGCCTACATTTCAACAGGATAATGCACGACCGCATTTTGCAGGTCCTGTACGGGCCTTTCTGGATACAGAAAATGTTCGACTGCTGCCATGGCGAGCACATTCTCCAGATCTCTCACCAACTGAAAACGTCTGGTCAATGGTGGCCGCGCAACTGGCTCGTCACAATACGCCAGTCACTATCCTTGATGAACTGTGGTATCGTGTGAAGCTGCATGGGCAGCTGTACCTGTACACGCCATCCAAGCTCTGTTTGACTCAATGCCCAGGCGTATCAAGGCCGCTATTACGGCCAGAGGTGGTTGTTCTGGGTACTGATTTCTCAGGATCTATGCACCCAAATTTCTTGAAAATGTAATCACATGTCAGATCTAGTATAATATATTTGTCCAATGAATAACCGTTTATCATGTGCATTTGTTCTAGGTGTAGCAATTTTAATGGCCAGTAGTGTATTTTTTGGTAAAAAGGTATGTCCCTCGGAACCTCACTTTCACCGTTAAGGTCCCAAGCTGCGCTGTCAGCGGTCACATCACAGGCAGTTTTGGCCCGACGTATAAACGAAAATGACCACTCGGAACAGACGAGACTTAGTACGGGAATAAAACACCAGAGGCGCTGTAGTAGACTCACTTGTCTTCAGTAGGTAACGGAGACAAAACTGTCTGTCGCGCGATAGGGGCTGAAAACACGTTGCCGTCGAAGACGTGAGGAACACGTTCAGTCTGGAGTCAGCTGGATGGCTGTCTGAGTGCAGACTATAGGCAGGCTTGGAGGCTGTGCGGCAGCAGGTAGCAGGTAGCAGGTATAGGGGCGGCCACAGCGCAGGAAGTGTGCGGGCGGAAGCGCGGGCGGCTGCGGCTGCGGTTACGGTACCACAGCCGGCACTTCTGCTTCTGCTGGGCGGCACTCTCTCTCACCGCTCCGAACTACACTTCCCGCGCCTCTACAACCAACAGCTCCTAAGCGAAACAGAACTTACAATGGAGGGCTAAAACACCAACAGAACAACGCGGACTTTGTTCCTGGACCCCGGAAAAGCCTCTGATAGTTTCTCGCGCAACGGCCTCATCCGCAAACTAAGCGACACAGGTTTCCCCGACGGACTCGCACGTCCCGTACACTCATATCGCAACACCTATGTTTGACCTATTTTGTATCTGTATCGACATTTCTATGTCAGTTTGTAGTATTGCTTATGTATGATGTTGTATCTGCCATGTAAATTGTTTGACTACGTACGCATGTTTCAGTTATGTGAATGTTTGAACGATGTTGTTTAAATTATGCATCTGAATTTAAATAACTACTGAAATGATTGTTATGTAATGTACTGTAAATGGTCGAAGTAGAGAGGACATAAAATGTAGACTGGCAATGGCAAGGAAAGCGTTTCTGAAGAAGAGAAATTTGTTAACTTCGAGTATAGATTTAAGTGTCAGGAAGTCGTACCTGAAAGTATTTGTATGGAGTGTAGCTATGTATGGAAGTGAAACATGGACGATAAATAGTTTAGACGAGAAGAGAATAGAAGCTTTCGAAATGTGGTGCTACAGAAGAATGCTGAAGATTAGATGGGTAGATCACATAACTAATGAGGAGGTACTGAATAAAATTGGGGAGAAGAGGCAGAAGAAGGGATCGGTTGGTAGGACATGTTCTGAGGCATCAAGGTATCACCAATTTAGTACTGGAGGGCAGCGTGGAGGGTAAAAATCGTAGAGGGAGACCAAGAGATGAATACACTAAGCAGATTCAGAAGGATGTAGCCTGCAGTAGGTACTGGGAGATGAAGCTTGCACAAGGTAGAGTAGCACGGAGAGCTGCATCAAACCAGTCTCAGGACTAAAGACCACGACAACAACAACAACAACAACAACTGTAAATGACTTGGTCCATGGTTAGGGAACATACGGTTACATGTAAAAGATGTGGGGAAGCCCCGCAGCTACGGAAGTAGCCTGGCGCAGTGGAAAAGGTGTGGTTGGCGCACAAGAGGCAGCTCATCCTTTGGGATGGGTAAGGAGTCGGGGCCAGGAGAGCTTAAGGGCAGTATTTATAGGCCTCGGATGTTGCGTTTGGTGATAACATCATATGGCGTGGTTTTTGGCCCTATAAAATATAATTCCTAAGCCAAGAAGATATGTAACAGGGAGAGGCCAACAGTATCGCTATGATTGCATCACCGCCAGGTTAATAGCCAGTGAAAATTGCGCAACCAGTGCCACCAGCCTTCCACTAAATTGGCACTCTGTAAATGGACCAGGTATTTGTGAAATTTGGTTGATTTTAATAACAATCGTGGTGTTGCTAAAAACTCTACCTTACACGCGTGATTATCTGAAATCACAAACCTGAACAGGAATCCTCGCCTAGTAAATTTAATTCCGAGTGTCCTAATTTATTATGAGAAAGTGGCTGAACTTGAATTTGATGTTGTGTTGTCAGTTGCATAGCCAATTATATTTTTGATTAGGTCAAAAGAAAAGTACTTATGAAAACAC